>NC_140362.1:4362500-4377500 GCF_054491055.1 Hypomesus nipponensis | reverse complement strand
AATTGCAATATCCTCATGATGGAGTATAAGGCAACAAGCCAAGATTTGACTTGTTGCGTTGGGCTCCGGGATAAGAACACTTCTGTACATTTACCAAGAAGTTCGGAACGAGAAGTGCAGAAGCCACAAAGAATGCTTTCAATCCCCCTTCCCCCCTATAGACCAGCCCCATGGTTTTGCTCACTCTGCACTGTAATCCAGGCTGTATGGGAGATGATTGCCTTGCTGCTCTCAGACTGTCCCACTTGGCATTCGTAGGGGGAGTCGTCCTCCAGTTCGGCCTTCTCGATTTGAAGATGGTACTGTCCTGCAGAAAAACACAGCAAGACTCATTCCAATTATAAAAAGGAATTATCTTGTGATTGCTCGAATCCACACAATGTAACCGCAATTACAAAGAGAAGTGGCCCATTTGGGCTTCAAATTCACTCTCCACTGAAAAGCTCGAATTTAAAAACATCTTCTGTTCCTTTGTCCCCACAAAGTACTAAACCCAGGATAATTCCCCATCATAGAAACACAGACGGACACAAAGAAATCCTTGCTTGTAAAAATTAAAGATTGGCAAAATGTCAGCGCCTTGATAATGCCTCATTCAGCAAGAAGGACACTGTTGACAACCAACTTCTGTATAGATCCAATTTCCCCCTCTACAGTATGTCAGTGGCTGACATCGAGAGTTTTAGCATTTCGATGTACCCAGATACCAAGGGCTGTCCAGTGCCACAGCATATTTTCATAAAGACGGATGACTCGGCTACTGACGAGGAGAGAAGCGCCAGCCCTGTCCTCTCGTGGGGCTGATTTTGTTATTCTATCAGAAATAATAAAATGCCTATCGATCGGCGTTGGACAAAGTGCCTCTCCATCTCTATGTTCCTCCTGATAGTTCAGCCGGGCGCTGGGAGTTGATTTGTTTGAGAGCAGCCATAACTTGTGAGGATTAGATAGTGTCAAGGATGTACCCTCTACCTCTCCCTCCCCGACCCGGTCTCTACCAACATCCAAACATTTGCCGTCATCCTGGTCCTAAAAAAAGGACATGTCAAGCAAGCTGGCACCATAATTAACACAGGCCAGCGGCAATTTTCGCATCCCAGCTACCAGGGAGCAGACGGGAGACTTTCGAATGATTAATTATTCTCCTCTTTACTGAAATGGCTCGCAACGAATGTCGCAATCAAGAGTGTTTTGATGTCGCGTGATGGGTGTCAACGTATGAGCGAGTGCACAAGCTTTTAAAGCAACAATAGACATCAACGGACAGTGACAGTGACAATCAGTGACAAGAGGTATCGAGGGCTGTTCACTGTCCTCATTTAAGACGTGTGTATGCGTTGCTATAAGTGCTCGTGTTTCTTTTACGCCTATACATGTCCAGTCCCAACCTATCATCCTGAAAATGAGAGCATGTCTTTGCTGTGTTCATTTCCATACTCTGTGATTGAGAGTGCTCTTCGGAGGGCATTTACATAGAAATAGCAACCGCCTATCCATCTGATTGTGGGTCTGTCTATATTTTTGTGCTAATGTGGATGTGTCAGTACATGCGTGTGTCTGGTGGATGATTTTGTGTGTGTGTGTGTGTGTGTGTAAGGTATGGTGTGCGTGTGTGTACAGTACATGCCAGCCTGTGTCTGTAGGTATGTGTGTGTGTGCTTTGAGTGTGTGTGAGCTGTATGGAGTGGGTGTGTGTACGATGGACGGGGGGGGGGGGGGGGGGATGATACATAACATGCCAGATTGTGTCTGTATGATGTGTGTGGCGTGTGTGCGGCAGCGTGTGCGTGGTGTGTGTGTGTGTGTGTGCACACTGCTTGCCAGCCTGTGTCTGAATGCTACATGCTTCTGTGTGGTGGAACAGTGACACGCGGCGCGTCCCGGATCGAGCCGATCACAAACAGATGCTCTCCTCTTATTCAGGATTGCCTTCTAATTGGCGATTACTTTTTATAGACTCGGTGTGCAGATCGTGTGACACGCTTCGCATCCAACTATATTTCACTCGTTCGCAGACGCTCTCCTCGTCCGCTTCCAGCGAGCTTGCCATGGGTGAGACAGCGAGGAGAAGGATTGTGGGAGCCAGACAGAATCACGTCATCTCGACAGGCACAGATGGGCCGGGATCCGCTTCTGGAACCAACTGTCCCTTCGGTCTCTGTCAGTCGGTGCGTTCACACGTCCAGTACCCGGGCGTGTCGATACTGTGGCCCCTTACACAACGACCGGTCGACCGGACGTCACACGCAGCCTGGATACGACATGTTCAGCCCGCTCGTACACAATAGTTCGAAACAGGAGCGTGAGTTTGTCATGACGACTGATGCGTGTGTCCTGAGCTGCCAGTCGGGAGCTGGCGTCGTGTTTGCTGGACATTGTGGAGATGCAGGTCGCCCGGCGCGATCTCGGCCGATCAGCCACTCTTTGTTTTTACCGTGTCAGTGTAAGCTCTTTGGATTTGTTTTCACTATGTTAACATGCACGTCAAACTATACTATTACATGCTTTACTAAAATATGTTCCAGAAACAACCTATAAGTGATATAAACATGTCATAGCTAGCATAACTAAAGAGGCTTCAGTCACACACGGTCGACTTGATGTATATTATAGGTTGAACACATGTGTTGAATTTCTCTCCCCATGCCCACCTGTCTACCTCCCCCCCCCTCCCACTACCTGCTCCCCCCCCCAACCTCAATTCCCCTCCACTCCTGTCTTGTTACCCATCTGTCTCCCTCCCCCTCCCCCTCTCCCCTCCACCCCCTCTCCTTCCCCTGGTGTACCTTATGGCACACACACACCTCTTTCCTCCTCCCAAGTGCACCTTTCCCTCACCTGTGTCCCTCCCTCCCTCCCCCCAACCCCCCCCCCCCCCCCCCCGGACCACCTGGCCACCTCACCTCTCCGGGGGTCTCCTATCATGCTGTAGCGTGGGAACCCGGGCAGATCCCTCTGGGGCCCCAGCAGCAGGCCGTCCTTCACCCACTGGACGGACCCTGAGGGCCGCAGCACCTCGCAGCGGAGCACGGCCGTGGCCCCGGCCCGCACCGTCAGGTTCCTGGGCTGGGTCCTGAAGGCCTGCTGGGCCCCCGCCTCACCTGGGGGACGGAGGGGAGAGGAGGAGGAGAGGAGGGGGGTGGGGGTGGGCGGTGGATGGAAGGACGGAAGAGAGGGATTGCAGGAGGCCGTGGAGGGGGAGGCGAGGAGGAGGGAAAAGGGTGTGGGGTGTGGGTGAAGGAAGGGGATGCCCAGTACAAGGTAGGGGACATGGGGGGGGGGGGGGCATGGGGACGTTGGAAGGGGGGGGGGAGCGGGAGTCAGAGAAAGAGAGAAAGAGAGAGAGGATCAGAGCACAAACAATCACGGCGGGGGGGCAACCAGACGCTCTGTCTGAGGGGCCCCCTGCGGAGCGGGGCCACATTATTCATCCCAGCCTGCGCTTTATTGATGGGAAATAGGAGTGATACGGCGCTGCAAATGAGTCAATAAAGTAATTACGGGGAATTAAAGCCCCCCTCAGCAAAAA
Organism: Hypomesus nipponensis; assembly: GCF_054491055.1. Classification (NCBI taxonomy): domain Eukaryota; kingdom Metazoa; phylum Chordata; class Actinopteri; order Osmeriformes; family Osmeridae; genus Hypomesus; species Hypomesus nipponensis. Next base: position 4,373,971 of record NC_140362.1, on the reverse strand, counting down.
CCGGGCAGATAAGAAAGAGAGAGAGAGAGGTGAGCGGGCCGTCCAAGCGGCAGCTCACACATCGTTTTTCTTCACTGTCGACGTCCCGCCGGCTAATTCCTACAAGGGAGAGTAATGATCGTCACTTTAATCCCCAGCCCCCCCCCCCCCCTCGCCCCTCCCCCCCCCCTCCCCGTTTGTCATAGGTGGGCTGGCGGTCTCCTGGCGCCAGGTCCCCGGCCATCCTTCACTCCGTCCTGAAATGACACGTTGCGGTACGCCGAGCCGGTAGCAGGAAGTTAACCTCAGACGCGACGCTCCGGCTCCCACTGCGAGTGGCGGGACTGGGGCCAGAAAAAAAGGCCTGCTCATTACTCACCTCGGGCCCCCCTGGAACCGGATTGTGGAGAACCAGCAACGTGTGTTTACACTAATTACCGCCCGATGCCTGAACCCGCGCCTCCTTTAAAGAGCGGCCGACTGAGAAGCGCGGTGGGCGGGGCGGAGTCTTGACCTTCCGCGAGCCAATGGTGGCGTTGCGAACGCGGCCGCACTCTCGGCCGCGTTCGCTGGCGCAAGGCGAGTGCCCTGATCAAAGCGGAATCAGTCACCTCACGTCAGGCGTGAAGGGCAAGAGTGGCCATTGCCGAGGACGCACACAAACAAACAAACTCCAAAGCCCATTTGCATGCGGTTTACATAAATGAATACGCGACAGCGTCGTACGACGCCGCGGACAAAAGCTCTCCCCGTCGTCACTCGTCCAATCAGATAGCGGGAGATGAATGACGGATGGTTCAGTGAGTTAATTGACTTTGACATTGGAGTAGTTGAGATCTGTTTGAGCTGGATAATAATCCAGAAGAAGGCTATCCTAACTCGCATCTATGGCAGCGGGTGTCTGATTAGCAGATGTGAGGACAAACGCATGATTTTCCTTTGTACACTTATCGTTTATTTATCCTGATGAGTTCTTGCGAGATTAGGATCTGTCTCTCAGGGCAGCTGAGGCAGGCCTGAGCAGACAAACACAGATTTACCCATGACTAGAGCCATGAGGAGGCAATAATGGACCTGTCCCAGTGTTTTTGTGATTCCAGTCTTTTCTCACAATTTAAAATTCTAAGTGTCATTGCAAATGTTTTGCTCATTGACGATGCCTGACATGTTTTAACTCCTGTTCAGATGAGACTCAATGGCTTTTGTCAGTGTCTATTTATTCACACAAAGCATACCGGTATTGTTCATCTTGACTATCCTGAGTGTGTTTATTATGTGTGTGTGTAGGCGTGTGCTTGTGTGTGTGACTGTACAATCTGTATCCAAGTGTCCTTCTGACAACTTGTTCCACTGTGCACCAGAATGTGAGATTTGACTGAATACCATTCATTTGCTACAGATTTCTCAAAGCTTCACTTTGGTGTGAGAATGGAATGATAGAATTCCTCTGATGGCAAGGAAAAACCTTGAAAATACCATAGCGACATGCGTCGCATAGCAGCTTTGAAAAACACTTGCAATACCACTACTAAGGAGGCCATTTTGTGTGCAAAAAGGCTGCAGAGGCTGTACCCAAGACTGTAAAGTTACGCAGACAAATATATTTTTTATTAATTTCAGGCAGGGATATTCATAAGAAAACCTGGAGAACTGAATTCAATTAGTCCAGCTAGATCCTGAGATAGGAAAAAAATCCTACACTAAACATGTTCACTACAACTTTAACTTGTTTATCCGTGGTAATTGAATGTATGCATTTAACTCGAAAAAGTTATGTCATTTTTGATTGTACGTGGGCAAAGTTATTGAAATATTAGGTTTCACGCAACAGTGCCTGGTTTGAAACAGCATAATCACAATTCAAACAAATTCCTAAAAGTAAGACCTAAAATAACAGTGATACAGTACATGCCACATAAGTATGAGATATGGTTAGAATGTACTTCATAACTTGTGTGTGCATGTGTGCAAAGTACAATAAGTGGCTATTTGTTCATGTGACAAAATGTTACATAACTTACAATGACAAAATAATACAACAACAAAAAATGTGTTATGTTTGTTGTTGGCAAACTCGGCTGAGGTTGGCTTTTTTATATATGACAAACACGAGATGGGACATGACATACCCTAAAGGGAACAGGGGAGTCAGATGGCTGAGCGGTTAGGGAATCGGGCTAGTAATCAGAAAGTCACTAGTTCGATTCCCGGCCGTGCCAAATGACGTTGTGTCCTTGGGCAAGACACTTCACCCTGCTTGCCATAGGGGGAATGTCCCTGTACTTACTGTAAGTCGCTCTGGAGAAGAGCGTCTGCTAAATGACTACATGTGGAATCCTAACCTTTTAAAATAACATGAGGTCAAATGAAATATAACACACTGGCCATGTTCAGAGTAGAGTACCATGTCAAGTGGGGTTAGGGTTGGTGTGATCGGTAGGGTTGGCGTAACCAGTGGGACTAAACACAATGTACGTTAAGTACAACAATGATTTTTGAACCATTTCTGCTGACTCTTGAATACTGAGTAATAAATCATCGAACCGCTGCAAAATATTCTATTTTAGTTCATCTTATTTTTATTTTTACTGTTGCTTGCTTTTTCTACAGGTACACTTGCACTTAGAGATTCATGTCGTTTAGTTGTAACTTGCTTAACTACATGGTCTTATGGTTCTTCCCTTTGGCACTTATTTTTTGGTTGTTCACAATGTGTGCTTCTTGTTTTGGCTACCCGCAATGCTTTGGGATCATCTTCTTGTTATTATCAGTGACCTATGCACTTTGTAAAGCTCTCTCTTGGAAGTCGCTTTGGATAAAAGCGTCTGCTAAATGAATACATGTAAATGTAAATGAATGGAACCAAACTGAAACCGCCTGGTGGGTCCTCTTACCCCAAAGCAAAGTGAGCAGTAGAGGAGCGAAGCATAGGCTGCGCTTCGTGGACAACAACGCCATCAGTGTTGAAGTCTCCGTCCTGGCTTTGAACAGCTGCTGAAACCTGGGAAAGAGAAAAGCAGACAGGCAGGATGTATTCAATGAACGTGGGCAGTGTTCTACACAGGAGGCTTATGGTCTAACAATAAACAAACTAGGAGGCCATGGGGAACGTTGTGTTCCCAACCTGTCTGACATGTTCTTGGCAGACTTGAGGCCTGTGCTTGGTGTGTGTGTGTTGCTGTCAAGTCTGGGTCTGCATCTCTCACATCAAGACCTCGTGTGCACGTGAAGACACTTTGGAAATCAGTTCCGCGTATCTACTGCAGTGGAACACATAATGGCGATTGTCTTCATTGAAAACGAAACATTTGCACGTTTAAATAAGCCAAATTAATTGAGAGCAATAAATCTGAGAAGCATCTACATTCAGTAGATGCTCTTATCCAGCACGACTTACAAGTAGGGTGAAGTGGCTTGCCCAAGGACACAACGTCATTCGGCTCGGCCGGGAATCAAACTTGCAACCTTCAGATTACTAGCCTGATTCCCAAACCGCTCAGCCACCTGACTCCCATTTACTTCCCATCAATTAGTTTCACTCCAACAGGCTTTGATAAGAATGAACTGTTTTTTTCTCGTTCTCAGGAACCTTTACGAGTTTCAGAGCCCCCAACATGCATTTTGAACACACGGGGAAACTGAGTTTAATTTCTCTCCATCACCTTCTCTGTCTCTCTTTCACTCTCATTTGATTCTGTTTCCCTGTTGCCTTCTCATTCTCTGGTACTCTCTCTCTCCCTCCCTAAACCTCCTCCCCCCCGCTCTCTCTCTCTCTCTATTTCTCTCTCTCTCTCTCTCTCTCTCTCTCTCACATCCTCACTCTCTGCAACTGTGGCACATTTACGTTGGCTGCCACTGTTTAAACATTGATACCTTTTTCACACATCACAGTCTATTTACTCGCACATAAAAGTCCATTCACATCTAAATAACCAAAGAGCTCTGGTTCATAAAGAAAGAAAGACCCAAGACCCTCTCTCTGTTGTTGGAACTGGGGATGCACCTGCAAGGGAGGGGGGGCAAGAGAGGGAAGCGGTTGGTCAGGAGTGAAGGTCCGCCAGTGTCCAAATGACTCAGCGTTTTCCTCCAAACCCTTAATGAGAGGAGAAACAGTCTGCCTAACCTCCCTGCACATCCTCCACCTTAGCCAAACACACGCCTTAATTGCAAGGAAAACATGTCTGCCACGAGGCGGAATGTTTTATTTTGCGTCGTTCTTGCTTCGTTCTCTTTCTTTCCGAGGGGAATTCTTCTGGGGAGACCTGGACGGAAGGCTTTCCGCCTTCGTCCAGCTCTCGTTCATAAAAGCACGATCCCTGGGAGCTGACTCGTGTACAGTTCGTTGTGTTCATGTCAAGGTAACGAGTTCTCGCAAGCTCCTTCCCGAGAAGTACGTCGCTCCACTTCCACACAGCCGCTGCCAGGGGTCGTCACCTTGTGTCCGCGCAACTGTTCGCAGACGCAAAGAAAAAAGTCGGATTCGAAATTGGATTCGCAAGAAAGGCGGGCGCTCTCCCTCTGAGGGTATTACGGAGCAGAATTGTTGAGCGTGGCCCTGACAGGTAGAGTTTTAATGGCTTCTTTCATAACATCGTCAAACGACTCAACACACTCAATCCTGCACCAATTCCACGCCCCGAACCCCATGAAATCTGTCAACGTGCCGAAAACAAAACCCTGAATCCCTGTACCACCAGTCCACTCAGATGTGTCCCTAAATCTGAACACCAACCTCTCCCTCCAACCACCTCACAACTATCCCCGGGCACGATGACAAATTTGCGTTGGACGCCAACGCGTTGCGAAGCCGCTCCTCTGCTGACGTTGAGCGGCAGATGAGATGACCTCACTGCGAGATGCAGATGGGAGTATCAGGCCCGACTAATCAAATCCAGATCATTAATTGTGCATGAAAACATGTCGTTCCTCTGACAGTCTTATTAGTGCTGCCTGGCTAGCCCTGCTCACCCACATGCAAACGATGTCGACCTGTGCCAGGCATGGCCGGCCTGGGCAGCGTCTGCCTCAGCGTCAGAGTTCTCAGCTGTCCGACTCGACAGACAGACTAGCAGGCGGAACGGCTTGCAGGGAAAGCCTCTCGCAAACCCCTGGCGGCGTGCTCTGTCGGTCTCTCCCCCTGCCTCGTCTTCACCTCTACAGCTCTGAGTCTCTGATTCTCTCTCTCTCACATTCAAACAAGAAAGTACACTTTTTCCCGAGAACGTCAGGTGTAGAAGTGATGAGAAGATGGAAAGACGAGGAGGGAGAGGAGGGGGGAGGAAGGGGGCATTCGGCTTTCAAATCTCTTCCAACTTCCAACCTGTGTGTCTGCCGGGAGCCTACAGAGAGACAGAGAGAGAGACAGAAAGAGAGAGAGAGAGAGAGAGAGGGGGGCTCCGTCTAAGACAGAGTCGGCAGAGTGTTTGTACGGCGGCGGGTGGATTTGCATGTGACAGGGAGAAAAGAGAGACGGCGGGGGAAAGAGAGAGAGCCGTGCTCACCTGTTGAGTGGTGGTGAGGCCGGGGAGCGGCTCTTTGTCTCATCGGCTGATCTTCAGATGGCTCTCTGAATAGACGTGTGGCGGGGAGATGTTACGGCGGCGCTTCTGGGACTCCCTCCTCTCACTCCCGCTCTCCTTCGTGCTTCTTCAGACAGAGGAACACAGGAGTAGAGAAGAGTCGTGTGGGAGCGTAGGTGGGGGTGGATGTGTGTGTTTGTGTGTGTGTGTGTGTGTGTGTGTTTGTGTGTGGGGAGGGGGGGTCATTTTCAGGATGTGTCCACATCAGTGGAGGTGAGCCAAGTAAAGCAACAGTCAATGACGGCGAGGCGCCTTTTGAAATGCTGTACAAACCGCTGCATGGAGGCTACAGGAAGTGTTAGCATTTATCAAAAGTTACTCATCTTTCCACTCCCCCTTACAAATCTTCAACATTAGGGAGTTCTAATGACTAATGAAATACTCTGCCAGATAGGAGCGGTAATGAGACATACTGTCGCACACAGACAAAAGAAAGGGTATTCTCGGCCCTGCCTTTCACGGGAGTGTGTACTGCACAGAACACCAATTATTTAGCCTTTCACAGTGTGGACTCGAAGCAGGGAAACCCTCAAAGACACAGATCCAACATGGCTGTCTTTACAGGGTCTAGTTTGTAACATTTATGCTCATACATAATGAATGGAAGAGAGAGCATCCACTTTGGAGCAGTCTCTATACTGTGAACTCCCAAGGGGATACGCTTCACTGCAGGAATCGAGAGACTTTGCAAAGAATTTGGTTTCATGTGGAATATTTGATTTTCTGCTGAATGGGGCATTCTGTTTTGTATTCGATGTCTCTAAGTAAACTGTGGTTGGAGAATACCAGCATTGCACAGGAAGGGTACTGGAAGTTTGTTTCTTGAATGACAGCTCAAAAGCCTTCTGGATTCTTCCATGTATATTTCATGGTAAATGTTCAGATTGACTCAATTCGCTGCATATAGGACTGTTTTTGCAGATTTTATTGAATGGTTGTGTGTGTGTCTAAGTGTGTGTGTATAGTTTAAGTTACCTTAGTCGAAAACATTGAATACTATTCATATATTGAAGCCCAAACTACAAACTATTTAAACATATTACATTAATCCCTGGGCCCAGAGAAATCCAGAAATTCAATTTACGAGCAAAATACAATCATACGTACAAATCTGGAGTAACAAGGTTTTAATCCATACTCAGCAATATGTGAATACTGTTGCTGGTGTAGTAGATGTGGGGAGTGAATGAGTGTGTACTTATTAATGTGTGTGTGTGTGTGCATTGCCTTTTTGTGTGAATGTATGTGTGTGTGGCACAGATGTTAACAGCTGGGCTGTGAGGTTGGAGTAGACCCCTCAGACTGTCATTAAACCCAGCAGCCCAGGGCTGGAAGGTTAATTCCCCCTTCTAAAAAGGGAGAGGGGAGGGAGGAAAGAGAGAGAGAGATGGTACGGGGGGAGGGAGGGAGGGAGGGAGGGAGGGAGGGAGGGAGGGAGGGAGGGAGGGAGGGAGGGAGGGAGGGGGGAGGGGGGAGGGGGGAGGGAGGGAGGGAGGGAGGGAGGGAGGGAGGGAGGGAGGGAGGGAGGGAAAGAGAGAAGGAAGAGAGAGAGACAGAGAGAGAGAGGGGGGGGTGGAGGAGAGGGAACAAGGGAAGACGGGAAAGGATGGACAGGGATGGAGGGGGGGAGGGAGGGAGGGTGGAGTCAGTGGGTGATGAGGCGGCTGGGGAGCACGGTACTCACACAAACAGTCGTGTCAGCAACACCACTAACACTAGAGAGAGGAGAGAAGAGGAGGGGAAAGCAGGGGAGGGGTGAATAACAGAGGAGAGGAGTAAACAGGGGAGCTAGAGACACACGGGGAAAAAAAAGGGAATAGCAGGTGATAAAAGCAAAATGGGTGGATGAAATAATTGATGTGAGGAGGTTAGACAGGCTGAGATAGTGAGAAGGCGGGAAAGGAGAGGAGAAGAGAGGAGAGGAGGTGGGGGCCCCAGTGAGGTAATGGAGAGGATGATAATGCTGAATATAGGTGGAGAGAGAGAGAGAGAGAGAGAGAGAGAGAGAGAGAGAGAGAGAGTGAGGGAGAGAGAGAGAGAGAGAGAGTGAGGGAGAGAGAGAGAGAGAGAGAGAGAGAGAGAGAGAGAGAGAGAGAGAGAGAGAGAGCACCATGAAGAGGATACACAGAGTGGGAGAGAGGAGGAAACGAGGCCGATGACTGACATGAAAGCGGCGAGCGATCAAAACAACAGGGCACGGCAACAGGAACGCGGGGGGAAGGAGGTTGATCAAAAAAACGCAATAACAGGACGATGAGAAAAGGAATTGCAATAAGAGATAGACGGAGATGGGTCAGAGGAAGGGGCGGGCGCAGGGAGGAGAGAAGGAGGGATGGTGGAACGTGAGGGACTGAAAGTGTGTGTAATGCATGTGTCCGTTTGGGTGTGTGTGAGAGACAGTATATGTGTGTGTGTTTGCCAAAGATACATACTCTAAGCGCAGGCATCCAGAATATGTAGGCTGTGTATGTGAGCGTGTGTACAGTGTGTAAGGGTTTGATGGAGCTGTGAGTGTGTGTGGGTGTGAGAATACACATACGTGTGCGTGAGTGTGTGTACGCGGGGGTGCGGAGGCCGGGGTCACCGTGTGTGCAGTACCGTAACAGATTTGAGCGTGCCACTTAAAAAAAAAAAAAAAACAATTATGAAATGCAAACGACAGCTTGGGGTCAGCAGTGGCTTAAAGCCACGAAAGCAGATCCCCGAGATGTTCGACAACCAATGTGATCCACACCGACACAAGGGTTTAACTCTTTCAGCCAGCGTAGGTCTAACAGAGAGGATTGCTAAATGAAAAAAGACCTTTGGTGAACCCAGAAGGCCTTAGTGGGCGAGGGGCCAGCAACCAAACCATCCTGCCTCTCTGTCCACCAGCAGTACAGGCACTCATTACTCACATCCGAATGGAGCATTCTGTGCCATGGGCTTACTCCAATCTCCACCTCCTACACTGTACGGTATTGGCTTGACTGACATTTTTGGGTTTTCCATTGCGTAAACTTGGTACATCGCAGCGACTTGGTACTTTTCTTGGAACTTCTCCATCGAGGTTGGCCAAAGGTGCCGTAAAAACACTGCAGACTACTGATTGGTCGGAGAGAATTGCAACAAAAGATACAGTGCACAAACCCACCATTTCAAAAAGCCGGTGTAATAGAAAATTACTATTCTTTAAGATGTCTATAATATTCTTTGGCCTAGAACAATTATTGCTGAGGTTTTAACTTCTGTAAAAATGGCATAACCTTTTAGCCTAAGACAGTATTGGTTAAGTTTCCGTTTGCTGACAAATGTCTAACAATATGACTGTTTGACCCTGGTTGTTTTGCCCATACTCCAGGGGTGTTTTTGCTGACAAGTTCTGCTTCTGTCGTCTCAAGCTCTGTTTTTTTAATATTGAGCATCTGTATCCAGTTCTGCAACCTATTTCCCTTTTAACCTGCTGTTATTGAAGAGTTCCTCTTTTGATAGACATGAACTATTGAACTAATGATGTAACTGTCTAGAATTATGGTATAAAAGAGTAATCAGATCATGACACCTTTGGAGAGCCCTTCTACTCCAGACATCATTTATGATCCTGTTTTAGAACTGCTCCTCCTTGCTTGCAAGAATAAACAGATGAACACAAATTCTTCTGACTTCAGACATTCAATCTTAGAAAATTCCACCACACCGGACTACGATTGTAGCGGTTGTTGGCGGTATTCTCTGAGCTACTCAAATAATGTTAACCGGCAAAACGTCGTTATCAAAGGAGAAGGTGTAGATGTTTCTGTGGTTGCCAACAAAAGGATCCTATGAAAGTGGTGAGTGTTGCATTCAAGGTGACTTCACAGCAGTTTCTTGCAGTGTCGCTATTATAGCTGCATTGAAGGGGTACCATCTGCTGTGGAATATGAACCTAGCTTGTCAGTCAAGAGTCAATTTGAGTGGAAAAGTGCCTAAACACTACCCCAGAACCCAGAAAGAGAATCAAACTTTAACATAAGTTTACACAGATAACCAGAACCAAACAAAGCCCCGCTTCACACCACCCAAATAACCAAACAAAGCCCTGCTTCACACCACCCAGATAACCAAACAAAGCCCCGCTTCACACCACCCAGATAACCAAACAAAGCCCCGCTTCACACCACCCAGATAACCAAACAAAGCCCCGCTTCACACCACCCAGATAACCAAACACAGCCCCACTTCACACCACCCAGATAACCAAACAAAGCCACGCTTCACACCACCCAGATAACCAAACAAAGCCCCGCTTCACACCACCCAGATAACCAAACAAAGCCCCACTTCACACCACCCAGATAACCAAACACAGCCCCACTTCACACCACCCAGATAACCAAACAAAGCCCCGCTTCACACCACCCAGATAACCAAACAAAGCCCCGCTTCACACCACCCAGATAACCAAACAAAGCCCCGCTTCACACCACCCAGATAACCAAACGCAGCCAAAATTTGTCCGTGTGCACGATCACCGACGCCGTGACAAGGAACAGAGATCCTAGATTCTCTCCAATCTGCCATTGACAATCTGGCAGTTTTCTTTTAATCTGCGGTAGGATAAGCTCGGACAGGATGCGTCGACATCCGGTGAGGGAGTGGAGCCAAAAGCTCTCCCGGCCCAGGGGGTCCATTTTCGGGGGGGGGGGGGGGGGGGGGTGGTGGTGGTGGTGGAGGGGTGGAGGACGTAGGCCGCGGGGCTCCATCCCCTCTGGCTGGGGCCCGGCGGGCTCGGCTAGCCAGTCATGCTGATACAGGTGGGCCGGACAAGGATCTGGGTCAGGAGGGATTCGACTCTCCCCCCCCTCCCCCCCCCTCTGTGGTGGTGCCTCTCTTTCCACCACCTCTCCGTCTCTCTCTCTGTCCTTCTCCTCCTTTCGCAACCCTTCCGTCACTCTCGTAGCACGAACCAAACACCGAACAAACCACGGTCTCTCCGTGCTTGCCCTATATTGGCCGAGGCATCAGGGTCAGTGGAAGCTGGCGGTGGGTGGCAGGGGAAGGGGAGGGACGAATTGGTGTGGGTGGCAACCAGCTGTGATGACCAGATTGGGAAGAGAGCTTATTCCCCAAATCTGCCCCATTTACCCCAAAACCCATAACGAGCTCGTGGCGAGCAGCTATTTAATACATTGATACCATGTGGTTATTCTGGTCTCACCCACTGTGTTAGACGGAGTGTAGGAGACAATATCTGGGTGTTAAGACAAGGCGTGGACACTGTACTGTATCCTGTCCAGATCCCCTGGAGAGGAGCCAGGTTATTCATACGGGATTCAAATCTCAAAGGGGCTGTTGTTCTGCTAAGCTCTGCAAGTGAAAGAATTCAGAAATTTTGAATTCAAGACAAACAACTCACATGAGTTGACTTTTTGCAGGGATTCAATTCAAATGTAAGAATGTGTGCACTCGAATGTGCGAACGGCTATTTTTGCACAGTTACCGATTTATGAAAAGCAACACTTCCAGCAGTGTTCATAAATCCCAGGGTTGCATGCATATTTTTTTTTTAGGATGAATTACAGAGACTTTGATCCATTGGCTACACGTGAAAGTATTTGTCCTAGAATTGTGTCGACTGTTGTATATATGTCAGTAAAACAGCCAAACAAAAAAATATATGTTTTGTTAGCTCAGTGAGCCAGATCCTCGATATTGTGTTCACTAAAATTGAGATTCACATTTCCGGGTGAAGTGGTTACTGAAAGCAAAGATTGTGCAGGATTGTGTTATTGATTCTTCCCCAGCTGAAATTTATATAAGCGCAAGTGTCTCTAACTCTGCACGCTTGATCTTTCTCTATGCTTTATGCAAAGGTATAGTCTCCAAAGCTGCTGACTCACTCAGACACCACCCAGGGAACAACTGTTCCAATCCCACGTGTCCACCACTCTCTCT
>NC_140362.1:4300000-4360000 GCF_054491055.1 Hypomesus nipponensis | reverse complement strand
TACACACACACACACACACACTATCACACACACACACATATCGCCGCCAACAGAAGGGTTTATGGGTTTGGGCTAAGGTTGAGCTTGCCATCCTGCCCATCCAGTTTGGGGAAAATCCACTTTAATTAACATATCAGAGATGGAAATGAGGCCAGCGCCCCTCCATGCAGCCTGTAATCCGGCCCAGTCGGACTGACCAGCCATGACACCATCCAGACTCGTTTACTAACACCCGGTCCTCCACGGAGGGACGTTTCCACAGGACCGAATGGCTTCCTGTCTCCTGGGTGGTGCAGGCTGAAACCCTCTCCGGTTCCATGAGACTCTCTGGTCACATGACTGTTGCCTGGGACACGTTTTTGGACGACTGTGCTTGTCGGAACTGGTTGAAGTGACCCTGTGGCTGAAGGCAGCGTCGGTGGGTCACAGACCACGATCTCTCCTTCCCTCCTTCTATCCCTTTCACCCCCCTCCCTTTCCCTCCTCCTCTCTCACTCTCTCTTCCTCCATGCCTCCCCTCCTCCAGCCCTTCCTCCCCTTCCACACACTCACCTCACCTCAACCTCCCTTCCCTTTCTCTCCCTCCATCCTGCCTAAATATCACCCCCACTCCGCCAAGCTTTCCTCCGCCCCCCCCCCCCCCCACCCGAGACACACACCCTCCCCCCCCCACCCGAGACACACACCCTCCCCCACCTTGCTTTCTTCCTCCATCAGTGACAGGGTCCAAGTATCCCTCCCTCACTCCTTCTCTCTCTCTCCCTCTCTCCCCCGCCACCCCTCCACTTGCAGACTCTTGGCCCCCAGAGGAGTGCCAGGGAAAGTTGAGCAGGCCAACAGATGGAGTCTTTTGTCCGGGGACTGGGTGACAGGGGGGTAGTGGGGGGGGGTGGAGGTGGGGGTGTTGGGGAGTCAGGGCTGCTCCAAAAGACCCTATTGCAAGGCCGGCTGTGGGGGGGGTGGGGGGTAAGGGGCAAGCAGGGTATGGATGGGGGAGGGTGTTAACACAAGACGTTTGAAAGCTGTTGCGCGTCGGGAGGGAGCACTCGGTTAATGGAGTCTCCTGGAATGTCCTCTCCTGTGGTTTTAATGAAGCCGCAGCCAAAAGGCCTAATGAAGCGTGCTCCCCCCGCCTAAACACGTCCCTCTGCTTGACCCCACCTGACCCCCGGCACTCCCACGCCGAGTCTCCATGGTGACTGGCCGAGGACTCCGGCAGACCGGGTCGGGAGACACAAAGGGTTGGGGGAGGGTTCTGGAAAGAAGAGTGAGTTGTGGACGGGGCGGGTGGTTAAGACAAAGGAGGCCGACGCATGTCTGTGCATATGTTTTCAACACGGAGGAGGGCACGGTGGCGCCCCCCCCCTGCCCCCCCCTGCCCCCCCCCCCCCCCCCCCCCTGGGTTTCCATGTTTTGCATATTCTCTCCCCTCTTTGTTGTCCCTGACAGTGCTGAGAAGGCTGTTAGCAGAAGCTGGTGACTATAACAACCTGGTTAATCAGTTCCTCCCTCTTCGCCCACAGACATACAGAGTTGACCCTTTTGCTACATTTCAAGTCTAATCTGGGGGAGTGAGGGCAGTCTCATTCAATACCATTCAGCAAGCCAAGGCCAGTTAGAACACCTGATTCAAGTGTGTGTGTGTGTGTGTGTGTGTGTGTGTGTGGCGGCATTGTGCTTGTGTGTGTTTGTGTCAGTTTGTGTGTCGTGTGATGGCGTTTGTGTGAGCATTCGTGTAAATGTCTGTGTGTGTGTGTGTGTGCTTGTCAGTTAGTGTGTGTGTGTGTGTGTGTTCAAGGCTTTGTGAGTGAGTGTGTAGTGTAATGGTGTTTGCGTGAGTGTCAGTGTGTGTGTATGAGTGTCAGTGTCTCTGGGTGTGTGTGCGTGTCCTTTGGTGGGTGTGTGTGTGTATTCAAGGTTGTGTGTGTGTGTTGCAGAAGGTTTGTTAAGTGTGAGTTAAGGAGTAATAAACTGCCAGGCTTCTAATTAACTAGGCTTTGTTTACATTCTATAGCAGTAGTATAAACTGGGCGGCACCGGGTCGTTTTGCTCATTTAAATAACCAGAGACAAAGACACAGAGGCAGGGAAGGAGTGCAGATGAGCTTCAAAAGAAACTCCTGCTTAATTGCAGCAAACAATTCTTTTTCTCTATAAAGGAGAGAATGAACTGATTACCCCCCCACACACACACACAAACACACACACACACAAACACACAGGCATGCGTGCAGTCCATTAAAGACTCTTCGGAGCTTTGATCATCGTCGTTACCGGTGAGGGCTCCTCAGACGACTGCCGATGCAACAGATGACGTGAGAGACGGTCTGTGGTTAAGCCTACCTGCCTTCCCCTTCCCCTCACGGGTCACAGACCCGCCCAGCCGCGCGCTGGTCACCCTCCGACCCTCCACACATCCAATCAGCCTCACTTTCCACCACGCCCCCACCAAAGATCACTGCTCCCTCCTGGAACCTGGAAGATGTAAAGAACAAATGTAAATATAGATGAGGGAATGCTCACGGGTGGCTGGAGTTTTTTAATTAGACGGGAAGCATGTATGGAGGAGAAATAATAATGAGAATCAGCCTTCTTTTAAAGAAACAGGGGGGGGGGGGACGGGGACCTGAATGGGCAATCAGTGAGGTTCCGCCAGTGAGCATTCCAGACCGGAGCGCTCTAATGGTGCCATTCATTACAGGGCTTATTAGAATAAACACAGACTTTATGATATAATAACAAACAGACTGGGCAGCAAAGTCATCATCGGCACAAATTAAAAGTGTGAAGGTTCACAGTTACCTCTGGTACCGCTGGACACACACGGAGCCCGCACCTCTACACACACACACACACACGCACACACACACACACACACACTGCTGCTCACACCTGTGCAGACGCCCAAATCCACACAACGGTGCTCGCTCACACACACACACGCAAAGGCATTCGCACGCACACACAGACACACACACACACACAGACATACACAGAAATAAAGCAATCAGGGTTATTTAAATGAGTGTGCGGGCTGCGTAAACAGTGCAAGCGGTGCAGAACATTATGGGGGGAACGTGCCTGTGCATGCCTGATCTGACTAGGTGGGGGCGATCAAGGGGCTGGATGGGGACTGGGAGGAGGTGTGTGTGTGTGTGTAGTATCTTATGCGTGTAGTCAAACGGGTGTGTGTACGTGAGTGTGTGTTTGTCTCAGAGTTGAGGGCCGTAGGCCATCGGTTCCAGTAACAAAGACAGCTGTGACCATTAGTACTGGTGATGTCTATTTATGATACACACACACACACACACGCACACACACACACACACACACACACACACACACACACACACACACACACACACAACCACATAAGCACGCCCAGAATATCCAGAATATTATCTAGTGGCATGTCTCTATGGATTTCCCCCCACATATATACTAAGTATACCCCACACAGTGAGGAAAAGTGCTCTGGGGATTGTGTGTGTGTGTGTGTGTGTGTGTGGTGGGGGAGGGGCTGGAAAGAATCTGAGTGTTACCAGCTGACATTCCTCTGCAATCCAAAGACTAATTGATTAGAGGATCCATGTGTGTCAGAGTGTTTGAGTGTGTGTGTGTGTGCGTGTGTGTGTGTGATTGAGTGTTCATGCATAAATACATGCCATATGGTTGAAGGATTGCACCTCGATTAGTGTGAATGGGTTGGCTGTGCTCTGGCTTGCCTCGCTCTTGGCATGTGTTTCTGTGTGCAGGTCCGTGAGCTGGCGTGTGCGTTCGTACGTGTGTAAGTGCGTGCACTTCCGCGTGCTCTATGCGTGTGCGCGCCGGCTTCCGAGTGTGGCCTCATGCGTGTATCCGTGTACGCGCGTGTGTGTGTGTGTGTGTGTCTGTGTGTGTGTTAAGTGCGTGACAAAGATCAGGAACCGGATCAGTGTAAAGCCTGCCCGCTTCCATTCCACACACGTGTGAACCCCTTTGGTGTACTCTCTGTCAGCCTCTCACAAGAGAGTGGGTCGGCGGGCTGTGTGAGGGTGTGTGTGTGTGTGTGTGTGTGAGGGGAGAGAGGTCTGCCGTTTGACCACAGGCCTCCTGGGTGGAGCGCAGATGAGGTCCTGAGCTGGTGCTGAGACTCCCAGCGTGGGATCCCAGTCTGCCCACGCAGCGAGCCCACAGCACTGCTCACTCACACACGCGCGCTCGCTCGCACACACACACACGCGCTCACAAAGAACACACGGATGTCACGCACGCTGACACGTAGGAACACGCGCGCGCGCGCGAGCATGCGGACAAGTAACCATGGAGATCTTGCCCATAGTCCCTGTAGATTTGTCTTTATTCATCGCTAACAGAACTCGGAGGACTGTGGCCGCGCCACGTCAGCACAGCGACTTCTCCGCAAACCTGATCGTTATGTCTCCCCAACTCCTTCGCTTCCTCTGAAGCGTCGTCGAGCAGGATGGATATCTCAGGCACGGCCATAATATTAGTCAATGTAACAGGATCCTTTCTGCTCCTGCAAATGCCACTGTTTATACAGCTTCTCATGATCTTGTCGGAATCACAAGGAAACCGAGTAGCCATGTGTCATCGCCGTGCGTGAGACTGGAGCGCACCGTAATCCCATCCAATACCTCATTGTCAAATTCAATGTCTGTGGAATGCAAGGAACCAACGTCCATTTTTAGGCCTTTTATCGCAGTTTATTTGGTCCTGCGGTCCTGTGTCTGGTAAGTGTATTTGTCGTAGATGCACCTCAATTCCCAGACAATTTGACAACGCTGGGGGCATTCCTGAAGTGGACCTTGCATTCCGCTTTGGGTCGTTCCTTGTTATCGCTCCTGCTGCGATCGACCGAGGGCGTGAAGCGCCCGCTCGTGAGTTCCCCCTCGCTCACGCTTGTGTCTGCTGGGCTCACGGTCTTCAGCATGCCTCGCATTTCCAGAACTTTCGACGAACTTTACGGAGAAAAACCCTCTGAAGGCGCACAGCAAGTTTGCGTGCGTGTGCATATGTGCCGCGCACGCATGTGTGTGTGTGTGTGTGTTTGTGTGCACCCTTCCAGCCTGTAGCCTTGCATCCCAGAGAATCCTTCCCCACTTTGAACACTAGCACGGCTCCTCTCCTCCCACTCGCCCTCCTCTTCTCCTCGGTTGAATCGCACTCAGTCTGGCTAATATTTAACTAATGACTGTGCCTCGCGGCCCTGACGCTTCCCTCACACCAACTGCCAGGCTTGAACCATCTCTGCAGCAAACCCCACTGAAGTGTGGCCGGGTGAAACGGAAGAGGGAGCTTTGTGCGGGGGACGGGGGCTGGGGGGCTGGGGGGGCTGGGGGGGAGACATGCCCTTTGGTGAGACCGTGGGGGAGCGGAGGGAGGACGTGGAGGCAGATTTAGAGAGAGGGAAAGGGGTGGAAAGAGAGAGACAAAGACGTAAAGCAGGGTGGGAGAGGGAGAGAGAGTTAGAGAGAGCACGGGGAGGGTGAGGGGAGAGAGAAGGGTGAGAATTAAAGGGAGGGGAGGTGAGAGAGAGTGAAACAGAGGGAATTGGGCACAAGGGGCTGTGTGGGAGGCCCGCGAGTCCAGCAGTCTTAGGGAATGCCATATGCTACCTCTAGGCAGGGAGGCAGGGAGGCAGAGAGACTGAGGCAAAGAGATCGAAAGGCGGGGAGGCAAACAGACGGAGAGGCAAGAAGACACAGTGCTGGCGTGCAGCATGGAAGCAGGGAGGCAGAGAGGCAGGGAGGCAGTGATACAGACAGGCAGGGAAGCAGAGAGGCAGGGGGGCAAGGAGGCAAAGAGGCAGGGGGGCAAAGAGGCAGGCGAGGCAAACCAGAGATATTTCTGTGCCGTGGCAGCTTCTTCTGGCTCTTGTCCATCAACACCCCATATCATATGTCTCTGGCCTCCGCATATCCCATCATGCACCACACTTCTCTGCCAGCTCTCCTCACACAGACGCTGGGCCGCTGAAAGACGCAAAGGAGGAAGGATGGAGGGAGGGAGGAAGAAGGGGGGGGGGGGAGAGATGCCAGATAAAGAGTGTGAGTGAGTGAGAAGCGGAGCTGTATAATGAGCGCCCGGCGAGGGGAATCGAGAAGGACGGGGGAGAGGGAGGGGAGGGGGGAGGACATATGCGGCTTCTTCTTCCTGAGGACAAACATCCTAAGTGTGTGAGATGGAGTGAGGGATGGAGGGATGGAGAGAGGCGGAGAGGAGGGAGGGGGGGGGGGGGGCAGGGGTCTGATCTGTTGGGGACCACCGCCACCTCGGTGGAGTAGCTCCAGTGATGCTGCCAGGCAAATGTAGTATTAGTCACTTTAATAATTAATCACCTAGGGAGTCTACTGGGGCAGCCATGCCCTGACCCATTTCTCCGATTCTACTACACACACACACACACACACACACACACACATACACGCTCTTCACACACATTTAAACACACGCCACACAAACGAATACACACATGCACGCACACGCCACGCACGCTTAAACACACACACACACACGTACACACACGCACACACGCCCTGGCTCCTCCAACTTTCCTTTGGTGAGGTGGGGATGCAGATCCCCTGTCCTTTGGGTCAGAGCTGCTCATCTATTACCTCTGTTCTCGGGAGAAATAATGGCTGTCTCCTGTCTGTTGTCCTTGCAGGGGCTGGAAGGCATGCAGGGAGGAACAGACAAGAGTGGGCCGGCTTCTGGCTAACTGGCTGGCTGGCTGGCTGGCTGGCTGGCTGGTTGGCTGGTTGGCTGGTTGGCTGGCTGGCTGGCTGGCTGGCTGGTTGGCTGGTTGGCTGGCTGGCTGGCTGGCTGGCTGGTTGGCTGGTTGGTTGGCTGGTTGGTTGGTTGGCTGGTTGGCTGGTTGGCTGGCTGGCTGGCTGGCTGGCTGGCTGGCTGGCTGGTTGGCTGGCTGGTTGGCTGGCTGGTTGGCTGGCTGGCTGGCTGGCTGGTTGGCTGGTTGGCTGGTTGGCTGGTTGGCTGGTTGGCTTGCAGACTATCCCAGTCCTGGTGAATATAAAGCCCTTATGTAGGGCAACTCCCTGAAAGGATATACCCAACAGTGCTCCTTCAGGCTTTGATGCTCACCATCACAAAAGCAGATGGTTTAACCCTGGTCTTCAAATGGTTTTTTCCTTCTTTCTTATTCGGCCTCAATTGTGACCACCCCCCCCCCAGGCTTCCGTGGCCTGTTAGCCCCCTGCCTGGTGTGTCCAGATAGACCCCAGGGGTTCCCCTGTGCCGAGGGGCCTTCTCAGACATCACTGCCTGTAGCTTTGAAAGGAAGCGAAAGCAGAGTGAAAAGGCACGTTTAAAACGGAGCAAGGTATTCGGGCGGGATCAATATTCCTGTGTTGTTAGGCTCTCAAATGCTCTGCTCGCCGAGGTCGGGCACAAAACAACACGGACTGCGGCGAGGAATTTCCTCCCGACGATTGTTTAAAAAAGCAACAAAAGAGAAGCGGAACGGAGGCAACCGGGCTGCTTGTCCAGGAGAGAGGGAGAGCGATCAGGGTGAAGAGAGAGAGAGACCCCCGTGTGGGGGTTTTCACTCCATGCATCAATTTCTGGCCCAATCACCGATCGAGCGGGTCTATCATTAAGGTCCAATCCCAGCCTGAGCTGCACTCACGCAATTTCCCCCGACCAGGAAGGCAATCAACGAGTCAGAGCGGACACAATGCAAATGGCTGTGCCCAGCCTGTCTACCCTGATCCAGCTCCCTGCAGCACCAGTCCGCTCTCCATCGTAGCCGCTCACTGGCACAAGCCAATTAACGGCGCCGGCTCAACGAGGAGGATGAAGCCTCTAATTGATTACATGGCGATGGTCGATTCAATTATCAATTAAGGCTGAAAAAGCAGAGGGTGGGGGGGGGGGCGGCGCCGGGGGGAGATCACTAAACGAGTCGTTCGTCGTTTTGGCGGCACGTTCCCACCGCTTGTTTACAGTTTTTTTTCAATTGTTTACACACTAAAACAAAAATGTCCAGACAATTTGCAAAATTCCACTCAAATGAGCAAAACACCTCCACAAGTTTGCACGACATTACACACAATGTCTGCTTCACCCTTTTTGCAAAACATTACACACATTGATTTGTAAAACTGTACACACATTTTCACACCTTAGACACAGATAAGGATAGTGAGGTTACTTCCTTGTCATTAGAAAGCCCCGGAATACCAATGACCACACTAATGAACTAATTGGATAAACACATCCACCAGGCGTGGAAGCACACGTGCTAATTTAAAAACACAGCTTTCAAGTGTGCTATGAAAGGCAGCAGGTGAGTTCACTTATCTTCAACAAACATGGAAGGAGCGAGAAGAAGAAGAAGAGTGAGAATGAGAGGGGGAGCTCAAAGAGGAGATGAAGGAGCTGGAGGAAGAGGAGAACGAGGTAGAGGAGGAGATGAAGGAGGTAGAGGAAGAGGAGAACGTGGTAGAGGAGGAGATGAAGGAGGTAGAGGAGGAGGCCCAGGGTACAATGTCTCATTCCATCGGGCTGCTCTGGTCCAGATGTGGTTCCATGAGCACCCTGAATTTGAAGTCTTATACCTTCCCCCATACTCCCCCTTCCCGAATCCAATAGAAGAGTTTTTTTCAGCATGGCGGTGGAAGGTATACAACCTGCGGCCCTAAGTCTGTTTGCCCTTCATTCAGGAGCAGGCCTGTGATCATATCGAAGCAGCTTCTCTGCAGGGGTGGATTTGTAACACAAGGTGATTCTTCCAACGGTGCCTTGCCAATGAAGACATAGCCTGTGATGTGGATGAAATCTTATGGCCTGATGCAGCCACACGGAGAGATGATGAATAGTTACAGTATTCTTGCTGCTTTGACAGTCGTTTTTCTTCAGAGTCAAAGTGTATGTAATTCCTGCAGTAATTTGTATTTGTCTACAACTGATTTTAGTAAGAAAGACAGAAAGTGTTGAAATAAATGATTTTAATATTCAGTTTGCAGCATCAGTGTTGTGCAGTGCTTGGTATGTTTATAGTAGGCCTATGTATGTACATTCTCCCTATCTCAAACTAATCATGAAGACTGTTGTGGGTTTGTCACTATCGTTTTTTCTTTTTTTCTAAATTATTCCTTACACAACAGTGTCTGGCCAAAAATCTAGCACATTCTATTTCCTAAAATACAAATGCGTTTTTTTTATGTATCACAGCAGTGTGAAACTGGCTGCAATACTGTCTGATCATTGAGGAGGTGTTGGTTAAATTAAAACTAATAGCATTTTCACAAATGTGTATATATTGACTGAAGTGTGTCATTCAAACAATCTAGGAATCATGCAATGAAATTCAGTGTGGTGTTTGGATAATTGTGATTATATTTTGAAAAAAAGAACCTGGTTTTCAAAATTGCATGTAAACAATTGAAAAAAACTGTGCAGGAGATGAAAGGAGGAAGGAGGGAGAGGAGGAGGAGGAGGAGGAGGGAGAGGAGGAGGAGGGAGAGGAGGAGGAGGCGGAGGAGGAGGAGGAGGAGGGAGAGGAGGAGGAGGAGGAGGGAGAGGAGGAGGAGGAGAAGGAGGAGGGAGAGGAGGAGGAGGAGGGAGAGGAGGAGGAGGAGGGAGAGGAGGAGGAGGGAGAGGAGGAGGAGGGAGAGGAGGAGGAGGAGGAGGGAGAGGAGGAGGAGGAGGAGGAAGAGTAGGGAGAGGAGGAGGAGGAGGGAGAAGAGGAGGAGGGAGAGGAGGAGGAGGAGGGAGAGGAGGAGGAGGGAGAGGAGGAGGAGGGAGAGGAGGAGGAGGAGGAGGAGGAGGAGGGAGAGGAGGAGGAGGAGGAGGAGGAGGAGGAGGGGGCAGATTGACAGTTACAGCTGGTTATTTACCTCCACACTCCCTCTTCAGTCCTCTCCCATCTCCACAACACAGACATGGCACACTCCTCCCAGAGCACACACACACAGTATGCGCACACATGCAAACACAAGCATACGCACACAAACATGTACACACACACACACTTTTTTGGAAAAGACACACACACACACAAACCAACCCAGAGCAACACTGCACAGTCCCACAAACTGACAGCTTTCAATCGATGTGCGATTCGTATTTCACACTTCTCAACAGAGCATTCCATTTCAACAGCGTCTGGGTGCCAACGCGGGCATGTGTGTGTGTTCTAGAGTGTGTCGGTGTGTGTGCCTGGGCTGAGGCTGTGTGAGGCCGTGTGAGGGTGTGTGTGTGTGTGTGTGCGTGGTTACGCTCGTTCCAGTGCACGTCGGGGAGGGGGCCGTGGCAGAGCGAGCATCACTGAACCACACCAATCCCCCCGTTCACTTTACTCATCATCCCCTGATTCGGGTTTGTTTACCTCGCCGCTCCGCCACGGCCCGTTCGATCCGAGCCGGGAGAACCGCTGAGCTGTGCAGCCCTGCCAGCTAACGAAGCCCCCGGGTTCCTCCTGTCGGCCAGGTCATTTCCCTTGGCAGGCCCTCCGTCCAGACACCCCCAGACCTCTGCATTGAGCCGGGCAGGATGACAAGGCTGTCGGGCAGGAGGTTGGTTGGATGATTGGCTGGCTGGCTCACTGGTTGACTAACTGGTTGGTTGGCTTCTTGGCTGGCTGGTGTTCTGGCGGACTTGCTGGCTAGTTGGCTTTCTGGCTGGCTAGATGGATGGCTGACTGGCTGTCTAGCTGGATAACTGGCAGGCTGGCTGGCTGGCTAGATGTTGACCATCTGTTTGTCTGTCTGACTCCTCTCAGACACATTGATGACAGCCCTGTCATCATATACTGGCATGTAACATAAAATCCTTTTCTGCACACACACACACACACACACACAAAGACACACACGACAACTAACGGAGCATTCCAACAACACCCTGGCGAGGATGGATGGACCCGGGGTGGAGGGGGGCGGGGGAGAGGGAGTGGGGGGGGGGGGTGGATGAGGAATGTACATACCCTGCTGGGATTGCTGGGGTGGACAGGGGGGGCGGGCAGGGCTAGGGCCTTGTGGGTAGTGGAGGAGTGATGGGCGACATGGACAAAAGTGTGCCGCGGAGAGGGTGAGCGGGGTGGTGTGGGGGTGGGGGGTGGGCAGCTCCATCACTGTGACAGGACCCGCCTTGGCCCAGCATGGTCTGGGCTCGAGAGAGAGAGGCTTGGGGGAGATGGTGGTAGGCTGGGTGGGGGGAGGGCCTGGGGGGCTGAGGGGCTGGTGGGGGGGCTGCGATGGGGAGTTCCTCCAGATGGTGCTGTCCCAGCACCGGCAGGGGGTCTGTGGTCTTTATCTGAGGCACCCACTGTGTCTTTTACAGCCAGACCCCCAGCTCACCCCTCAGCTCCTGATTTACTGCCTACTGTCCTTCACTTCTCCACCTCTCATCATCATCACCCTTGTGTCCCCCTCTCCTTCTCTCTTTCTCCCCCCCCCCTCTCCTTCTCCCCCCCTCTCCTTCTCTCTCCCTCTCCTTCTCTCTTTCTCTCCCTCTCTCCTTTTCTTCCTTCTCTTCTTTCCCTCCTCCTCTCTTCCTCTGCCACGCTCCTCCTCACTTCTCTTCCTTCCCTCCCCTTCCTCTCCTCTTGGACCCTTTCCCACTGGCCTCCAGCCCCAAGCCCCATGCCCACAGCGCTACAGTTTTGAGTGTGACAGTACTGTACGTGTGTGTGTGTGTGTGTGTCCTCCACACACTGTGATCTCCCACAGCTCATTCTGCCTCCACAATAAATGGACAGAGAGAGTGTGCACTCAAATACTCAGGGGGCTGAGAACTCTTGGGGCTGAATTCCCGACTCCTTCCCGCCCCACCTCTCTCCCGCTCTCCTTGGCAAACTCTCCCATCGGCCGCAACATCCCCCCCCTCCCCCCTCTATCTCCCCAGCAAGGCCCCCTTCCTCCTCCGAGCAACCAAGCCGATCCAGAAAACCAGACTGTCTAAAGAGCCTCGGGGGAGAGAGAGAGAGAAACAGAGGGAGGGAGGGGGGTGGGCGAGGGAGAGAGAGAGAGAGAGAGAGAGAGAGAGAGAGAGAGAGAGAGAGAGAGAGAGCGGGGAGGGAAGAGAGAAACCGGGAAGAAGAGAAAAAAAGAGGGACAGGAAAAATAGAGAGAAAAAGCGTGAGGGAGAGGGAGGAAGAGGAAGAGAGAGAGATGCCAACACACTCTGAGCGGCAGCGTCTCGCTCGTCGACTCTGACGATGTGGAACTCCACCACTCTCATCCGTGCTGCGCTGTGTCGACGGTGTGACGTCCCACACCAACCAACCAGAGAGCTGGGCAACAGGAAGTCAGGGAGTGGAAGCCAGCCTGAGAGCCAATCAGGTCTCCAGGAGAGACAGCAGCCTGACTGGATTGGACTGACTGTTCCATGGTGGTATATGTCAGACAGTGTTTTTGAAAGTCGCCACCTTCAGTGTCCTCCACACGGTCACCTTTATACCATGAAAGAGTCTTTTCGAAGTGGCCGGTGTGTGTGTGAGTGTGTGTGTGTGTGTGTGTTCTTTGACCCAGATTGAGGAGAGAGCAGAGCAGGGGACATGAAAGACTTAAGCTCCCAGAGGATCCTGGGTCATGAGCAACCTAAACACAGGCCCAGGCAACCAGGCAGAAACACACACACACACACACAGACACACACACACACACACAAACACACATGCACACATGAA
The DNA here is from genome assembly GCF_054491055.1 of Hypomesus nipponensis. NCBI lineage: Eukaryota > Metazoa > Chordata > Actinopteri > Osmeriformes > Osmeridae > Hypomesus > Hypomesus nipponensis. Next base: position 4,347,352 of record NC_140362.1, on the reverse strand, counting down.
CACACACAAATTGGCACACGCACACGCGTTCACATGAATGCACACGCAAACACATATGCACAAGCTCAAGCATTCATGCATACGAGCGAGCAGAAGTACACGCACACACACACAATTCCCCACCTGTCACGCGCAAAAAGGAAATACGTCAATCCCATCGACCGCGGCACCTGACCTACCGTCTGTCGAGCGGGAGGCGGAGCAACACGACAGCGCCAAACAAGACATAACCACACGCACTCACAGATTGTCATGCCCACAGTGACAAGCGTGCACGGAAAACCGTCACCAAACTAATGACACGTATCCATAGGTACTCACGTCCACAGGCGGGGTCCTTCCGACACACACACACACGACACACACACACATCTTCAGTTGCCATTTCTCGGTTACTGCCGAGGTGGAGGAGCCAACACAAAGCGTTTCCATCTTTCTGTAAACCTCACATAGGTCTCGGAGCAAGGTCGAGAAGAACATGTGGGTTTTACGCGTACATGCAGCCTTTTATTCCGCCATTGTGCGCTTGTTGTTGAGTGTGTGTGTGTGCGGGGGTTATGTTTGGGTGTGTCGGGGATTTGTGTGTGTGATTGCTTTGGGCGCGTGTGGGGGGATATTGCATTGTGTTTGCGTGTGTCAGGGATGTGTGTGGTTGTGTGTGCGCTTACGTGTCTTTGTGTGCGTGTTTGTGTGCGTAATCACCGGTAAAGACAGCGACAGATAAGGTAAGAGGCAGACAGACAGACGTGAAAGTACATGAGGTGGCAAGGGGGAGGAAAATGAAAAACAGTGTGTGTGCGTGCGCAGATGTGAGAGTGCGCGTGTGTGTGTGCAGGTGTGAGAGTGTCGTGAGATACACATTGAGTGAAAGGTAGAAAATGAGCAAGATAAAGAGAAAGAAGGCATGGCAGAGAGAGTGAGATACAGGTGAGAGGAGAAGAGAGGGAGGGGGAGGGGGAGAGAGAGAGAGAGAGAGAGCAGGAGAGAAAGGATGGGGCAGACAATGAAACAGGATGCATTGTGGGCATCGAGCTGGGTCTCGGCCAATGCAGTGTTAAATACGGTTCTTCACCTACAACCAGATGGTCCTTAGTCCTGACCCTCTGTCACCCTCCCTCTCTCTCTCTCTCTCTCTCTCTCTCTCTCTCTCTCTCTCTCTCTCTCTCCCTCCACTCTCTCCCTCCCTCCTTCTCTCCCTCCACTCTCTCTCTCTCCCTCAGGGACCTGCATCCTAAATGCTGCCACCACAGTCACCCGATAGAGCACTTCTTTCAGGAAAAGAAAATAAGATTTTTTTTTCAACACTCCGCACTTTACTAATGTCTATATGTTTGGCCGGTGTGAGTTTGGGAACATACAGGCCAGAGGGAGATACCTGGGCTCTGTTCAGTAAAGAGGAAGGATACCATGATGGAGAAAGAAGAAGAAAAGGCCGCCATTACAGCAAAGAAAGAATTAGAGAGAAGCCATTAAGGAGTGGTCTCCTGCTGGCCTAAAGTGCACAGCACACCAAACCCCACTGAGGCCTTCTGGTCAGGTGGTTTGCTGCCTCGCTGGTGTTTCAAACGGCTTGTTTCTCCCTGCCTCATGAAGTTACTTCAACTGGGTTAAGCTGCTCCGAGTTGCAGTCGTTTCTCAGGTGTGTGAAAGTATTAGTCAAGGATAAACAATCCGCCGAAAAACACTGCCGTTTTTTTGGGGGCCACAAATCTCCATCCAAGCTTTCAGAACACCTGCCAGCTGGGATCTTTCCATTCAGCAGCACTCCTTTGAGAGTTACTGCTCAAGGAAAGCATTTTTTGAAAAACTTTTATCATGAAATTCTGACATAAACAGTTGGGATTTCATTTTGGTAGTGGAAAGTGCTGTTTCCTGATGCGAGGGGACCGGGCAGAGACAGGTACAGCATGGTTTCTCGGTGGGCCACAAAGGGAGCGTTTGAATCTCTCCCCAGCTATTGTACACAGTCTCCCTCCCCCTCTTTCCACCCTTTCCCAATCCTCCTCCTCTTCCTTCTCTTCCTCCTCCTCCTCTCCTTCCCCATATTACCATCCTCCTCTTCCTCCTCCTTGACTTCCTCCTCCTCCTCCTCCTCCTCTTCCTCCTCCTCCATCAGTGACTCTGGGGTGGGCCTGGGAGCCCAACCACATGGTTCAGACCAGGATTATAATGCTGGAGGAGGTGTGTGTGTGTGTTGCGAAGGGATGGGTGGTGGAAGGGAGGGGGGTCGGAGGTATAAAAGCCCCTTTCTTCTCCTTCCTTGCCTCCTTCTTTGAGCCTGAACAGAGGGTTGCCAAGGCGATGAGGTTGGTCGGTCTCCCACTGCGTGGTCTGGGAAGAGCAGCAGCTTGTTCTGACATTTACCCAGGCTGGAGGAGAGAGGGGGGAGGGAGGGAGAGAGAGAGAGAGAGAGAGAGAGAGAGAGAGAGAGAGAGAGAGAGAGAGAGAGAGAGAGAGAGAGGAGGGAGAGGGGTGGGCTGCAGAGAGGAACAGAGAGGGTGAGTGGTAGGGGAAGTTGAAGGGATAGAGAGAGAGAGGGAGAGAGAGAAAGAGAGAGGAATAGAGAAAGAGAGAGAGAGAGGTGGGGGTGGCAGTGGGAAGTAGAAGGGGGGGGGGGGGTAAACCCTGCTGTTGCACCTGTAACATCAGAGGGGGGTTGACAATTTCTTTGGAGGATCCGCTGTCTCTCCCTTTATCTACCCCTTTCATCTTCATTTCCCTTCTTTTCCCAGCCTCTATTTCTGGACGCTTCTTTCATTTGCTCCCATTCAAAAGCTTGGCAGAAAGTCATTTAGCCAGCACCTTCCAACAACCCAACATCCTTTCTCTCTCTCACACAAACACACTTACACAAACACACAAGCATGTGCATGCAGACTGAACAACGCACACAGACAGTCGTGACACACACATTTCCACAACAATTGGCAGTCCTTGTCAGCCTTGGGTCTAGTAGAGGTCTAGAGAGTGATGAACTGTGTTCTTGGAAGCAAGCTTTCGATCCAATGCAAGTAGCTGCAGGGCCTTGGTGTTACATTTCAACGCGGTAAAAGTTTAGGTCTCTGCCTAAAACTTACGAAAAGAGAAGCGTGTGTGTGTGTGTGGGTGCAAAGGTGTTTGTGTCTGTGTGCGAGCATGTGTGTGCCTGCGTCCGTGTTTCAGAGATATGAGAAAAGTAGATCTCTCTCCTACGCCCCATCCTAACAGGACGGAAGAGAGAGAGAGAGAGAGAGAGAGAGAGAGAGAGAGAGAGAGAGAGAGAGAAATGGAGAGAGAGAGAGAGAGAGAAAGGGGGAGAGAGAGAGAGAGAGAGAGAGAGAGAGAGAGAGAGAGAGAGAAGGGGAGAGAGAGAGAGAGAAGGGGAGAGAGAGAGATCGAGAGAAGGGGAGAGAGAGAGATAGAGAGAAGGGGAGAGAGAGTGGGCGTCAAAGCTTCCGTAACTCAAACAGCCACGACGTGTCACCAATCGCTCCTCCGTCATATCAAAGGCCATTCAAATGCAATCTGTGTTTCTGCTCAAAAGAGGCAGCCGGGGCCGTATCGGTGGAAAGCGAGCGTGGCGGCAGAGCGGCAGGGATACGCGTGGTGTGGCGTGGGCGGAATACACAAGCCAGGGCCCCCCCCCAACCCCCCCGCTCCCCCCGCAGACACGCCGAGAAGGGGCGCCACTGTCGCAATGGGTCGGTTAGCGCCGCGAACACAAAGGGGGAGCGAGGCCGAAGGATTCAGCAAAGTATGTGACAGCGGCACCAGACGGAGGGACGTCATTGCACTACTGTACCTCACTGTACCTCACCACCAGGCTCCTGTATGGTCATTGACATAGTCACTGATCTGCAATTTTGCACTATTGTACTGTACTCCACTTAGGTTAGAATAGGTTATAGGGTTGAAATAGGTTTATGTGCATTTAGGGTTAGTATAGTGTATTATTTATTGTTATTTATTATTTAGGATGTTTTAGTATTAGGGTTAGTATAGTCGATTATTTATTGCTATCTGTATATTTAGGAAGTTTCACTTATTTAAGCTCAGCATAGATGTAAATTATGTTCTGTGTACTTATGTTATGTTATGCCAGGTGCTTGCATTGTCTTGTCTAAAGAATTTCAGAGCCCAGTCTGACCTTAGATTTAGATTTAGATTTAGTCATTTAGCAGACGCTCTTATCCAGAGCGACTTACAGTAAGTACAGGGACATTCCCCCCAAGGCAAGTAGGGTGAAGTGCCTTGCCCAAAGACACAACGTCATTTTGCACCTTGACCTTGTGTTGTTCTGTGTACCTGACAAATAAAAGACTTGAAACTGCGCACGGCTCACTGACGGCCCGTATTAGCCTGTTAGTTTTCGTGAAGCAGGACCGTACGTGTCACTTTGTGAACTGGAAAGGGGACATGCTCATGGGGCAGGGCTTTTGAGGGAAGACACAGAGGAGGTACCCAGTCCGTCGTGTCCCTGTGCTGCAGATGAGTCTGGTGGTTCCAGATAGTTAAGGCTCCAGTTGGGATCTCTCTGTCAGCCCCCCCCCCCCCCCCCCCCCCCCCCTGATTCCCACCCTGCCAAATGAAGATGAGGGCTTCTGCAGGAATGCAAATGCTCAAAGCAACCATTAACCCCCCACCCTCCCTCCCTCCCTCCCCACCCACCCACTCCGACTCCACTCTTGAAAGTGCACCCCAACTCTCAAGAAGACGCGCGCGTGCGCACAAACCTACTTGTGCGCACGCACACACGCGCGCGTGTGAACGTACACACACACATCACTCCCTCTCTTCATCTCCACATCATATACATACTAATGAGATGAGTTCAATACCGGAGATGAGCAGTTTTCGTCTGAGGCATGAGATATGACTGACATCCCCACATTTCAGGGGTAAGAATAGTAACAACAATCATTATTTTTCCTTAAAGTGACAGCCGCAAAAATATGTGTTGTTGCCGCCAGTAACCCAGTCACGGGTGGCTGGTAGATGCATTGCTGCTTTAGCGTCAGTGCTGCTTGTGGTACCTGCTGATAGCAGCTATGAAGGCAGCATTGCTGGTGGTACTAACAACCACACTAATCCTGTTGGACAGCCGGATGTTTCCGGAAGCCCAGAGTTATGCGCTGGGGACAGAAGACTTTCCTGTGTGCTACAGGTGACGTTCAACACTCTGTCCTCCGTCTAGTCATGGCTGCAGTGCCTGGAAGATGAAACGTCACCCGAGGATTTTTCCTTTCTCCGCAACTCTCCCTCTCCAACTCTCCCTTCCCTCACCCATCAGCTTATAAGCAACCAGGGGCTCTTTTTCCCTCAGACCAATGGGGGTCGAGAACTTGTATCGGCACGGAGCGAGATCCCTGTTGCCTGGCGTTCTTCTATGGGGGTCAGCATGACCGGGGGACGGGGGGGGGGGAGGGAGGGAGGGGGGGGGATGGTGTGTGTGGAGGCAGCGGGGGAGAGCTGTGCCTCGAGGGAATCTTCTCACTCTCAGACAAGTGATTACATTGCCGGTCCTGAGTTATGCTAATGCATTCATCTCCAAAAGCGACGTGATTATTTAGAGTTCCTCAGCAACTGTTTTAGATTTCACTCGCTTGCCATTTTATGCAAAGACTCTTTTTTTCCCTCCTCCGTCGGCAATGCGCTCGGTGAGTTTGCAGGAGATAAGAGGAGAGAGAAAATTCAGAAGATTGCTGAACACTTTGCCCTTATGTTAATATCCTCTTGATGTGTGAATGAATGCATATCAAAATATGTCGACCACATATTTTTCTTTTTTTCTTTTGTACAATTTCACCAAATAACAGGGTGTAATGGAGTCTGTATTTGAGGACCTTTCCCCCCCCCCCTTTAAATGACCCCGATGTTTCATTACAGATGCAGCGGCGCTCTCCTTCTCATCCATACAAGCCGCATATTTCGCCGTGTGTGCTGTCAAACCAGGTTCATCTCCGGCCCTGATTTGGCCCACTGTGCTGCCAATTGGCGTCGAGCGACAGCTTTCTACCTGAATTCCGGCTGATGTCCTCGCCGGCTTTGAGGGTGCCCGTGGAGAATGGCCGTGCCGGCCTTGCCGCGGTGTTAACGTGCAGTGCCGGCAGGGGGGATATCGGTGTAATACCAGGCTGAATATGTTCGAGCATATTCCCCCTAATCCCTGAGCACGCTTTAATCAGCCTGGGCCTCTTACCACTCAGACAGGCCTGTGATCACACACGCGTGCACGGGGGGGGGGGGGGGGCGGGCTCCACCGGGTTGAGGTGCGTGCTGGTGCTGAGGGGGGGTGGTGTGTGGGAGGAGTAGGTGGGGGGGTAGATGAAGGCACCTGTGCGCTGTGTAGGAAGGTGGTGGGGGAGGGGCCGTGGGGGCGAGGGGGGAACTGAGGAGGCGAAGGCGGTTGGGAAAGGTCGAGCGCGATCGCGCGGAGAAACGGAGAGGAGAAGAGGGGAGATGAAAAGGAGGAGAGGAGGGGGGTGGAGTGGAGAGGAGAGTGGTGGACAGGAGACGAGAGGAACGGAGAGGCGAGGGAAGGGAGAGGCACGCGAGCGCCGCGCACGCCCGCCGAGATTGAGACGGAGATAAAGGTAGTCTTTGGAAAGCTCCCTGAGTTCCAGAGTAATAAAGAGAGATGAGGAAAACACGGCCAAAAACAAGCGAAGGAGGGGGAAACAAACCCGAGGACGTCGCAGAGAGATCTAAAGAGGATTCGGAACGCCGCAGGGATTTGTCGAGAATTTGGAGAAGATTTCTGGAAATGAGAGCGCTGCCCAGATGCACCGCGGAGAGCAGCATCTGCAGCATTAATTACAATAGCCCCCGCCTCCCCCCTGCCCCCACCCCGCGCTCCGCCACCTGTTTCCTTTCAACGGCCCCGCCGTACGTGAGCGAAATCCAGGAATCCACACAGCGCCGGAGCTGATGCAACCGGAGAGAAAATGCACCGCCTCGTCTCCCCCCCTCCCCCCTCCCCCTCGTCCCCTCGTTCCCCTCGCCCCCCCCTCGTTCCCCTCGTCCCCCTCGTTCCCCTCGCCCCCCCCCCTCGTCCCCCTCGTCCCCCAAGCCCCGGTGTATCTGAATGTCCAATCTCCTAGGAAAGTGAAAGTGAGAAGCAGAGAAAATACCAGCCCATTATCAATGGACAACTCCCGCCCGCCCACACACACACACACACACATTCCCCTCTCCCTCCGCCCTGCCTACTCTTTGTTTTTCCGTCCCGCTGCTGGGATGAGCCGCATGACCGATGGAGAGATTGCCGTGCCTGCCAGGACGCGGGGGAGAGGACAGGCCTGGCTGTGGCGCGAGAAGGCCGCCCATCCAAAGGAAGGGCGAGGGAGCTTTGTCGTGTGCCGCGACCAGCGACAAGGATGACGATACCAATGTCCGATGACGCATGCAGAATGTGTTCCGCCTCTTTTGCGTTTTCCCATGGTCTTGTAGCAAAGTCCCGCCAACCTGGGCGGATAAAGCGACGTTGACGACGTCGCTTTCTCCCTTTGACCGTTTTCTATGTGCCATGTCTGAGTATGGCTATCAGAGCCTACAAGATTAGATTGATCGTCTGTGATTGTTTTTGCGGTGCTCTCAATGAATGGAAAGCTAAACCAACTCCTAGATTAATCTGAACTATGTTCTAATGCAGGGCAGCGAAGCCTTCGGCAACCATCTCATTAGAGCCGGATATATGTGGGTCACACCAGGACCTTCTGTGGTCTTGGAGAGGAGAAGGACTCACAGGGGCAGTAGCACTCGCAGGGCAGTAGGGCAGAGAAAGCTAACCAGGCTCGACGGTTAACAACACAGATTATACTGTGTCAAAGGTCCCAGAAAGAAAGATCTGGAAAGAGGATTTGTGGTGGAAAAAGCACGAGATCAACTCTCACAGCCCACGGCTTTCTCCCCTAAGTCCAACTGGTGGAGGCGTGGGCTTAGCTGGGAGAGCTGGCATCAGGGCTGGGGGAGGGGGAGGCTCAGCAAGCCTCTTATCACGGAAGATCTCCACCAGAGAAGACGTTCGCTCGACCGGGAATATATTCTGGACTTGAAGCCCAGGTCTACGCCTCTCTTCCACACCCTGACCCTGGCCCTGGCCCTGGCCCCCAACCCCCAAGCCCCAACCTGGCTCAAATGCTGCTGGATATTTCCACGGATCAATTAAATAATTTAGTGGCAATTTTGTAATTACTGCTGCTGGTCGGATCAATGGTATGGATTCCAGAAGTGGAGGCCAAGGCTGTCAGAGCTGTGTCCTTCAGTAGCAGAACTGTTTCCTCGTGTGGTCTTCAAGAGTCAGAGCTGGATGCTGTTTCCTCTCATTACCATGCATCAGCCTTCCCTGCTCCATCACCGAGCGATCCTCTGCCCCCCCCCCACCCACACACACACACACACACACGTACCCACACACACACACATGTACACACACAGAGAAACACAAACACGCACACGTACACTTGTGTACACACAAACGCACAGGCATACATATATGAACACACACAAACACATGCACACACACACGCGTGCGCACACACACACACACATGTGTAAACAGACACACAGTCTCTCTCCACGGCCCCTGGCTGGGGTTAGGGAGATACAGGAGCCCAGGAGAGAGCGATAGAGGGTGGCCAAGGATAGACTCGGAGGATGTAAGAGCAAGCCACCGTGAAATATAATAATAATAGTCATACTAACAAACAACAACATGGTAGAGGGGAGAAAAAGAGAGACAAAATTGCATTTCCCTCATGTTTCTTCCCTCTCTGACCTCCTACTGAGATTCTGAGGCTTTAATTCTCCCGGTGATGTCAGGATCCAAATAGCTACAGCGCGTAAACAAGATTACCCATTTGGACATGCCAGTAAATCTTATCATATTGGAGCAGAGAGGCAAGCAGGGAAACTGCCAGAAACCAACCAATCGGGTCAACAGAGGCCAAGACACAGGCATATACGACACAACCCTTTCTTCAGAACAATGTCTCCCCTTCTCTCTCTCTTCGTCTGTTTTCTGCTTCTCTCCTTCTTCAGGTGATAGTAACGAACCTGTTCTCCTGGCACCAGAAACGACAGCGTTCCCCGTTAGAGGGCTTGTACAGGACGAATAGGGTCAAGTGGTGTTTTCGACATGCTCTGGTGCGGATGGAGGCGTCGTGGTGAACTCCAGTCTCGAGAAGCTTGGAGGGAACCATCCCAGCAGGGTTTTCCAACCACGCGCCCAAAGCCCCTCGTCGTAAACCTCTCAACGCGACGGAGATCTCCAGAGAATCGCTGGGAGGGAGACGCGAATGGGCGGACAATGCGCCGCGAGAAAGCAGTCGCAGTCCACTGTACTCGTGGTCTCGTCGGTTTTTGAAATATGCGCTTGATGAGTACAATGTGTGCGGGTTTTAGGAAATCTTCGCGACTGCTTAATCCCAGATTCCAGCCTAATTGTCTTGCTCTGTGTAAAGGGATATCGTACAAAGCTTTTTGACATTAAGCAGCCTCGTGCCAGATTTGGGGCTTAGCGGTGCCGGCGCATGTGGTGCACAGGACCAGGGCTGAGAGAGGGCCCCCTGGGGGCCCGACATGGCTGCTGCTTCAGGAAAGTGGGCCCCCATGATCAAATATTTGACTGGACCCAATCAGAGGTATATTGACCAGGGCAGGCCAGTTTAAGCCCCATCCATCCAGCATGTTCACGGCCCTGTTCAGCTGGGGCCACTGAATCACCGCGGTCCCCCTTTTATGATGACACCTCTGGCTGTTTGAGCCGGGGTCTGTCAACCAATGAGGGAGGCCGGCTCCACGATGAGGAAACGCCGAGGGATCCGGGGAGTGGTCCCTGATGAAGCCAGCACCAAGATGAAGGTCCCGCCTCTCGATGGGGCCAAAACGAGCTGAAATCGCGTAGAGACGGAGTGGTTTGTTTTCTTACTCCACTCCTCTACAGCGCCAGGAAATTCGACGATTCAAAGAGTGAGCTAAATATGGTTGTGGGTGGGGGTTGGGAAGGAGGACCCCTCTGTTAAGCGTACTTGACAACTAGGGCAACAGCGATAAGGATTTAGGGCTGTCGTATGTGGTCTGAGCACGTTGGTTGCTGGTTGTACAATGTCTTTGACATGTACGGAACATGTAGGAAAACGATTAAGAGATTCAGCCGTCTGGGGCACTGTTAGCCACATACCGGAAGAACACAAAGAAGAGGGGAGATTTTGTATTTCCTCTGTCTCCGAACAGACGTTGATCTTCGCAAATCCCTGTGTATCTCATGTTAAATCCGCATAATGTGGATTAGGACCTGTTGAAATGTATATAGTTATGTCACAGGAACAGATTGGGCCAGACTTCACAACCAAACAAATCCTCATTCGGATGCCTGAAAAAAAAAAAAAAGGAAAAAAAATGTGGAGAAATTACGAAAAATGAAGGCCTAAAATAGCAACACTCTACAGATTCCCTTTGTAAAGCTGACCACACAGAGAATTGCATATACACACAATTGCACGCGCACACACACAACCACACACACTCACGCACACACACGACCACACACTCTCTAACAGGCACAATTCGTACTATTTAATCCAGGCTCTCTACAGCCAGCATCACCTCCTGTCCATTAAGGCGAGCTACTCTCCCAGCATGCACCCAAATCCCCTCCACTTTGGCTCATCAATGTCTAAAGAGCCACAGCTGCTCCGGCCTGTATCACTCTGTCACTCTGCGGTGTCTGTTTGTCTTTCTGTCTGTTTCACTGTCGCTCAATTTCCTCTCTTTCTGTCCCTGTCTGCCTTTCTCTCTTCCTGTCTCTCTCTTTCTGTCTGTCTCTCTCTCTCTCTTTATCTCTCTCTTTATTCTCACTTCCTATCACACGGTATCCTTCTCTGCTTCTCTGTCTGTTTGCCTCTCTTTCCACCGTGACACGAAAACATTCACCTGGAAATGGAAACCCCGATATCAGGCTCAAAGTCACTGGAACCCTGGAATAAACTTCAAGCCAAACATAAAATGCATACGACTCAAACATCTGCACCGAGCCCCACTGCCGAGATATGTAAATAACACATTTTCCTGAGAAATGAATAAATAAGCAGCCCGTCCCTGCCACGTGTGCTAAACACCTGCTAGAAGCAGCACAGGGATCTGGGTGTACCAACCTGTGATGTTTTCATCTCCAAAATAAATACCAGACAGGTGAGAACGCCGTTCCCTCTTGTTCCGCCAGAAGCAGGGGATCATCCCACCAATAGAGTCAGCATCTGGTCTGCTCGCAGCAAGCAGAAGGCCACGGCGCGGTCGAAAACAACCCACCCACCAGATCACCGCGACTTAGAGCCTCGAAACCCCGTTTAGGATCGTATCGGTAAATATATTGCCTGGTAAAGACACCTTCTATCTGTTACTTTCTGATCCTGCATTGCATTATGGGACTAATGGTCACGCTGTGATGCTGTCCACGGTTAAAAGATGGATGGCTGATTAGTGTGTGTGTGTGTTTGTGTGTGTGTGTGTGTGGGATTGTGCGTATGAGTGTGTGGCTGTGCGTGTACATGTGTGTGTGTGTGTGCGCGTGCGCATGTAAGGTGCGTTTAAAAATGACAGAGCTGGTCTAACAGTCCCTGATTCGTTTTTTGGCAGAGGGAATGACCATGCTTACTGAAGGCCTGCCTGCCTGCCTGCCTAGTCTAATAGGGTAATACAGCCATCGCAAATGATGAAAAATTCATGCTACAAGTTGGTGTTGAAGCAAACGGTACTCGGAGATTTCATTTGCTGTTTGATATCCCTACTTGCCAACTCAGCAGGCCCCATTGTATGATTGAGCGAGAAAAACACACTTAAGGCTGAAAGCCAAGGCTATTACCATGGATGGCCTGTAAATACAAATACATTGTGTAGGGGTGAAATGGTGGGTGTGTGTCTCTCTCTCTCTCTCTCTCTCTCTCTCTCTCTCTCTCACTCTCTCTCTCTCTCTCTCTCTCTCTCTCTCTCTCTCTCTCTCTCTCTCTCTCTCTCTCTCTCTCTCTCTCTCTCACTCTCTCTCTCTCTCTCTCTCTCTCTCTCTCTCTCTCTCTCTCTCTCTCTCTCTCTCTCTCTCCACAATACAAAAGTATCGAGAACACAAACTGTATGTACTTGTGTATGTGCACAGCCGTATTGTATGTACAGTGTGTGCTTAGGTGTGTGTGTGTTTGTGTGTGTTCGTGGGTGTGTGTGTGTGAACGTGCAGGGCAGCCGACTGCGTGCCGCATGCTAACTGAGCATACTGTCAGCCACGCTGGCTCTGAAGAGCTTGTCGAGTTCTGATAGGTGCATTTATGGAACGCTTTATCTCCTCATTGCAGGTTAGATGGCAGATGAAAGGATTGGGCTCGGAAAGAGTACGTAACGAAATCTGCCCCAGAGATAAGACGGCCGCTTCTCGACCAAGCCAGGCTCCTGCAACAACCACAGGATCCGTGAGATTATTTGCCGCTGGCTTGCAGAGGACTTTTTCCTATCCCTGACCTGGTTCTGGGGCTGGCTGGAGACGGTGAGGCTAAGATAAACCGCCATAGGCACAAACCAGGGATGCCACATCTCACGATGCTGCAAGCAACACAAGATCAGATTTCTCCTCTTTTTCAGGTGACTCATTTTCTCCAAAGTGTTCTTTCTCGGGGTAAACGCTCCCGATGAAATGACTGAGCCTGCTTCCGCTTTGCCGTAGCAGGTGCAGTGCTGTCATCAGTGCTGCGGCTGCTCCACCTGGCTTTCATCCACCAGCTTCCAGCCTGCGTGAAGACCCCAAGGCTGCAGCGACACAAACATCTCAGGTAACCTCACGCTGCTGGGGGAAGACGTTCAAACAGGAAACCTTGAAAGCATACGATCTGTGTTTCTCTCCCCTCGCTCAACCTCTCTCTCTCTCCCCCTCTTACATTCCCTTTCTCTCTCTCACCCGCCGGTTTTACCCTGATCCCTCTCTGCTTCTCTGTCATCGACCCCCCCCCCCCCCGTCCTCCCCCCTTTGCTCTTTCCTTTCCTTAATCCCCTCCTCGTTCCCTCTCTCGCTCCCTCTCTCCCGTGTGTGTGGAGACAGGGCTTCGGAAGGTGGCCCCCGGGGGCGCTGGTGATGGAATGTGCCCCCCCCCCCATCCCCCCCCTGCCAGGGTCCTCGTCTGCAAGCCGCATGCTAAATCGTCCCACCGGGGAATCGCCAGGTCCTGTTTACAACACAGAGAGGGGCGCACGACGACGCGCAGCCACCGGCGGCCCTGCTAAAACCCTCAACGGATAGGTCCGCACGATCCCCCCCCCTCCCTCCTCCACTCGCCGCCTCCAGTCAAAACGTTTTGCTGCTGGATAAAGAAAGAGAGAGGGGAAAAAAATGTAGATGGCTGAAAGTATGCTGGCACACATCCAGTCACGGTGGAATGCTGTTTTTTCTTTTTCTTTTTTTATTCCTGTTTCATGTTGCCTGACTTGAGAATTTAATTTATGAGCATGACAGAGGAAGAGATGCCTTTGTACTAACAGACACACACACACACACACACACAGCATGGTCACACGTACACTTGCACAGTCTCTCTCTCCCTCTCTCTCTCCCTCTCTCTCTTTCTCTGTCTCTCTCTCTCGTTCTCGTGCACAAACACACCGACATACAAATACAGTTGCCAGCACACAAAGGCACTGGAAAAAATGACTACAACTGAAATATGGGCTCACTAACACACACACAGACACACGCACACACACAGAAACCCACACACACACTTTCACAATGCTGTCACAAATTGCTGCTAATTCTCTCTGCCGGAGTTCTGAGGAGATTAAACCCAGGGTAATTCAGAGCAGTTTTGGTGAGGCCCACTGTTTTACACCGGCTCCCATTTAAAAATCCAATTTATCGATTCCCCACAGTGTTTCCCCCCCCCCCCCCCCCAAAATGACCCCAGCAGTTAAATATTCATAAGCCATTAAAAATAAAAGATGCACATTTTGTACGTTTGACCTGTTGTAATATACGGCGCACTGTATAATCTGTTCAATTCAGAGCACTGTCCCACTCAGAGGTGAGTCGGGCGTCGTGCAGAGCAGAAAAACATCATCAGCTTCCCACATGTTCGCCCCTGATTAGAACTCGATGAAAGAGACAATGCAATCTCCTCATTTGGTAGATGGAGCCGCGGCCAGATATCCTCAGAACATGATGTTGTTGTTGTTTCTTGGTGAAATGCAGTTTTTCCTCTTCAGATTCAGAAAATTGGCTTCCATTATAACGTTTAGATTAGATAAGCAAAGAGCAATAAAAGGAAGAAAAAATGAAACTTGGGAGAGCCATAAAACCTTTAATTAAGGCTGTTGTTGAGGGGATTGGGGAGACTGAAGGAGGGAAGAGGAGAGAGAGAGAGAGAGAGAGAGAGAGAGAGAGAGAGAGAGAGAGAGAGAGAGAGAGAGAGAGAGACAGAGAAAAAGAACGCCCGATGGATTTAAAGAGGTTGAGCTGTCTTCCCAAAGCAGTCCAGACCTGACCTGTCCAAATCCAATATGGAGCATTAAAACAGAATTACACTCCAGCGCTACACTCACTTCCTCACTTCCACGTGGCTTGGGTAGAAACACGAGAGCCGACATTCGCTTCTTGCCTCTCTCCCGTTCCTCCGAGCCGCTTTTCACACGGCTGCCATTGCAGGAGCGCGGCTCTCTGGCACAGTGTGAGTCTGCCCATCTTGAGAAATGATGCATTGGATGAAATGCTCCCTGCCGAAGCCATGCTGGGCCAAAGCTGTGGACTGGGACACCGCCCAACTCTAATCAACCAGCACAAGTTGAGGACTAGCCATGGGTAGTTATACAGGGCTGGGGGGGGGGGGGGGCACGGAAGGGGGGAGGGAGGGGGGGAGGGAGGGGGGGGGGGAGGGAGGGGGGACGAAGAAGGGGGGGGGGACTTGGAAGAAGGAACAGTGGGGGCTTTTCTGCTGAGGTGGTTAACAAGGTGCTTTGAACAGACACCTGGAAAACGCAGCTGAGCGAGCGTGCTGATTGGGAACGCTGGTTTGGAGGAGGAGAGAGGCGCGCTCCTCGCCGTTCCTGGTCGTCCGTGGACGCGTCTTGCCCCCGGGGGGCTGTCGCACGGCGCGAGAGGGAGCGAGCGCGTTGACAGACGGAGACCACACACACACGCGCCAGCCATTACGACAACACCCAGGAGAGAGGTCGTCATCGTTTGTCATCTTCATAACCGTGCGTTCGCCGCCTCCACTCCTGTCTCCCCCCCCCCCCCTCCTGTCTCCCGAACATCGAAAACACACTGAGAGCCCACCTTACACACACACACACACACACACATCATCTCATCCTCTTGTCATTTAGCCCTGATCCCTTATTCCTCTCCTAAGCCGTCTATTGTTGGATTACCCCCCGAACGCCTTGAGATTCATTAAAGGTTATCTCCACTGAATATGCTTCATTAAAACACGGGGTGGAAAACAAGTGCGAACATGGATGTGTTTACCTACAAGAGGGCAAAAACATCACAGTGAAACAGGAAAACAAGCAGGATATAGGGCAGGATCAGCGTATTTGCATGAGGTGAGCCTCCTATATCTTCTCGTGACCTGAAATCGACCAAGGAGCGCAGAAGATCAAAATCTCTCCGCATTTATTAAAGACCGTCTTTTTCCACGGATGACTGTCTGTCGAAATCACATTCAAAACATTGCTGTTGAGGATTGATCTACTGTGTCTAATGCTTACTTAGAATTGTGTCAACACTCCACGTATTCTGCCGTCAAATCAGGTGATCAGACCACTTAACTCACACACACACACAACAAAAATACCTTCACAAACATACACTCCTAACCTCCATCAGCGTCAATGATCCCAACAGACCGACGTGCTTGCTCTGCCTATAGCATAAACACAGACTTCCTGGCCAGTAGCGGATAAAAACACTTTCATGCTGTTATTCCAAACGCTGGCTCGCTCTCTCTCCTGCTAACCCTCACATCCACTCTCCCTCCTTCCTCTTCTGCCTCTCAGCAGAGGCAGACCAGCAGATACACGTGGTAGTCTGGTGTGGGGAGCAGGGATGAGGAGAACCAACCCAATCAGTTCATCTAGCCTGGACTCGATTGTTGGCGATATGCCCCCTCTTTATAAAGTAGGTCACAATCAGGCCCAGCCAGAGAGGAGGAAAAGCTTCCTCGACTAAAAATAATAAAACAAAAAAACGAACATACAAGGAATGAAAACAAAACGAAATAAAGGGAGAATAACAAGACAAACAAATCAAAATCACATCTCTTTGTTCTTTGTTTGGATCTCCAAATGTTTCTAATCTGATCCAGAGGGGTAGAATCTGCCAGCGGGCCAAGAACACCATTGTCTCTAAGAGTAAGAGACGTGAATAGAAAGCCTGGCACAGCCCACATACTCCAGTCAGCCCACAGCCCTGCGAACAGCCAACACAGAACCGGTGTAATCCAGCCAGGACATAAGCTGGGGAAGGCAATGGAAGTTGCACTGACAGGAGCGCGAGGAAAAAAAAGAAGAAAAAACCCAGACAAGATTGGAGATTGAAAGGGGGGGGGGGGGGCGGGGGAAAGGGGGAGGGTGGGCATCGGCAGATGGTTCATTTCCGGGCAGCGTGCGATTCAGCGAGGAGCTCGCGTTGAGCCGGCCCGGGTCACTTCCTTCCTTTTGATGATGCCGCGACTGATCCGCGGCCGCCTCCTCCCCCCTTCCACAAACGTGAAGGCCTGTTCAACTTCCTCGACGCCACAACTCCCAACAGCTCCTCCCCTCCTCCTCTGCCCCTCTCCTCCTCTCCTTCTCTTCCTCCTCCTCCTCTGCCCCTCTCATCCTCCTCTCCTCCTCCTCCTCCTCCTCTGCCCCTCTCTTCCTCCTCCTCCTCTTCTCCTCCTCTTCCCCTCACCTCCCGCTAAACCCCCCGGGCGGGCTACGTCTTCTCATCAGCCGAAACGTCGCAGAACACCTTGAATGAGTCTCTCTGGGGGAAAGGGGGAGCAGGAAGAAGAGGAGTCAAAAGAGAAAGAGGAAGGGGGACGGGGGACGGGGGGTGGTTGAGAGAGAAAGAGCTGCGGTTTTCATGTTGGCTGCCTGTCCTTTTGATGTGCGCACCAAAACACCCTGCGGCCCACAGCGGTCCCTCCCAGCGGCTGCTGTGACACTGGGCTTGGCAGGCACCGGAGTCGGGACAGACTCCGCTCCGCCTCGCTCCGCCGCCCAGGTTCCTCGCGCTTTCGCTCGCCCCGCTCCACTGCCATCCTCTACCTGCCCCCCGCGTCACCGTCCCCCCACGCCACCATCCCCGACGCACCCCCCGCTCCCCCCGCCCCCCCCCCCCCACCCCCTCAGCCCGCGTGCCAGCGCTCCGTCGGCATCCCAGGATCAAACTCCTCCTCGTCTGCCAAGCGTTCCTCCCTGTGTTGCCAGAGCCTTGGCATCCGGCGCACGCCGTGGAACTGGCACGCGGTCGAACGACGGGTTCTGCTGCCCGCTTACACTCAACTTTGTGAAAAAAGCTATGAGGGAAAGTGGGAGAGAGAGAGAGAGAGAGAGAGAGAGAGAGAGAGAGAGAGAGAGAGAGAGAGAGAGAGAGAGAGAGAGAGAGAGAGAGAGAGGAGAATCCCGTCTTTGTGTGGGGCTTTATTTGATCATCCCTGAGCAGACTGGAAGACAGAGGCACAGCGCGGGCGTCCTCCCCCATGATGCTGTGCAGAGTGGTGGTCTCTCCCTCTCTCTTTCTCTGTCTATGAAACACTCACACGCACGCAAATGCACGCACACATACAAACACTTGCACTCACACACACACACACACACACACACCTCCAAGACACACACAAAAAGCACTGACTCGCTCCCATGGACACTACTAATAATGCAAATGCCAAGTATGACCTGCATATTGGTGATGCCTATAAGTACCAGGATGCTAATTAAGTTATATACATCATATCACATGATTATGTGCAGTCCATACTGGCAGGGCTGTTGTGATCATTCACAGTCATTGTTCTTTATTGTCTTTCACGGCAATAAAGAGGCGATGAAAATCAATGGTAGACTCTCCCTGCGGCCTGCCAGCCCACTGGAACACACACACAGGAGGATAGACACACACACACACACACACACACATAGGAGGATAGACACACACACACACACACACACACATAGGAGGATAGACACACACACACACACACATAGGAGGATAGACACACACACACACACACACACACATAGGAGGATAGACACACACACACACACACACACACACACAGGAGGATAGACACACACACACACACACACACACACACACACATAGGAGGATAGACACACACACACACACACACACACACATAGGAGGATAGACACACACACACACACACACACATAGGAGGATAGACACACACACACACACACACACATAGGAGGATAGACACACACACACACACATACACACACACACACACACACACACACTGGGGGATGCAGACACACATCCACATACTCTGCAGGATAGATACACACACCCACACACACCCTGGAGAAAAGAGATACACACACATACAACCACATACAGGAGGAAGGAGATGGCTCTCTGCAGAGACACACACACACACTCACACACACATGCAGCACCACTCAAACAAACACACACACGTGCAACGCCACACACACACACACATGCAGCACCACTCAAACAAACACACACACACTCACACCGTCACCGCCCGTTCATGGGCTGCTGCGGGGAGAGATAGCTATCGGGGCGAGGCAGGGTTTTAATTGATCTCGGTCACAGTTTAATGTGAGGCGCGGATTAGCTGTTATCGGCTGGGAGAGGGAAGGGTTTGGGGAGGGAGATCACAGTCTCCAACGTTAAACCCCCCTGTCCTCCTTGACAGGGATTCTGTGGAGCGACCCACATAGCTGGGCGAGGGCTGGCCTCGGTGCTGGAGGGACTGGGGACATCAAGCTGAGCCTAATCCCAGCGTCCCTGTGACGTTCTGGGCCAGACATGGGCTATTTCTGGGGCTGGGAGTGTGGCTGGGAGTTTGCCTGGGGTTCAGGGCTGGGGCTGGGGCTGGAGCTAGGGTTGGGGCTGCATAGGGCTACAACCTGGATTGAGGCTAAGGCTGGTGCTGAGGCTAAAACCAGGGCTGGGGACGAAACTGGGGCTGAGGCTCCAAACAAGGGATAGGGCTAGAAACCAGCCTGGGGCTGAAGGCCGGGGCTACAACCAGGGCTAGAGCTAGTACAGGCCTGGGCCTGAGGCTGGGCTAGAATCAGGGAAGGTAGTGGAACCTGGAGGGAACACTTTGAAAATCCCAGACTGTCGTTTGTGTGCATTTCATAAGACAGCCGGTACACATGGAGGTAAAGCCTGGGTGGAGATTGGCAGGTGAATCACCAGACAGCGTCAAGGGAGGCTGGAGAAGAGGAGGAGCAGCCAAGAGAGAAGGTGAGGAGGTGAGGAGGGGGGGAGAGTGGAGGAGAAAGAGGAGAGAAGGGGGAGGGGGGGGGCGGAGAGGAGAGGAACCCTGCGTCCGTCCCTCCTCCTCCGTATTGGCAGCTCGCGTCTGAACTCCCGTTCAATCATCTGCAGTCTTTGCGATTCCCCGCGGTTCAATAAAACGGCAGATAAATAAAGTGCGCGGCCGACAGGGTGACATTAATCACCGAATTACACAGCTTCAAAACAGGGCTGCGTGTATCGCCTGTCTGTCCTGTGGCCGCCTCTCACGGCAGCGCGGGCCAGAAGAATCGTTCCGGTTTTCCCTTCTTTTTTCTCTCCCAGGGACAGATTTCAAAGTGGGTCTGTACGGCCGTTAAAATGCCAGGGCAACATGAAAACACGAATCGACTGCGTCGAAGCGCGCCAACTGATTGAGCTTCAAACCAAATGTGCGGGCCGACATCAGAGCCCGACAGGAATGGAAGCTGGTTTTGTAGACAGGACCCCTTTCATACAGACAATGTAAGGGGAAACTCTGGATCAAACAGGCAGGAACAAGGAAACAGAGAGCATGTGGGAAGAAACAGAGGCTTGCTTGAAACAGCGTGGGGATTGCTGCAGAGGGCCGAGAGGGTACATCATAGTTGGTGGTAAATCTCCTTTAACAGGCTGTCCCTGTGGGATTTGGAGCCTTTACACGCGCAGAGGAACTCCGTTTGGGGTTCATTTAAAAGTGCTTCATTGATAGCGCAAGCTGACTGCTCCGGAGGGGTGTCGACGAGCAAAGCAAATCATGCTACCCACGAATCCGCTCTGCTCCTGTGCTGCACTCCTCTTCCCTCCGCATCTCCCCTCTCCGCGCATTTGCTCTACTCCTCCCCTCCCCTCGACATGCCTCCTTTCCTTTTCTCTGTTTTCAACCCTTCTCCTCCTCCTCTCCTCTCCTTCCCCTCATCTTTTCCTTCTCTCTCCCCTCCCCTCTCGTCTCCTCTCGCCTTCTCCCTCATCCCCCTCCCCTCGGAGGCTTTCCTCATTCAGCACAATCCACTGACAGTAAACTATAGTTCAACAGCCTCTTTACAGCTCCCCCCCCATTCGCCTGGCAGAGCCCCTCTCCCCCCCCCCCCCCCTGCCGCACTCTGCTTCTCTCCCGAGTTCCCAAGACAACACTCAGCCCAAAGGATGGATGAGAGGATCGGGGACAGCGGGCCGTCGCTTCCCTCCTCGGAGAGAGGGGATGAGGGAGAGCGCGCTCTCCGAGCGGGTTCCGAGCGGTGTCTGCCGTTTTATTAACTCGGAAACTTTGCGGGGCTTTAAATAGTCTCCCGACAACCGAGTCCTCCTGCAACGCGAGCAGAGAAAACAGCCGAGGACAAGCAATCAGGTCGCATTCTCACCGGGAAGAACTCGACGCCTGATGCATTGCTCTTGAAATCCTGATTGGCAAGCTATTGATCTTCAAATTGTATGAGCTAATTAAATTAAAACCGTTTTATGACCCCTGGCATGAGACATTAGGCCTCACGGCCCCAACACACGTCGAGCTTTATGAGTACACGTCAAACGCCAGCACGGCCCCAACTCACTCAGAGACATAAAAACATATTTATGAGAGCATCAGGCCATTGAGCCACGGCAATGTTTGCCATTTTCTCTGCGCTCCATGATTCCATTCGAGCATCAAGATTGATTTTGAGAGCTCCTACTGTGTCACCGTCCATAAGGAATATGTATAATTCAACAGCGCATGTTTTTTCATAAACGCACACTAGCGCTATTACCAGTCCTCAGCCTCAGCTTCCGAGAGGAGGGAGGGCTCGGTGCCTGGGGGGGAATGGAGGAGGAGTAAGGAGGGGTGGTATTCGTATTCCCCCCTGCACCACCACCGCCACCACCAGAAACAGAGCTGAACCACACACAGCATTCGCCCCATGTGGTGTCTGGTGCAGAAACAGGAACAGCCTGGCGCGTGGCAGGATCCCAACAACTGAACAATCAGCAACGCCAATCCAGCCTGGCAATTGTCACCCTGTTGTTTGTGATGTGCAAGCCCGGCCAGATGCTCTGAGAGGAGGAAGGGGTGGTGAGGCAGGCAAGCCCGTCCAGCCTCTGTACCTGAGCCCAGCATCGAATTCCTGGGCAGTTTCCACCCAGTGCTGAGGCACTCATCCATGCGGATATCGCTCAAAGTGCGTGTGAACGTGTGTGCGGTGGGTGGGTGTGTGTGTGTGTGTGGCAGCAAGTCTGCGTAGACACATGTGTGCGCGCGCGCTCGCGTGTGTATCAGGAGGTGCCCGTGTGTGTAGACGTGTGGGTGTGTGTATCAGGAAGTGTGTGTGCGCGCGTGTGTTTGCCACGGCTCCCGCTCTCAGCGACGGAGGGTCTCAGTGGGCCGAGGAGGACTGCAGTCGCTACATCCTCCCTCTCACACGAGCAGATGGCAAAGCAGATGATCCTCGCTCATCTCACTCATGACCATCCATATTTATTTCATGGTGGCTGGCCCACAGTCTCTCCCCCCACCCCCTCTGCCAATCGCTTCTCCATGAGGGCCTTGGCAGGAGTAGGGTTGCCGATGCGCACAAGTGTTTGGGAAACCAAACGGGCGTGAAAAGAAGGGCAAGAGAAAGCGCGCGCGCGAGAGAGAGAGAGAGAGAGAGAGAGAGAGAGAGACACAGAGAGAGAGAGAGAGAGAGAGGAAAAGTGCGAGACCGAGAGAGGGAACTATAAAGGAAAACAATGGGCCTGTCCAATGGTCGCCCATCACAGTTGTTAAATAACTTCACATTGATCAAAGAAAGCAGCAAATCCATGTGTTGTTCTGAGATACTGCTCATGACTTAGGCCCTGGTCGATTGCCGTCCGACGTGATTTATTCTGCTTCCTGGAGTGCCAATAAATGAGGGCTCTGATTGGTCCAGCAGAAGACCGGCCTGGATTGGCTCACGTTTCGACTGCCTTTGATCTGGGTCTACTTAGGGAGGAAATGAGCAGCCCAGCTTTAGACAAACTCTCACAGAGAGACTCATACATTAGGGCCACGTTGTTCTGGAACAGAGCCAGAGCTAAAAGGCCCAAATTGGTGGGCACCGATGCCGTTTAATGGAAGTCAGCATGACAAGAAGCCATTTTTAAATCCAGTAAACGCAGATACGGATGGCGTTGATGCGAAGTAGCTTCTGCTGAGTGGGATGAAAAAAAAGTTGTACCTCTTTTCCTTTTTTTCTTTTTTTTTTTTCTCTGACGTGATCATTCTTTAACATCCTGACATCTTTCCTCTACGTCCATCTGCACGTCTCCTCTCAGATTTATTCCACCGCCAACTCGTCTTACCTCAGCGTCTCCCGCCCGCCCGCCCCCGCCCCTCACTCCACTCCTCCCGTCTTATTATGGGATGTCTCAGCACATACTCCCGGGCCTCACCCGATCTGGCAGCCGTCCTGGACCGTGGATGATATTGAGGTTGATCATAGGAAGTGACACGCGGGGTGTCCCCCGGGGGGGGGCCCAGTGGCCGAGTGAGCAACTCAATTAACAGCAAACCGTCTCAGACAGGGCCAGCCATGCAGCCCTTTCGTATCTGGGAGCTCCAGGGGCTTGCAGAGTCCGGGGAGCTCAGCTCGGCCCTGCCCGCCCCTCGCTTCACCCTCCCTGGGCTCGGGGTGGACTCGGCCTGGGCAGCTAGAGCCATGGGGCAGGGCGACCCGTGTGCTCCAGTTGTTCTTCTGCCGATGATTCATCGTGTCCAAAGGGGGAGAGCGGCTCGTGTGAGATGCACACGCACACACGCAGATGCGAGCACAGCAGCTCGGTTCCCTTATCAATGGGCCAGGGGTGGGGGCGGTGGGGAGGGCAATGAACTTCAACATCCAGCCCAGCCAGCAAGATCTCCCCTGGGCCAGCCCAGCCAGAGCCAGAGAGCGGGCTGAGGAAAGTGTTAGTGATAAGGCCAGATAAGACCCATGTAGTCGGGGGAGGGGATGGGGCCAGACGGGCTGAGGGTCAAAGGACAGATAGGCAGTTTTATCCGTGCCTTGAAAGGGGCCTTGGGTCAAACCAACTGTCATTCTGAGCGGGAGCTTAGAGCGGACACAGATGTGCGGGTGCCCAAAAAGCAGAAGCAAGAGCCACTGACCAGTCCCTGGAAACAAACAACTATTTCACTTCATACATTTCTTATTTCAGAGCAGGGAGATTGTTTTCAATCTTGTTTTTTCACTCGGTTCTTTTTCAGCCGTAGGACACGAAGCGGTGTCAGAGCTTGAGAATGGCAGGGCTTTGAGAAACAATGCGAGCGTCGATCCGCACGCCTCCGAAACAGACTCCGAAACAACCATCAATCACCCCGACGCTGAAGCTGACCGGTGGCTGTCGACTTCTCCCGTCTGTCTCCGCGGCCCTCCGCCTTCCGCGCCCTCGCTCGCCAACGAACCGCCAGATGATTCTGACAGCGGAGAGGCCACGCCGGCGCCCATCCGGACGCCTCTTAGTTCGAGCAAAGTCCCGTTGCCGTGGCGATTGCAGGGGGGGCAGGTTGCGGCGCCCCTGACCTGCCGTCTCTCCGAAAGGATAATGAGACTCATGGCTCCGTAAACGAATGGCGTGGGTGGCCCAGGTTCACCCGGTTGTTCCGACATAATGAGCTCGTCTCTGGCTTTAACTGGAAAACACCGGCTCTCCTTTTTGTTTCGTTCTTTTTCTCCTTTTTCTCCGCCAGTCGGAAGCGAAGCAATTGTGAACGCGCAGGAAAAACAGCGAAGTGCGCAAGAGTTCAACAGCGGAAAAGGCCCTGAAGCTTTATCAAGCCCATCGGTATGTCTGCGGGGTAGCGAGTGTAAACAGGGAGACGTGACACCAGCTGACATGTTGAGGTCAGTGTCATGCGCTCCTCCTCTTCCCTAGCTCCTCGGCCGTCGCGATTGGCCGCGCTGGCGGGAGCAGGGACTCCGTGGTCATGTATCTAATGAAGAGCGACGAAAACAATGCGAGTCAACAACAACAGCGTGTGATGAACCGAGATCTCTTGTGACGGAGCGGAACAGGAGAACCATGCCTCTCCTCCTCCTCCTCCTGCCTCTCCGCCCGACTCCCTCCCTGGCTCCCTGGCATCGTGACCAGCCTCTGGCCCCTGGGGGCCCCGGCTCCTGCTGCTGAACAGACAGAGAAGGTAGACAAGACTTCGGTCATCAGACATGTCATCTTCCCTGAGTGGGCAGGGAACAGAGGGGGCCGAAGGGAGACAGTCGTTGCCGCAAAGTATTCCGTGACGGGTGAGGAAAAGGGGGCGTGCGTGTGGCGAGTGCGCGCGCGTATGTGTGGGCGTGCGTGCGGGCATCACACGCCGTGTGCCTGCGTGTGCACCGCATGTGCGTGTAAAGTATACAGATGTACGCGCGCGTGTACAGTGCGTGTGACATTTGTGTGTGTGGTGGGGGGGCGGCGGGGGCGTGTGTGTGTGATGGTGGACGACAGTGAGGGAAAGGACAGTTGCTCAAAGCACAGGGACTTGTCAGGAGCGAGGTCTGTCAAGCATGGACTCTTGTGACAGCGTTGTCACACTCTTGGTGGGCTGCCATCTCCCCCACCATGGTTAAGATTACAATGATTGTCTTCACTGCATGGCCCGCGCATCTGGACCTTAGACAGACAGACAGACAGACAGACAGCAGAGTCCCTTCACAGTGGGGATGCGATGCGGATAGCGACGTCCCCGCGTCCAAGCGTACAGCTCTGTGACACCGAGCAATCCCCATGTGAGTTACGGGTAGGTGAGGTTGTTTTCAAGGCTTCGAGTCCAGTCATCCATGCAAGAGCTGTTGGTATAACTGCGGGGACCAAATGATAGACTGGCTCACCTCAGGGCAGCTCAAACAAACCTAGAAACCAAACTTTGGAAGCTTTTCCGGGAACCATAGTTGACATTAGTTGACTTTATTGTGCGTCAACAAAGAGTCAGGGGTGCAGTGTTGCATAGTAATGCGGCACAAGCGCTCGTGACAAAGAGATCAGGGAACCTGTGACTGATGAGTAGAGACTTGAACCCCCTCTTTGATGGCGCCCAACCCTTTGAATTCCAGAGACCCCTCTGTATCTCCACCATATTGTTTCCGCAATTAGCAGTGGGAACAGGTTTGAACTTGGCCCGGCGGCATGAATACCGAAGCTGCTCTTCCTCCTCCTTAGGGCGGGGGGCCCCCCCAGGGCCCGCGTCTGCGATCGGGCACAGATCTCCAGCCCGGCCCCGGGGGATCTCAAGCAGGCTCGTAATGACGGCTCCCTCGACGGGCGCTCCGATTCCATCGGGGGCTTTGATGTGACCGCTAATGGCTGCTGACAGACAGGGCCAGCCGCAAAGAGCCTCTCTATGCTCCCTCGTCAGAGAGAAACTCATTGTGTTTGCCCCTCCAAGGCCCACCACCGGCTTTAGGGGAGGATTGATTTAATCTGACCCCTTGTGGGAGTCGTGGCTAAATCCACATTAGCCGGTCTGGGATTAACGAGAAAGATGGATAGGGGCCTTGAACTTGTTAAGGTGATCCCACAGAGAATGAATAGGATCCTCCCAAGATCTGAGAGTAACTACTTCCTCGGCGTATTCGTCTTCCAGTTGATTTCCTGTTTCCTCGACTTCTTGTTCTTTCTCCTGGCCTCTTCCTCTGTCTCTCCGTCTCTGTTCCATTCCTGTATAAAGCCCATAATGGCTCCGCTGCAGGTCCCATGGGCAAACGACGGCTATGCCATGTTCATTTCTCAAACATGCAAACTGATGTTTAGGAACGCTCAGCATCTGTCACCGTGGATTACGTTTCCCGTCATGCACCTGTGGACAGAACGCACGCACGCTCGCACACATCCACCCCAGCATCTCCTACACAGGCTCCTAAGGAGTTCTGCATCTCACTCCCCAACCTTGAGCCGCACGCTGACCAGGGGACCGTCCTATTTGCCATGCGGCAGTCACAACGGGTTTATCACTTTGTCTTGACCAGTCAGTGCACATCCAGTTAACAGGTTTCGGCTGCTCCGAAGACGCGTCAACCCAGGAGCGCACTAATCAATCATATTTCACTTTGAGCACGGAGGGCTAAACCCAACACACCTAGCCCCCTGCCCTCTGCCCCTCCCTCCTTCCCTCCCTTCATCCCTCCTTTCATGCCTCCCTCCATTCCTCCCTCGCTCAGTGTCCTGCTCTGTTTTCAGTCTCAGGAGCAAACAGAGCTGCCTGATGAAATAGACAATGCGTTCACATTGGGAGCCCTCACAAACACAGCGCGGCACGGACTCAGGACGACAATGGCCGTGTTTTGGTGCATGTGGACCACGATAAAGTATAGCCTAAACAAAATTACCTTGAGGTCGTTTTGGGGCCAGTAATGACTGTGCGGTACCATAAGGATTTCTGTAAATATTTAAAAGCTTCCTTTTGTGCCAAGCAGTGAGAAGATAGGGAGAGGTAAGCACTTTAAGGGAATACCGGTTGTTCATGTGGGTTGCACCTGACTGCGAGGGGCCAAGCTTTGTTTAGGAATTCGTTTCACAGCAAATGGGGTTACAGATAGAAAGCAAACCCACCATCATATCTGCAAGCCTAAGCCACTTAGAATAGCTTTGATGCATTCACAGATACATTTCCCAAACCCCCCAGCCTTAAGGCATCCACTGGGCTAACTGATGTCAATCAGATTCAATACAACTGGTCAACAATCACTTATTACCATCACAGACCTTTCATGCAAACATCCATCAGCAAAACCAATCTATTTTGCTTTCAAAGTAGGTCTTTTTTTCCTTTAAATTCATAGGGGCACTTCATTTGAGCAAGAACCTTTTTAATACAATACATATTTTCTGGAACGGTTGTACCCTTGAGCAATGCAGTCTGCTTTACCTGCATTCCACCGATACAAAGCTGAGCTGTGCAAATGGGTTCCAGAATATGTGAGTCACTTGGGGTGAATGTCAGAAGCAACCGTGAAGCCGTGAAATAATAATACTCATATTTAGGTCGGAACTTGCTTCACTTTCATCAACAGGAGGAATGAGCTTACTGCAGTATGCCCCAGCACCAGATGTAAACAAGGTATTGAAAGGTTATGTTATGTATGGTACACCTCCTACAACTAGTGCTAGTGACATATCAACTGAGAACGTTTTAGGTTAGGATTAGGGTTAGGATTAACACGTGGTGAGGGTGGGGGTTCATTTTTGGGCAATCATTTTTTGTTAACGTTTTAAATTTCTGCTATGTTTGGTGTGGTGTTGCCTCCGTGAAGCATCTTGATCTTGGGTAGCGACCTTGCCAAACTAAACACACAGAACAAAGCATTTCCTGGCTACGTGGCATGTTCATGCAACTTTGCAAATTCAGTTTGGGTTTGGACACCTGTAAGAACCTCAACTGAGATCAGAAATGACTGCAGCCTGCAAACAATGGAACGAATGGAGAGCAAAATTGGCAGATGTGGTAAGCCAACCCTTTATAGTCCGTTCTTTAGCCCTTGGTGTGGGATATACATACCTTAGGTTCTTTCGTGCTGTGAAATATAATTTAACTACTGACATAAGTGGGGCTTCTCCCGGTGGAGTTAGCGATAAAGATACTTGGTTCGTTCTCTGCCGCTACCTCAGTGCTGAATCACGGTCCCCAGGAAATGCCGGAGAGAGTGAGGACTTGTTGCTAGGTGAAAAAAAAAGAACAAAGTCTTGGACAGGATGAAAAATGTTGCCAGGAAGAACTGGAAGGAAGTTGGTAGCAAGAGCCAGTGACTGGCTAATAATAGGGGGGGTGATAAGAGAGCATGAACATAAACAAGGCAGGATGTGACGCCCAAACAACGTGCTATTTATCGAAGCCTACTTTACAATCACCTACATTTGTCCTTTCATTGCCCAGCCTGCTTAAGGGCCTGCACCAGTTTTGACGCTCATAGCAACTTTTTGGGGTTGGGAAAAACATTAGCTTTTACTCTCGTTCGACTTGCTTAGAATGTAAGTTTAAAAGCATTTTTTTATTAGAAATTGGTACGACAATCTATAATTTAGTACTTCAGACAATATGTAATTTTCCTTGCAGACAATACACATGATGGCAGTCACAATTTTTATCCTCAACCAAATATACTGCAGACAAAGGAGACCTTCTTTCTTCTGTCGAGGTGTTTTTCGCTATTCAACAATGGATTTAGACTGAACCCCTCATCTTGACTTTGATCCTCTTGACCTCAGAACAGTCTGCTCCGAGACACACAATCTGTTCCCTCCTCCGCAAGTAGAGGTCAAGGGACCAACAGCAAGCCTACGTGGAGCCTCGCACCTCCTTTTTGAATCAAAACAACCTTTACCTCATCCCCAAACACAATCTGTCGGGCTGCCCTATCACCCAAGACGTCCCCAATAACAGATGCTTGTCTCAGCCCTGGCTAAAGGGACTCAGCCAGACAGAGGAAACGACTCCTCCAGATGTGGAAAGATAAAACAAGGACGACGGTTTCCAACGATTTGGGGTGTGTTTCCTTCCCAGCCGACTTAGACTTTTCAAAGGTCACCCGACCTGCTTCCCATTCACCACTTACTGTAGGGTTTCAGCAGGAAACAACAAGCTCTGGAGTTCCCGTTTGTTTTCAAACTGTCGAGTTTACGACAGCCATCTTCAAAGGAATGGGACGAGGGTAGGGTTAGGGCCAGGAGATTTGTAATCTGGCGTTGTATTTCAAAACAACGGAGCGGCAGCCAATCATGACCTGTTTTTAGATGAGCGGCAGTGGGTTTGCTGGGACGGAAAGCGTCCCTTGAAGCCTGAGACAGCTGAGGTAAACAGGCCCATCTTTAACTTTGCCTTTCCTTGGCCAAGCTCTACTCCAGTCTTCTCCCTCCACACACTGGGCTCCTTTGTGGCTCTCCTCTCCCTCGACTGGCAGCTGTGTGCTGAGCAATGAGCCGTATAGGCACGCATTTGGCCATTTTGGAAGAGATGGAACAAACAGAGGGTTACCTTCCCCCCCACCCTCTCTCTCTCTGTCTGTCTCTCTCTCTCTCTCTCTCTCTCTCTGTCTCTCTTCTCCTCTGTGTTCTGTCCGTCTCTGAGTTCTCACAAATCTGGGATGTCACCTGTTGAGTTGCCTTGGCGCTGCCAAGGAGGGTTGTTGATTGGCCGGCTTGTGTGCTTGCATCATTCTCCTGTCGTCCAAACAGTCTGCTCCGTCTCTCTCAGAGGAGCAGCTAATGAACAGGAGCCAGAGGAGAGGAGGATGGAGGGGGCGAGGAAAGGAGAGGGGGGATGGGGGAGGGTGGGCGAAGATGAGGGGGGGGAGGGGATGAGGCTACTCAACAGTCAGTCAAGGAATATAGGGATGGCGACTAAACCACATGGATTTCCTCTACTCTATGTTTTAGAATTTAGTCTTGGCTCTGAAGAGTGCAATCAGATTCGTGTTTCAAGTGCGTGCAGTTATGATAATAATGGTGAATAGGTAACATACGTGTTTATGCCTTCACCGGATAGAAAGTAGTATTGATTTGAACCATATTGGGCATTAGCTTTCATATTCTTGCAATGTAGGCCTGGGAAATGAATGCAATATTTACGTTTGCCTTGAATGCACAAGGATGGAATTAAGCGTGGAGGTGTATTGAATAAGCACCTTTAAGCTGTTCCATATGTCACAATCCAAATCATGTCATCTCCACTTATCCTAATACTCAGGGAATTGCAGTCAGACAGTAAATATCTGACCCGCGGGGTTGTTTTGCAGGTTTTTTTTGGTAAAGGATCGTGACTCTCGGATCTGCTCGACCTCCCAGCTCGTTGCTCCGCCTGTATTACATAAACCCACAGTGACAGCTCCATTATGCGCCGAAACGACTTGACAAATAAGTGATGGCTGCTCCCATTTTTAATTTAGGAGACTGATGAAAAATGGACCATAGCAACGCGAGACCTTGATTCAAAACATCCTACCTACCGCCCACCCCTTCTTTACTCCGTCTCCCACCTTCCTGTCACTCCCTCCCCTCAGCTCCCTCCATCCTCTCTCCTGCTTTCCCTCCCTCTCTCTCTGTCCTCTCACTTTCCCTCCACCACAGACCGTTATTATGCCTCTCACAGAACTGGCTAGTGCCCGCAAGCCAAACTTAACAGACAATGAGGAGAGGGAACAAGAGCTTTGGGTCGGCTCCCAGTCACCGATCGACTGTGAATAAAGAAGAAGGTGCTTCCCCCTTTCAACCCGCCCCCACCCACCCCCCCCCCTCAGTCATTTTGGGACACTTCCATTACCTCTGTCATCCCCCGCTCCACGTAATAACTCCTGAAAGGTAGCTAACTATTAATAGAGTTCACACAGCTCGGCAGTCATATGGATTGCCCTGCAGCGCCGTGACTAAGTAGAACTGATGTCTCCCGTGACATGCGCTCGTGTCGCTGTCACCGGGGACGTTCAGACACCGCGCATACATTACGGACCGGCCTGTTTCCAAAACCCCCCTCCCCCCCCCTCCCTCCCCTCTCTGGATGCCACCACAGCTGTCCCAAAGTGAATCCCGAATGAGAGGATCTGTCAGGGTTGATTTTCTGCCGGCTCTGATTTGGCGCTGCTGTTGTGCTGATGGGCCGGATGGGAGCTCACGTCCTAGACCTGGGAGGACTGCAGCTACTGGTGGACCTGCCTCTGGGTCCCGGAGGCTGGCTCCGGCTCCTCACGCTTAACCGCAGAGAGTGGCCGGTGGGGGGGCCCGGGTCTGGATCGTGTTTTCTTTCTTTCCTCCTACCTTTCCTCTAAAAACAACCGGCCTCTCTCATTCCTCAACAAAAAAAACTCCTTGTTTTTTTTTGCGGGAGCCTTAACAACAAAGCCACGCTCATATCCCCCTTCAGCCAGCTGTTCTTCATTCTTTTTTTTTTCTCCCCGCCGCCGGCGCAACTGCGTGCGTAAATAATCCATGATCTCCGTTCCAATGGATGGGTGGAGGTGGGCATATTGTGTGACTGAGTAAGCGAGCGCTCTCTCCTCCCGGGTCCTGTGCGATGGTCCCGTGCGAGGGGCCTGCGCTCCGCGGACAGCCGCGTCGCTTCTCGTCGGGGCCCCGCCGGCGACAGCACCGCGGGTCGAGGTCAGCCGGCCCGGGCCGTCTGACGGGAGGCGGAAGGGTGACACCTTAGCCCCGGGACTGCGCCCCAACCTGCTCCAGGTCAGGCAGGATATCCTGCCGCCGCCGAGCTGAGCCGAGGCGCCTCTGTACGTCTCCCAGCCCCCCTTAAGCATCGCCCTCCATCTCCTTCTCCGGCCCCCGAGAAAGACTGACAGCCGACCCGCCACAGGAGCGTGTGGGCAAGTAGACCAGAACAAAAACAAAACTGGAGTCAGGGAGAGAGACGGGCGAAGAGGAGAGACCCTAATAATGGCCAGACTGTGGCTTGACATGCGATGGGAAGTGACAGCGGACGAGTCATCCATTATTTATAGCAGCACAACGCTGGGGTTATTTATTTTTTCAGCAGCGCGAGCAGTGAGGGATCGTGGCACAAAACAAGCAGCCAGTCACGGCCCATTCCCATGGCTGTCAGGCAGCAGGCAGAGCTGGGAGGAGGGGCGGGTTTGAACCGGGGCTGAGCCGGGCCGGGCCGGGCCTGTTTGGGTCTGGACACTGGCCCGGAGAGACACCTCCGACCCAGTGCTTCTAGCAACAATGAGTCTGATTTGACAGTAGACACTAGGATTGCAGCCTCCGTGCCAATTCATTGATATTCATCAGGTTTAGTGCAACAGTACCTATACAGTGTGGGAAAAGCTGACACAGCACTTTTATTGAATTGCTTTTACATCTGTAAAGTGGTGCTTTAAATTGCTGCGAAGCTGAAATTGTACAGATTGGATTGATGTACAAAGCTTAGATGTTTCAGCAGCCATGGTACCTAGAACTAGTTAATGGATTATCTGGAACAGTTTAAAATTCAGTTTGAGAAATGGTCCAAATTAACTGGTACAGTAAAATGTTTGGCAGCATTGCTAGTTCTGCAGTTTTTTATTATTATTTATTTATGTTTTATGTTTTACTTTCATTTATCGAGTTGATTTATTCTCTTAAACAGACCCTAAATCTTGATAAGCATGTGTTCCAAATGCCATAATTACAGATTATTAAATATCATCTCTTGTCTTGACACAACTCAATTATTATTTAATAATAATTAAGCAATAATTATTATGATATAGCCCATTACATCTTAATCCACAATATCAATGAGTATCAATTACCTTTTTTATGTGTTGCAGCAGATCATTTTGCGATTACCAGCGTGTGGAGTGCAGGAGCAATATCTAGTCTGATAATCATCAGCTGGTGATGGAGCCAGCAATCAATTGATACATTTATCAGTGAGTGTCAGAAATGCTGATGTGAGGATGAGGCTGCTGGGGCTAATCTATTCCTATAGATCAGACTCGCTGTTCGATAGCTCGGCCAGAACAACTGGATCCCGGTCATTGTGAGGAATATTTCATGGAGTCAAGAGAACACGCGTGCCTTGGAGGAGGCGAATGCAGGCGTGCAGACGAGGATGGAGAAGTGCGGTGCTTGACTGGAATGCACGTCGTCGCCGACACACAGAACCGAGGAGAAGTCCTTTCTGAATCGTTCTTTTATCACACACCGCAGTCCGCCCTTCAGTCTTTCAGTTCACGCTTCTCCTACGAGGTAGATCTCAGTGCATTGGTGTACAGCATCCAGACCCATTCAGAGACAACGCATCCATTATAAGTCGTGCCTTGGCCACTTTGCTGTCTGCTTCTGTCGACAAAGACATGGCAACTGGTGATGTCATGTCATGGGTGTTTGTGTGTGATGGGCGGCGGGGGGCGGCGTTATTGATCGGACACTACCTTGTAAGCCGTTTCTCAGCTTGTCACAGCTCGGGTCCCTGACAGTCCCTGCAACAGTATATGGCCATCAGGGTGACCTGGGCTAAGAATATATGGCATCAAACTCCCAGAATCCTCCTGCACGCCTGCCGAGAGTTGGTCTATCACGGTCTCCTTTCCGTAATCCACACGGCCTCCCAGGCGCAAGCTGAACCAGAAGCCTCGACCCGCCCTTGACCCCTGAGGAACAGAATCCCCAAACCACATCCCCAGAGCGACTTTCGTTTCAGCAAAAACAAGTTCCCCGGGTGGGCAGAGGCACGAGGCTGATACGGCAGTCCGTCTGGAAATAGTCCCTTTACGGGTTCACGTTGGGCTTTAATGGCTCGCGTCTTCCGCTCGTCAATCAAACCCTGAGAAAATGCTTCATAGCGGACTTCGGCCCAGTGCTGCGGCCTGACGTCATGCTCTTGGAATGAGCGTCGGTGGCGGGTTTGCTTACATGCCTGGTGGATGGATACCACTGGCAAGCACAGTCCGTCCGCCCAAGGTATAAGTCTGTCTGAGTTATGAGCGTGTAGGAGTATTCAGAGTTATAGTTGACACAGATCAGCACTGCGCTCAATATCACAATTACTGTAAGAGCTGTTGTAATGTTCTTCGTATGGTTGCAATAGAAGACCTGGACCTGGAAGGAACAAAGCAATGTGACTCTGACACAAAGTGCAGTTTGTGCTTTATTGCAGTGAGCTGCCAACCTCAGAATGTCTGAAACGTTCTTTGTTATCTAAAGTGATTCCGAATGGGTGGTGAGGCACTAATATGCTTAGGATATTTGTATGGAAATGTGTGAATTTTGTCTCGAAATCTGACAGTGTTTTGAGAAGAAACAAAACTCACATTCCTCAAATGTTTTCATAACTTGAGTCAATTATTTTTTTTTTTTTATCTGTCTTTCCTGCAGTGGATAATGAGCTTGATTTATACAGTTTAATATTCATTCAGACTAAACACATGGTTTATGTCAGGAAGACAAAATATTCTAATTCCGCTTTTACTTTGCATTGGGTTATAGATCAGACGGGGGAAAGAGCTTAAGTGCTGGTTGCAAGGCCTACCGCCGTGTTCACCAGGGTTGAAGAGTCTCTTTTCTAATTGACCCCAGGTCAAGTAGAGGACTGAGATAATATTTTGTTAAATTATTCTCATATCCCCAAGAATCCTATTTCCATAGCTTCACTTCATGCGTTATTTATAACCCTTCTTACAATTACCATGCAAATGACGTCTTAACTGTCACCCCTTTTCTCCCGTTGAACAGTTTAGTAAATATCAAACTGCATTCATTATTAATAAACCTTGCCGAAAAGCCTCTTTTTTTGATACATAAATTATTCACTCGCTCAAAGGCTTGGGGAAAAGGGGTGCCCTGCATCTCATACTACGAAGGCCAGCATAATGAACAGAATTGCATTGACTGATTTCACAACGTACGTCTTCTGATTCTAGAAAATCGACGTCAGCCCGTTCTAAAACCGGCCCTCGGTACATCTGTGCTGCGTCAGCTCTTCTAGAACACTCCTCCTCCCCTTCTGTCTGACACAATTCAATCCCAGCACATCACCAGGTGACAGACTTCACACAATAGTTGTTGACGTTTATTATGAGGGCACAACTGGTGTGAACACCCCCGCTGTTTGAGTGTCCTCCGTAACCCCCCCCCCCCCCCCGCCGCCTCTTTTACTCACTTATTAACTCGCACACACACAAACACACACCCCCACACACTAGGTTAGGATCCACAGCTGTGCAAGCTGTTTCTTCCATCAACATGTGTTTGCTAGCAGGGGACCCTTACGTTTGCATTACAGGGAGGCAATAAACAGTGACTTAGGCCCTAGGGTTTGTGTAACAACTGTTTAGGGAAAACCCTCAAGGTAGAAATGAGCTCTACGTAATTATTGGGCATGGGAGACCCATTTACAACAGAACTACTAACTCAATGGAGGTTTTTTACAGTCAGAATAGACCAGACAACATCCATTGGACATTGATCTCCTATGGTAGACCACACAGAACTCCTGGTTCCTCCCTGATGGTCCTGTGGTGTCATGCAGATCGTGTACCTTCCTGTCCGGTAGCTGGCCACTGCCCAAACTGAAGAACTCAAACGCACTGTGGCAAAATGCTCCAAGATCTCTCAATATGTGTCTCACCATCCATTCACTTGCTTTACTTTTTTTTTGTAATCTCTATTCCTTTGTAATTGTATTCAGCCTATGGTATGCACCTCCCTGTATCACTGTATCGGAGCTGCTCCTCCCAAAGTTTCATCCAGTTTGTCTGGGAGTATTTCCTGGTGTTCTATGGGGGTTGTTGGTTGGTTATAGATGCTGATCTGTGGGCATCAATACCATGTGCCCTCTGTGACACTGCTTGTAAAAAGGGCTATGCAAATACAATTAGATTTGATGTTGGAAACATAATGTGAATTGTTTGCTTCTTGTGTTCCCTCGCATAGAAATCACATCCATCCACTCTGAATTTAATTTTGTCATATTGGTTTGATATCAAAGAAAATGATCTTTAAGATATTTGATGATAGACCAGAGTGGTGTGTGTGTGTGTGTGTGTGTGTGTGTGTGTGTGTGTGTGTGTGTGTGTGTGTGTGTGTGTGTGTGAGTGTGTGTGTGTGTGTGTGTGTGCATGCACATCAAAGGGCAGTGATTGCTTTGGCCAAATGAATGACTGATTAATCTGTTGACTGATTGAGCCATTAATTTGATTAATCAATGGCCTATTGAATGAATAAACAACTTGAAAGGAACCAAATTAGACTGATGGACTATAGAGCCATTTGGTTTCAAGTCAGGGTACTGTACAAACCACGGTGCATAAATCTGAATGTTTCCATATAGCAAGATGTTCCATTATGATCGTTTTGTTGTTTTTAGTTTATCCTATGTTCATTTGTAAACGGATTAGGATTGTGATCCTCGCGGTTTGAATCTACAATAACAATGTGGTACGATATCAACTCAGCATGGTTCAACACAGTCTTTGGCCTGTTGTTATCATGTGCAAAAACACTTATTCTGGTGATGGATACATATGTCACTCCAGATTGTATTTGCTTAATGAAATCGGCTACCCTTTGAATAGCTGTTGTAACCCCCCGCCCCCCCTTCCCGCAGTGGCTCTCTCCCCTTTTCAACCAATAGCCTGCCACTGGGGGCGGGGGCCAGTGAGCCCCCCTGGCAAGGCTTAGCACTGTTCTGAATGAGAGACGGGAGTTCGCGAGCGCACTACCATATGCCTAAATTCGGTGGATCCTAAACAGATGATTGTCAGTGCGCATTAACCCCACAGCTTGCTAGGGGATACGGAGCGGGCACGTGAGTGAGTGTGCGCCACTGAGAACATTCTGCAAAAGGAGAGTGAGAGAGACAGAAAGAGAGAGAGAGAGAGGGAGGGAGAGAGAGAGAGAGAGAGAGAGGCTTGGGTACGAGGAGCAAATTTATCTATTGCTGTGCACTGCCGGAGAAAGGAGCGGAGCGCTGTTCAGCATCGCTTGTCCAACCAACAAGAAAGACTGAAAAGTGGATAACAGCGCGGACCTCATATCAAATTATTTGTGGATTTAGACAGACCGCATTCCGCATTTGATATCAGTTGGTTGTGGGTTACCATCTCAAGAAGAAAGAGAAATCGAAAAAAGGGATGAACGAGGTCCTTTTGGGAAAAAGTTGTCAGTTATGGAGAAATATTCTTAATTGATTGTTTGATAAAGTATATGGGAGATATCAGCACAGCGAGAGTCGTCATTTCAGAGACATTGCACAGTGCGCTTGAATTTATAGTCTTGTGATTGCCTGGTGCCGCGGCGGACCCCTACCAGCGAGCGCCAGCTCCGTTTCAACAGTCGCATTGACTGAGCGAGGGATTCTGGTCCCACGGTTTCAGAAACAGCCGAGCTGACGTCTAAAGCTGTCAGAAAATGTTGGCGATTTACCTCTTCATCTGCCTTATTGGAACAGGTAAGAAAACCTTTTGGTTCTTTTTTTCCACGTAGTTCTTGTAGGTCTGTGGATTGAAACTCGGGATGCTCCGCGCTCCGTTATGGGCACGCTGCGTCAAACAGTCTAATGCTCAGAGCTGACAATGTAGGGACTGCATTGCCACGGTATAGTTAGTTAAATAGTGAAGTTGTGAAATACATAGGTTTAAATGGCCTAGATAAATGGATACCTGATGGAAAGTAACTTGAATGGCTTGACCACTGTGGACATGGTCAAGTTGGTGCAAAGGAAGAAAATGTTTTATGTGTGATTTAGTTGCCCATTTTGTTTAATGTTTTGGTTTCGCCATGTTGCGTGCGAGTTGAAGTGGGTGAGTGTGTACATAGCACAGTGCGGTGCTCTTAAACGGCACGGGGGCTCCTCTAGGGGCATGTTGCGTTGTTGCCACCGAGTTCTGTGGTTGAATTATCTGTGCCGTTGCGTGTGTGTGACTGATAAAGAGAGGGAGAGGGGGAGAGAGAGAGAGAGAGAGAGAGAGAGAGAGAGAGAGAGAGAGAGAGAGAGAGAGAGAGCGAGAGCGAGAGCGAGAGCGCCAGTTTTATGACTTCATGAATGAATGATCGGTGTCTCTTAAATGTGCTCTACCAGACCATTTGTGTGGCCGCAGGTGTCACCGATCATCATGAGACGAGAGCAGAGGTATAGTGCTCGTTTATGCGAGCACACGCTGAAACGAGCAGCACCGCTGCAGCCTGTCGTTAGAGCTGTGTTCACCGTGGAGCTCGATATCTCCACACTACCCCGTCCGGCTCCTTGCCCACGCAGCCTTTAATACAATCGTTTTAATGTTATTACATTCGGCTAAATGCATTACATTACATGGAGGCGAGGGGACGGGGCCACTATGAATTAGATTTAAAGTTTCAGTTTGAAAGATGCTTGGATAACCATTGTTGCAAAAGTTGAGATGAGTTCCAGTGTTTGAAAGGGTATGATGCGCAGTTCAAAGGTTTTGGGCTTCAAAAACAGTCTACAGTAATAGACCCACCAAACTCTAACATATTTCTATGTATGAGTTGGTTTATTTTTGTTTCTATGCCTGTTAGCAGTATTCTATCCGTTTGTTATTAACGGTGGCTTTGATTCCTCTGAAGTCTTCAAATCCCTCTGTCTCTACGATTCAGTAGAGCTTCCTCCAATTAGCATGGCTTAAAGAAAGCGCTGTCGGTCATTGCCCTTGTAAACGATTTAGAAACAAATGTTTATAGGCTGTTAAGCGGGGTTTTTATAGTTTGTCGTTGTTTATTTTCATGAAATGAGAGAATCTTATTGGCACATTTGAAGGCGGCCCTAAGATAAAACAGTAGACCTATACACCGCGCCTTTACACTAACGCCCACACTACGAGATAAATCAGACTACATATGAATCCAGTCAGGAGTTGAGGAAAATAGAGGCACCTATTCCTCCTCAGAACAAGCCCTCTCCTTGTTGTTTCCAACAATGGCACGGAACCAAAGGACCGACAAGCCATTTCATCAGTGTTGTGAACATCTAGGTCACAAATGGCAAAATCTCACGGCCACAAAGGCCGTTTGTGTAAAGTCCTAGATGGGCCCTCGGCTTGCACATGTTTTTCCCATCAGTCATGGCGGTGTGCTCAGGCCACTGGAATGACACCAGATCCCGTCCTTGATAGACAGACAACAGCTGGATAAGGAGGGGGAGTGGTCAGACAGTAGCGTTGTCGTCCCCCCCCCCACACACACATTCAACAAGTACGCACACACATGCAGTGTGTTACTTATTTGGGAACAGTATGAGACTGTCAGCCCCCCCCCCCCACACACACACACACACACTCAAAGACACTTTGGATTTCTCACAAATACTCCACTTCCTTGATTGCTGTTCATTCATATGGATGTGGCCTTCCAATGCTGTATCCATCTATAATTTGCTCTCTGAGAATGTCCCCTAGCCACCCAGTGGAATTGGATTCCACCCTGCATCAGTATTCCGAGTCATCTTCACTGAGCTCTTTTTGGAACCTTTAGCTTTGGGTAGCAGAGTCTCCCAGGACCGAGTTCAAAGGCTGGGAGGCGAGATCACACGTTCTTTTTCCCTTCTCTCCAGCCCTGTCCCCACACAGTTCTCTCCCTGGTAAGACACCCCCCAAACCCAGCCCCCTCTGAACTCCCTCTGAAGGTGGGGAGAGAGCAAACACGGCAAGGAGAGGTGACATCTGTGGGTCTTGGTCAACGCGCCAGAGACGGTTGACGAACACGGCTTCCCGTGCGCAGACCGCAACGAGCGCCATGCCAACAGAACCCATCGGCTCCCCCCCCTGTTAGAAATATTAATCTATCAAGCATTGCACAGTCAGTCGGTGAACAAGTTCAAGAAAGTTTATTGCCATTGTGCTACAAGTTTGTCTGCTAGCATGTTGTGCTAGCTATTTAAGCAGCCCCACTCTTTACAGTCATTGGTTAAGACAAAGGCATGCAAATGTTCCATGGCTCTTCTTCATTGGCTCCGTGCGTAGACCTGGTGCGTGTGTGTGCGTGCGTGCGTGTTTGAGTGTGTGTGTGTGCCTTTTGACCCCTGTAAGCTTGACCACATGATTCACCCAACACAGATAAGGCCAGACATCTTTTATGGCCTCTCCCTACACACAAGGAATGCTGAACACAGGATCATCAGGGAGGTCTCTCCAGTGGGCGTGACGGCGGCGCGGCCCGGAAGTTTCCTTTCAGGGGGCGGGTGCATATTTCATGAGCCGCCACTCTTTGAAATCCTGTGGAGGAGGCCAGGTTGGAGAGGAGAGGAGTGAGGTGGAGGGAGGGAGGGAGGGAGGGAGGGAGGGAGGGAGGGAGGGAGGGAGGGAGGGAGGGAGGGAGGGAGGGAGGGAGGGAGGGAGGGAGGGAGGGAGGGAGGGAGGGAGGGAGGGAGGGAGGGAGAGAGAGAGAGAGGGAGAGAGAGAGGGAGAGAGAGAGAGAGAGAGAGTGGGGAGAGAGAGAGAGAGAGAGAGAGAGGGAGGGAGAGAGAGAGAGAGAGAGAGAGAGAGAGAGTGAGGGAGAGAGGGAGAGGGAGAGAGAGAGAGAGAGAGAGAGAGAGAGAGTGAGGGAGAGAGAGAGAGCGTGGAGTCAGACACTTACCTACGAGGGCGGTGATCAAGAGGACACGCCAGGGGAGAGACGCCGCGGAGTATTGTTCACCTCTCTCCTTCCTCGTCTACCCCACCTCCCCGTCGCTCTCTCGCCCACAGACGCTCACAATCCCAGAAACTCTGGTGTGTGTGTGTGGGGGGGGGGGGGACTGAGGAGAAAGGCAGGGAGAGAGACAGAGAGCAAGAGAGAGAGAGAGAGGGAAAGTTTGGAGGGGAGAGCCCCAGCCAATGAGAGGTGTCAGACAGGGCTTCTCAGTTGTGTCGACGCAGCAGAATCTGTCTTGTGCAGAATTCTGCTGCATTATTTAGGAGACCTAGCCATGGCAAAGATATGGATCGTTTTGGCCTACTTTGATTTTTATGGTATGACTTTTCTAGGCAGTGGGCTGTTGTGCTGGAGTAAAGCTCTTGCATTTCTCCTGTGCATTGGGAAGGATTCAAGGATGATAACCAATCATTTATTGATGGCGGTCCGATATGTTTGGCTGGACATTTTAAGACCTTCACTCAAATGAGAATCCAATGTTTTCTCTCCAGCTAGTCTTTTTTCTTGCTCCCGCTGTTACATTTGAGGAAAGTTTCTCTGCAGTTGTACTTTTCGGTGTGAGCAATGAATCATTCAACCATGCAGACAGACAGATAGACAGACTGAGTGATAGCCAGACACACAGGCAGAGTGACAGACAGACAAACAGACAGACACGGGCAGCCTGAGTTACAGAAAGTGGAAGCAACAATGGCTCACTGTGTCTCCCAGTCTCAAGACGATACCCGCACACCGGCATTGTCTTCCTCTCCTCCCTGACAAACCGGGACACAATGACCCCAGGGGGCTCTGCCCCCCTCCTGCCTCCCTCCTCCTCCCGGACCCCCCCCCCATCCACTGAGCTGTGTGTGGGGGTCCAGAAACTGTATGGAGAACACAAACAATGGAGCTTGGTGAAGCAGCAGTTCTCCAATCAGCTTTGCCATGCGGGTAAACACAGATAAAGAACTTGGCGTAGCGTCCAGAGGCCTTGTTATCTGCGGTTAGCAACTTCACTGGACGTGTTTGATGGCCCAGCTCAACACAGGAGCCTAGTGTGTGTCCAGAAAGGATACTGTGGAGGGCACTCAGCCACTTCCCGCCACGTCTTTATCTCTCTCTCCGTCCTTCGCTTGCACCCTCCCCCTCTCTCTCTCCCTCTCTCGATCCTCCTTCAGTCATCCCCTGAACATCCTCCTCCCTTCTTCCACCCACCCCCCAGCTTCCCTCTCTCTCTCTCTCTCTCTCTCTCTCTCTCTCTCTCTCTCTCTCTCTCTCTCTCTCTCTCTCTCTCTCGCTCGCTCGCTCTCTCTTCTTTCTTTCTGTCTCTCTCTTTCTCTCTCTCTCTCTCTCTCTCTCTCTCTCTCTCTCTCTCTCTTTCTCTCTCTCTCTCTCTCTCTCTCGCTCGCTCTCTCTTTCTTTCTCTCTTTCTTTCCCTTCTCCTTGTGTGTGTCTTTTTGCATCCTCCCCTCCTCATCCTTCAGGCAAGCAGAGGATCCTGGCAGGAAATGACAACTGGAGGGACAATGGAGGAACCGTGTCAGCTTCCTGCCTGCGCCCACGGCCCTCCTCCCCCCTCCCCTCAGCCCCTTCACCTCTCGACCTCTCCTTCTCCTCCGCACCCTCGCCTCTCCCCCTACTCACCCTCGTCCTCTTCACTTCTCCTCCTCACCAC
This sequence comes from Hypomesus nipponensis, assembly GCF_054491055.1. Lineage (NCBI taxonomy): Eukaryota > Metazoa > Chordata > Actinopteri > Osmeriformes > Osmeridae > Hypomesus > Hypomesus nipponensis. The sequence continues at coordinate 4,305,158 of NC_140362.1, read as the reverse complement.
ACCCTCACCTCTCCTTCCCTCCACATCTTCAACTCTCCACCTTCCCGCCTCACCACTTTTCGACCCTCCAACCGTGACTTCACCTTTCACCGCTCTCCAGCTGAAGGATCGCAGCCCCCCCCCCCCTGCCCCTCCCAGCCTGTGGAAGCGTAGTGGGGGTTAGAACGTGTTTACCCTCCAATTCCCCCTCCTTCAAACACAGTGAAGGGAGAGGTTAATTCTGTGCAAATCATTAAAAAAAAAACCTCCTGAGGGAGAGTACTCTGTTTAAGTGGTACCAGCTATTTTAAGAACGACTGGGGTTGCAATTTTTTTTCTCTCCCTCCCAAAATGCAATTGTCACCTCCTCCCAGAGAGATGTATCTCCATTTGGCCAGACCTGAAGATAAGACACCCACATAGTGGCAAACAAGCTCCCCCCCCCCATAGTAGACCACACATTCTTTTCTATTTTCCAATCAATTCCTGCCCTTCTAGACAAGAATTTCATATCTCCTGCTGAGACGGAGAAACCAGCAAATTGAAATGTATCTTTGGCGCCACGGCGATATCTGGGCCTGTGTTATCTCTGACCCTGTTCCTCAGTCTTGTATTACAGATAAACCTGTTAGGGCGACATTCTGACAACCCCCAAAAAAGACACAGAGCAACCCATTCACTCATGAATCCCATAATTTTATTTATTTTCTTATTTCATTCCACTCCCTTGCTTCTCCTCCATGTCAATGACTCCAGTGGAGAAGGACATCTTAAATATCAAGTGGCTGTTTTGTATATATATGTTTTTTTTTGGGGGGGGGGGGGGGAGGGGTTATTGAATGCGCAGAACTACAAGTGACTCATAAGAGCCGAACAAAGCAACGCCTTAAACTATGTGTTGCTCATACACACATGCCCGCTCTCGGTCTCACTCAGACACACAGATTGGGTCAAGGGCGTGCGTCGGTGCCGTGGACGATGAGCTGAGCTGAGTGTTTGCCGTCTTTGGGGCGATGTGGCCTTTCTGGAGCGATTAGTCAAAGCCCGACTGCCTAATTAAAGAGAGTCCGGCTCCTACCTCTTAGGACATGTCATGTCCTCATTCAACCGAGGGAAAGCGCAGTCAAGGAAACGAGGGAAGGGGGGGGGGGTTTGCTGTCAGAGGGTGGAGCAGTGCGTGCCGCTGAGGAAGGAAAACTCCCCAGGTCTCCCGCGGGATTCAGGTCCCCCTTTCTCCATCGTTTTCGATTCATCTTCCCTTCCCTTCTTCCCTGCCAGTTCAAACTGCCTGGAACGCGAGGGCTAATATTGTGATAGTGACTCAACCCAAACAGTGCTCCGGCTGTGAGGGAGAGGAATCCTCGTCTCCTTCCGTCCCGCCTTCCCTCCCTCCCTCCCCCTCCGTCTCTTCTTCATCCGAGCCAAAGGTGGCTCCGCGCGTTGTGCGTGTCAGACAACAGGGCGCTGGGCATAGGAAAGCGTGGCGACTTTTCATCTTTTCATCTCCCTCTCTCTGTGGGAGGCCGCAAGAGAAGCCTGCCAATTTGCTATCTGCTGAGGGATGTCAGTCAAAGCTCATCGATCCGGCTTTTAAATGCAGCTCCCTCGTCGGCCAAACATGGTAATGTTATTGAGCTGTGCACGAGGGGTGGGATCGGGGGGGCGGGGGAGGGGGGGGGGGGGGTCTGTTTGTGTAGGGGGCGGGGGGGGGGGGGGGGGGTGGACGAAGGTGTGTCTCCGGCGGTGTCTTTGTCGGGAGAAAGGTAGACAGAAACCGCAGAAGTCTCGCCAGAGGGGAAGAGAGGGAGGGAGGAAGAGGGAGAGGGGTCAAAGAGATTCACTGCCAGAAGTCTAGAATTTCAGGTAATGGAGCTGCTTTTTCGGGTGTAAATCCAACCCTGTGTTGATCCTCCAGCAGGGAGTAGGTGAGAAAATAACAAAGACCAACCCTGGCGAAACTCAGAGAGGGCCTGACAGACAGATCGGTTTCAACGCCGTGAGGTTCAACGCCCCCAAACACTGGGTATCCGTTTACCGCGTAGATGTGTTTCAAAGATGTGTGTGTGTTAGCGTGTGTTTTTGGCATGCGTGATGGTTCATGGGGGTGAACCTGATCCCTAGCCCAAAACCTTCATCCTAACTGATGAGGTAGGTAACTGCACAAGACGCCCCAGGCCTCTTCGGATTCGGACACATTCCAGCAAAGTTAGGGTCTGGAGGGATAAGTGATTCCCAAGCTGGCTGGCTAGCTGAGGCGAACCCTAACACCTTTTCCAAAAGGAAGCGGTCCAGCCATTGTTCCAGCACATTGCACCCATCCGACAGTGGCATCCCAGCCCTCTGCACATCCCTGGGGCCTGGAGAGAGGACAGCAGGAGGAGAGGGACTGATTGTTCCCTGCTCAGGCTCTCCACAGATGGGGCTGCCGCGGCCCAGGATGTTGGCTGGATGTTTGCTTTAGCAAAGTCCCAGGCATTTGCTTTGCAGCCATGGTGCAGGGAATAGTCTGGGGGATTGAGAGGAGGAGGAGGCATGGAGGAGGGGGGGAGGGGGGTGTCAGTAGAGGCAACAGCAGGGAGAGATGGAAAAACTGAGAGAAAGTGAGGATGGAGAGAGACAGAGCATACGGAGAGAGAGTGAGGAGAGAGAGGGTAAAGAAAGAGAGAGAGAGAGACAGAGAGTGAGAGAGAGAGAGAGAGAGAAACAGAGAGTGAGTGAGTGAGTGAGTGATTGAGTGAGGAGAGAGTAAAGAAAGAGAGAGAGATAGAGTGAGGAAAGAGAGGGTGAAGAAAGCGTGGAGAAAAAAAACGATGGGGGACAAGGGGGAGAGACAGAACCGAGGGCAGGAAGAAGAGACGGAGGCCCCCACCGCGTAACAGGATGTCAGTTTGACTACACTGGTGTCAGAACGGAGAAGGGAGAGACAAATGATATAGCCATACGCCGATGGCATCGTTGGCCAGGAGATTGGCCAGGTTCTGGGAAGCCTCAAAGCAGACACGGAGGCAGCAGGAGCAACAAAGCAGGGCACGAGGAAGGAGAGAGAAGGAGGCGAAAGGGGAGGGAGAGGGGAGGGGAGAGGCGGGGAGGAAGACGCGGGCAGAGAGGAGATGCGAGTGTAGAGAGCAACGGCCGCATCCATCATAGAATTTGGCGCAGAAGCCATTTGTACCCATTGTTCTACATAATTTGTTTTCCCAGTCCTCGCACGGGGGGGAGAAGGGAGGGGAGGGCCCAGCCGAAGCAGCCATTTATTTGCGCGCTAATTACATAAGTGAGACAGCATAATTAGACGTATAGATAAACAGACAAAGGCAGGCAGGAGAGACAGAGATGCGCAGAGGGAGATGGATCCAGAGGAGCACTCGCGCTTTTGTCTCCCCCCCACCCCATCCCTCCCCCTCTCTCCCGCGTCCACGGCTGCGAGGTAACAAGGTGGAGAGGGAATCGTGGAGGAGAAGGGAGGTGGATGGAGGGATGGAGGACGAGGAGGGGAGGGGAGTGAAAGCTCTCCTTTGCAGACTGGTCACCCTGTTTACAGAATGCAGCTCCCCCAGCGGGGGAGGGCGGGGAGGGGGGGTGGCAGAGGTCCCTCTCTACAGCTCCTGATCAAAGGATGTGTCCAGGTTCCAGGAGGCTGTTTGTTGTCCGCTGTTTGGAAGGGTCTCGGGTGTCTTTGTGTGAGGTCACGGCCCTGGCCTGATCTGCTCCGTTTTCCTCCTCGCACCCTCGCACCCTCGATCCATCTCTCTCTCTCTCTCTCTCTCTCTCTCTCTCTCTCTCTCTCTCTCTCTCTCTCTCTCTCTCTCTCTCTGTCTCTCCTTCCCGCTGACTCTCTCTCGCTCTCTGTCTCTGTCTCTCTCTCTCTCTCGCTCTCTGTCTCTCTCTCTCTCTCTCTCTCTCTCTCTCTCTCTCTCTCTCTCTCTCTCTGTCTCTCTCTCCTTCCCGCTGACTCTCTCTCGCTCTCTGTCGCTCGCTCTCCCTCGCTGCCTCTCTCTCTGTTTCTCTCTCCCTCCCCCTGACTCTCTCTCTCTCGCTTTCTTTCCCTCACGCTCTCTCTTCCCCCTCCCTCTCCCTCTCACTGTGAGAGGGTAGTCTGCACCTTTCCACAGCCCAACCCCTCATGAGTCCGTCTAACAGGTCGGACTTCACCTCGCTGCAGCAGTTTGGTGCAGACCGCCGGACGTAGGCTCCTTCCGATGATGAAAGGGATGCAGTAAAACTCAACGACTGTCCAGATTAGGATTGGTCAGACATGGGGAGATAATTGATGTTGAAACCAGCGCTGATGTAAAAGCATTTCATTCGAGAAACAGATGTTGCTGGGGGGATTTGAGATATTTTCGGCGCTGTTAGAACCGTTTGGGCTATTTTGCCAAAGAAGCGCATTATAAACTGGTGGTGTTGGGTTCGGGGCATGTTGGATGGGCTGTGAGATTTTAATAGCTTGTGTACTTTTGTGTGTGTGTGTGCGCACGTAAGTGCTCGTCTCCCTGTGGGTGTGTCGAGAGTGTCACCGCTCTTTCAGAGTCGTGACGCAGGGGAAAGATAAATGGGTTCTTAATGAAGCTACTCCATCACTGGCTAGTTAAACCAGCTGACCACAGCTCAGGGCTCGATCAGGAGTGGTCTGAGGGCCATTCAGATTGGCCGGAGGGAGGGTCTGGCGCAACCCGGTTCAGGCATTTCCTACTCTGCAGACCTTTGTCTCCCTGCCTCGCTTGCTCAAAACAGCTTGAGCCCAAATCCCCCTTTTGTTTCGGAGTTCTTTAAAGGCCAATGTAGACTGTCCTTTATATCTCTCCATGGCAACACAAGGGCTGTTGTGATGTTTTGGGTGTTTGTGTATGGTTCTGATGTGCTGTGTAGGGTTGCGTGTGTGTGTGTGCGTGTGTGTGTGTGTGTGTATACCCTTTTATGAACTCTTGTTTCATGTCAGACGTACAAGGAACTAGGGTTTTCTGAGGTGACAGAGAGGTTGAATGAGAAGAATCAATAGTCCAAGTCATCTACATAGAAGCATGACTGTTCCTGTAACAGTGTGAAAAGGCTCACCAGTCATGTGGATTCCTCGCCACCCCTTCAGGGCCGCCGAACAGCTCAGGACCAGCTCCTATCCCGGAGCTTTGATTAAAAAAGGCTATGGTTAACAAAGCCGTCTCAAACATGAGACGGGGAG
>NC_140362.1:4290000-4295000 GCF_054491055.1 Hypomesus nipponensis | reverse complement strand
AGTTTTCCCCCCTCTTTCCTTCTTTTTCTCCCCAAACACAAAGCAGGATGTATCGAAGTCGGCAGGTAACATTTTTTCCCTCTCCATCCTGCTCTTGCACTCTGGAAGCTCTTTAGTCATCAGTAATTCGAAAGGAACGTTTCCAAGCCATAGGTAATCTGATGAAAGGAATAAAGTTTGGGGTGTTTAATTCAAACTTGACTTTTCTCCACCTCGTTTAAAAGAAAAGGGGAGAAAAAAAAAGAGAAAAATGGAAAAGGAGATCCTTGAGGCTGGGGACATTGATTAATAAACGGCGGTTTGAAGGCCGTTGGTAAGGGGAGACAGGCGAGGCGCTGGGCCAGGGAGACGCCTATTGTTTCCCCCATATCCACAGCCCTCCAGGGAGGGCGAGGGCTAATTTGTTTAATCGCCAGGAGTTACGCGGCACACACACAGAGGTGGGGTGAGAGGCGTGCGAGAGAAACACTGGCGGGTAATGGCGGGATGATCATGAGACGGAAGCAGAGGAGAAGCATTTCAAGCAGGTGTAATTACCAGCCTGTTTGTCCCCTGACGGTCCCAGTCGGGTAGAGAGTTCAGTCCGCACCCAGCTCCTCTCTGTGAAGAACTCTCGCCGTCAGAAGCGGAGGAAAAGAGAATTATGTATCAAATTAAAGTGAGCTTCAACGGAATGGCTGCCATTTGGGCATTAACCTCTAAGCTTTCAAAAGCACACACATTAAGCAACACTAATGAGACTCTCATTGAACCAGTCACGCTTCATATTCAAACACCCCCCCCCCCCCCCCAAAAAAAAAGAAGAAAAAAATACCTTTGACTTCAATGTGCCGCAGCTCGCAACAGAGGTTGTCTCTCCGATTCATCTCTCTCCGGCAGCAAACACAGCAGCAGAGAACAATACCAGATATGGCCCTTCTTCCCTAATGAGATGCATACATTTACAACATTACCACCCTCATTAAAAAATAATAATAATAAAGTAGAAAAAAAGTATTAATTATGAAACACACTACTTCCTATCGTGAAGAGCCAAGGGGCTCTCCACTGGGCTCAATTAGGCAGAGTAGGCCGCAAATCCCCAGACTAAATTAATTGACACCCCAGGGCATTAGGCCCAGAGTCCCAGTGGCAGAGTCTAAGCGGAAAATTCTTTTGTTTTCATTTTCCTCTGCCTTTGAGAAAAAGTGTGTGTGTGTGTGAGAGAGAGCGAGGGAAGTACTTTTTAACATTATCTTTTCATTGTTTTATGGATTTTTAATCTATTCTTTATTTATTTGTTTTGTTTACTTGATGCTACTTACAGCTGGGGGGGGCGAGCTGGGGTGGGTAGGCGCTTAATTTATTTATTTCCGACCCATCTTTGAGCAGGCTTCCTGTCACATGTTGAGGAGTGGTCCTGTTTTATCCAGCATGTCAGCTGTTGTGCACACACTAAACCGGGGCTTTTGCAAACTGCACAAGAAGTTAATGATTTAAAAGCACAGTAAATTATACTGAAAGCCCTTCCAAGCACTCGAGAGAAGGAGGGAGAGTGAGAGAAAGAGAGGGAGGGAGGGCGAGACGGTGGGAGGGAAGGAGGGAGAGGGAGAGAAAGAGAGGGAGGGAGGGCGAGACGGAGGGAGGGAAGGAGGGAGACAGCGAGGGGGCGGGAGGGTGACACACAGATCCAGCCAGCAGGCGTCGTGTAGTGAAAACACCGGGGGGGGGGGGGGGGGGCAAGCGGGAACGGAATGACAAGGCTGGCTCAATCAACATCTCGTCAAGACCGCTGGCTGATGTGTACTGACAATTTCATACCACCTCCCCTCCCCTCTCCCCCCCTTTTTTTCCCTCATCCATGGCTTTTTCATTTGCTGTCCTGGTGCCAGCGAGCCAGCCAGCTGTCTGATGACATGTAGCTATAGTGGCTCTCAACCGGCTCAGAAGTGCAGGGAGAGCTGGAGTGGAACAGAGGACTGCTGGAGAGGTGGGGTGGAGAAGAGGAGGAAGAGAGGATGTGAAGAGATGGAGGGCAAGGGGAAAAGGAGGAGTGTGTGGGAGAGAGAGAGAGAGAGAGAGAGAGAGAGAGAGAGAGAGAGAGAGAGAGAGAGAGAGAGAGAGAGAGAGAGAGAGAGAGAGAGTGAGAGAGAGAGAGAGAGAGAGAGAGTGAGAGAGAAGGAAAGGAAGAGAGGAAAGTGACAGTCGGAGAACTTCTTCTGCTCAGTAGTGACACCAGAATGAGAGAGAGAGAGATACAGGGAGAGAGAGAGAGAGAGAGATACAGAGAGAGAGAGAGAGAGAGGGAGAGAGAGGAGTCTGGGTGTGTGTTTTTTTTGCGACAGCATCAGCCACTGCAGCTTAGCTACTCCTGGGGTTGTGCACAAATACGACACACAACCCCCAACACACACTCCGACACTTACATACGCTGAGACAAATAGACACCACTGCACCCTGCACACACACGCGCGCACACAAACACCCACACAATGTCACATCAGCACTCTGCCCCCCCCCCCCCGCCCCCCCTTCCTCCCCCTCTCCTCCCTCCTTCTCTACCTCTCTATTACTCTCTCCACTGCCTCCGCTGTAGCAGGCGCCCTGGGAGAAGCCCAGACGTTGCTCGCCCATGCGATGAGAGGCCCGGCCCTCTGCCTCTACTCTCCCCACACAGACACAGCACCCTCCGGGTGACAGCACTGGAGACACACTGATTACAGCCTTCCATCAGCCCAGCCTCTCTGGCCCAGCCCTTTACAATTGGAGGGCTGACAGGAGCCCACTTTTCCCTCCGTTTTCCCTCCCCCCCCCCGCCTCCCCCCGCCCCCTTTCTTTTTCCCACCTCTGTTTTTGACGGTCTTTGTGCGGTTTCTTTTTTTTTTGCCGTTGTCGTTCCCGCTGCCCTGGTTTCGAGCGCGGCGTGTTGACAAGCTGACACAAACCCCTGCGACGTTCACGCCGCGCGGGGGTGGGGGGGGGGGGTGAGAGAAGCGAGAGAAGGCGGCGGGGAGTGAGGGAGAAGATATGGAGAGAGGGTGGGGGGGGAGAGAAGGGGTGAGGCGAGGGTGGGAGGCAGGCGGGGGGGTGGGGGGGGGGGGTTCAGGGGGGACGGCGTGGCTGACAGGGAGCCTGGAGAAGACGAGAGGTGGCAGAAAGAGCCGTGGAGAAGGCAAATCAACAATTAGTAACACCTTATATAACTCTGAAAAGGGGCCTGCAAGGCATTGATTTCAGGGATCATGGCTGGCTGACTGTGGAGGTATGAGAGATACACAGAGGAATGGGGAGGAGGGGGGGGTGGTGGGGCGCTGCACTGGCAGATAGGGTGGCGTGTGGAGGGATGGAGGGATGGAGGAGAAAGGATCGGGTGTGGGCTGCAGGGCGGGGGGGGGGGGGAGGCGGATGAGCGACTGGGCTCTGTAAAAGGGGTCCTGGTCGGAGCCAAGATTCTCACAATGACAGAAAGACTGAAAGGGTAGGCTGGGAGGATTAAACTCGGGCAAAACAGCTCTTAAAAAGCTGTTAGAGCACAATTTACACACACAGAAACGCAGAAAGAGAAAGAGGGGGAGATTGTGTGGCGCGCCGAGTGAGGGAGCGAGAGCGAGGGAGAGGGCATCTGGGAAAGCGGCACAAGAGGAGAGCTAGACGATCGTGCACGAGGCCAGGGAGAGAGAGAGAGAGAGAGAGAGAGAGAGAGAGAGAGACAGAGAGAGAGAGAGAGAGAGAGAGAGAGAGAGAGAGAGAGAGAGAGAGAGAGAGAGAGAGAGAGAGAGAGAGAGAGAGAGAGAGAGAGAGAGAGAGAGAGAGAGAGAGAAGAAAGAAAGAAAGAAAGAAAGAAAGAAAGAAAGAAAGAAAGAAAGAAAGAAAGAAAGAAAGAAAGAAAGAGGCTAAAACAAAAACGGCCTCCACAGGTCTTTGGAGCTCGGCGTCAGAGCCAGGTGGTAGGCCTGGGGGAGATGAGCTGGTGGTACTGGGGAGGGGGGGGGGGGGGGGGTGGTGGTGGTAATGGGACTGGGGGGAGGCTATGGTGGGTGGTATCTCAGGCTAACTGGTTCCCGCATGTCCTCCCTGCCCTGCAGAAGACTGGGAGAGGCGATTATTCTGGGGCTCGCCAAATCAAACCTGAGATGGGCTCAGAGGCCCTCTTTGAAACACACTCTACAACTCAGCTGTCTCAGCATTACTGTCTGTCTCCACACACACACACACACACACACACTCTCTAACACACTCTTGCTCCAACACACACACACAGACAAACACACAAGCATGTCTCGATACCACTGTACACAGACACACACACACACTAGGAAGAGGAAGACAAAGAGCCCAGAGTCAAAACAAAGGGATGATAATTCCACACAAAGAAATGGAGCTTGCATTTTCCAGCTCGATTTGGAGCTCTTATCTAGACGTGGCACAATGGATGGCATTTGGGGAGAGAGGTTGTTTATATCCAGCTTGACACTTTTTTTAGGGGGGGTGCCAATTGCCTTGTTTTGTGTGTTCATTTCTCTCCCTTCCTGTGTTTTCGATGTTTTCCTTCTCTTTTTTTCCTCTCGCCCCTGCATCGCCTACCAACACCAGCGAGGTGCAGAGTAGCCAGTAGGGAGAGAACGCGAGCAGATACGTGCTTCTATTTTTCGACGTTTTGAATTATTACTGCATGGAGCAAATTGCCCAGTCAAGTTGAGAGCACTCGTGTTTATGGAGCCTCCGGGAGTGATGGGAAGGGGCACTCTGGAGCAGTCAAGCACCAGATGGGGACGGGACAACAGCGTAGACATGTTCCTAGAATAGGGACTGTCCCTGCCACAAGCTGTGCTCAGAGCCTCTTAGTGTGACAACACACACACACATACACGCAGTGTCATTTTAAAATGGCCACAGGGTAGGTGTATCTTCAACCATCAGGCCCAACTCAGTTCCTCCAATGTGTTAGAACGAGGACGGATGGCGCTGGAACTGGCGTGGGTGGGTGCGTGCGTGCGTGCGTGCGTAGGTGGCTGTCTGCA
>NC_140362.1:3977500-4282500 GCF_054491055.1 Hypomesus nipponensis | reverse complement strand
GGGGGGGGATGGGCACGAAGACCGATGGGGTGAGGGGGGTGGTTGGTGGTGGTGAGGGGGAGGCATCATGAGACGCACGCAAACGCAGCCAATTGAAACGAGCACAAAGGCGCGAGGCGAGGAAAGCTGGAAGGCAGAAGAGAAATGCACACGAGAGCGCACACCTAGGCGGGGTGCCCACGCCTCACAAAGACTCCTTCGCACAAGTGCGTGTGCACACACACACGCACACACACACAAATGTGCCGAAATGCGAGAGGGTTCTGTGTCTCCGTTAGGGTCTCTGTTCATAAAGTCACCTGCTGTTATCAGCATTCAGACATAACACCTGGAAAATGGACTTTCAGCTGTAAATCATGTCCTGAAAGTATTTTTCAAACCCAGCAAAACTGAGTGTAAGGAGCCGGCAAGGAAAAACAGCCCCCCTTCTCTCTTCTCAGTGGCCATAATCAAGACTGTGGAAGTCCAGGATAATGTGATTGCTGCAGTCACAAATGACTTGCGTGGTCGCTTAAAGTCAAGGTCTGCACAGTTAGCACATTTTACAGCGAGTCACAAAATTTGTCAACCGCGGGGCGTTTTTTACATTAACGTGATGTGAGTGATCTCCATATTTGCCCGACGTTCAGTCAGCGAAGGAGAGGGGCAGGGCTGTGGAGGAGGAGGAGTGGGGGGAGAGGGGGGGGGGTGAACGGAGTGGAGGGGGGAGGGGTGGGAGGCCTCGTGGGGGGGCGAGAGAGCGTAGCGCTGCTGGCACCTGCTGGACGGAACAGGAACTCCACCCTGCCTCGTCCCCGCTCGGCCGCCCCTCTCCGCACCTCGCTGACGTCTCTCTCCCTCTCCCTCGATCCACTGGCGCTCCCCACTGTGCGAGGGACCGCGCCGCTACGAACCGCGCTAACACCGCTGCGTTGTCTTTGTGTCATGTTGTTTGTCTGGCGCCGGAGGGTGTCGTGATCGTGCGAGTTCATTTGGGCCGGGAAACGAGAGGAGAAGAAAGGCCAGACGGGGGGGGGAATGCATGTAGACAGACTCCCCTGTAATGAGGGCCGCTGTTCTCATTTGGTTCAACTCTGTGCCGGGCCAAAGTGGCGGCGAGCGACGCGGTCAACAGCCCCCCCAACCCCCCCCCCCCCACACACAAAGAGCGCGGCGCAGCCCAAGAGAGGGCGGGCAGACGGCCAGACGGAGGGGCGGCGCGCGGAGGGCAAGCGTGAACGCGGCGACCGCGGCGTCTCCAGGAGAGGGAGAAAGAAACATGGAGACAGACGGTGTGTGTGAGCGTGTGTGTGTGTGTGTACCGGCAGAGGGGGGACGGGGGTGTGGGGGGAATCGATGCGGCTGGATGAGACCAAAGCAATCCCGTGCAGTCAAAAGACTCAACAGCAGGAGCGCAGTCAGGGGAATCGGCATGGAAATTAAAATCACCTAGCGCTCGGATTCCATTAGTGTCCGTGCTGGCGCGCCGGAAGGACCGCTGACAATTCAGATACACACACAGAAATTGGTTCGGCGGAGGCGGCGAGAGAGGCCGGCTCGGTCCCCCCTGTTTACGCCTCCCCTTATTGGCCAGGGAGATAGACGCCTTCATCGCGGCCTGGCATGCTCGACTTCCCAGCACCGCGAGCGAAACCAAGCGAATAAATGAACAAATAAGCAATTGAGATGAAACATCTCTGTTTGGCAGTGGGGGTAAATCGAGTGGTAATGACAGAGTCCCAATGTTAAGAAGAGAAATCAAACGGGTTATCTTCGAGCCCCTTTTCTTTCCAGAGGACAGGGCGCGATTGTAGTCCACCCGACTCTTAACTGCCGCGGCGAGACGAAACGATACGTGGCTCGTCAAGTCGAGGCTTCCATTACGCAACTGCCATCGCTCGTTCTCCGGATCTGGGTCTTGCGTGGGCCTTTGTGGTGAGGAGGAGACACAAACTCAATGAACCGAAGCGGGGGTTTGGCTTTGACGTGTGTCGTGTTCCTTGTGTGTGTCTCTCTGGCAGTGCCTCCGGGAGATCCCGTGGTGGAAGGGGGGCCGGTGGTTCGTCTGAAGGCCCACACGCCTCACAACCTCACCTGCAGGGCCTCGGGAGCCAAACCTGCCGCCGAGATCACCTGGTACCGGGACGGTGAAGTCATGGAGACAGCCGTCTACTCCAAGGTACGCGGGGGGAGGAGGGCCCCCAGCCCGCTTCAACCTCATCCTTCGCTCGCTGTCATCCACCCACTCAAGCAATACCACACAATGGCACACGCCGATGCAGAGCAGGGTAGACCAGGGTAGTAGAGCCACTCAGAATGCAGTCTCTTTTCTCTCGGGGCGACATAGGTTCTCCGTATCTCTCTCTCTCTTCGAGTTCTCATTTCTGTCCTCCAGCGTTTGTCTCCCGGCCCCTCTCTCTATCTCTATCGTTCCTCCCCGCTCTCTCCATTCCCCCGTTTCTTTGTCTCCCACGACGAGATCCGTCTCACTTTCTCCCCTTCCTCTCGCTCCCTCGCTCTACCTCCAACGCTGCAGTCCCCCTCCTCTTTTCACTCACGCCTGAAACCCTCTTCTCTGCCTCTCCCCCCCCCCCCCACACACACACACACTCACAACCTCCCCCTCTGCTCTCTCTAACGCAGTGACACTACAGCATAACTGGAGCATGCCAAAGCTCAGACAGGCATGAGCGTTTGATACAGTAGGGTTTTCTGCAGAGGAGAAATCACCCACAACAATGCCCGGGCACAATGGAGAGCCGGCAGAGCGTGAACCAGCCGCGATCGGGAAAGTGTCACATTTTTCATGCTCCCCGACCACGCTAAATGACGCTAAACGCCACATTTAAAGAGGCGAGGGCCCTGCGGTGTTCGGGGGGGCGTGGGGGGGGGGGAGGGGGAAGGGGTCAGGGGGGGGCAGCGACAGAGTAGAGGCGAGGAGAAGAGGGGAGAGGATTCAAGGTGTGAGGGGAGATGGGCAGAGAGTAGAGGAGATAAGGTGAGAGGGGAGGAGAGGCGAGAGAGATGGGACGAGGCGAGACAAGCGGGCGAACAGGCCGGGGAGGGTGAAGCGAAAGGAGTGGAAGTCCTGCGAGGTAAACGACAGCAGGCTGAAAAAAAAGACGAGGGACACTTTCAGTACGAGAGACACAGGAAGCGGGCGAGAGAGAGAGAGAGGAAGAGAGCGAGAGCCGGGGCAGAGTGAAGGGTGGTGACAGGGAGTGATGCGATTCGATCTAGCGTAAAAATGCTTTCCGTGTGTCTGGCTGAGGAAGTGGACGGCCTGGTCCATCGATTCGGCCGTCCAGGGAATGGGCACAGCATGCCCTCGCTCTTTTCCAGAAATGTGTGAGACCCCGCCACCCCCCCCTCCCCGCCGCCGCCTCCCCCCCCCCCTCCTCCCCCCCTCCGACCCCTCTCCCCTCACATCCGTAGAAATATAGACACACGGCCACCGCAGCCGTGGCTACACACTGTCACTCGTCAGAGTGTGTGTGTGCGCGCGCGCGTCTGCTCATCCGTGCGCGTCCCTGCGTGGGTGCGTGTCATCGCTGAAGCCCCCTCCTCCGACTCGACACTTTTCCTCACTTAGACCTATTGATTCCAGCGAGCGATAAATAGATTTCAAAGATGATGACAAACAGGAGCTGCTGACGTGAGGCACTCCCAGAAATGTGGGAACAGCACAATATCCCCCCTCCGCCTCATAAACTATATGATTTAACTGCTCTGCCAATGGACGGGATGGCAAGTTTAATGGCTCACACGTCGTGAGAATAAGACCTGTGGTGTCATCGACACCTGGAGGGGGGAAATGAGGGGAAACAGCAGGGTTGGTTCTGCGGGGAATGCTTCATGCACATGACCACATCTAGACCACATGTTCTACTTATGCAGACCACATCTAGACCACATGTTCTAGTCATGTAGACCACATCTAGACCACATGTTCCACTTATGTAGACCACATCTAGACCACATGTTCTACTTATGCAGACCACATCTAGACCACATGTTCTACTTATGCAGACCACATCTAGACCACATGTTCTACTTATGCAGACCACATCTAGACCACATGTTCTACTTATGCAGACCACATCTAGACCACATGTTCTACTTATGCAGACCACATCTAGACCACATGTTCTAGTCATGCAGACCACATCTAGACCACATGTTCTACTTATGCAGACCACATCTAGACCACATGTTCTACTTATGCAGACCACATCTAGACCACATGTGCTACTTACCTAGACCACATGTCCTACTTACCTAGACCACATCTTATACTCGTCTCAACCACATGTGATACTTATGTAGACCACAACTAGACCACATTGTCACACCAGAGAACACTATGCTGGACAACTACCATACTACTGTTCCCATGTCTGGAAGCTCCTCTCGGAAAATCTAATCTCTCTGTCTTCACGCTCTCTCTGTCTCTACCGCTGTTTCTCTGTCACTCTCTCTCTCTCTCTTTCTATCTTTCTATCTGTCTTTCTCTCTCTCTCTCTCTCTCTCTCTCTCTCTCTCTCTCTCTCTCTCTCTCTCTCTCTCTCTCTCTCTCTCTCTCTCTGTATTTCCCTCCTCTCTCTCCTCTCCTCTCCTCGCCCTCCTCTCCTCTCTCTCTCTCTCTCTCTCTCTCTCTCTCTCTCTCTCTCTCTCTCTCTCTCCCTCCCTCTCTCAGATGAGGATGGAGGATGGGAAGAGGGAGCTGGCTGTCAGCATGCTCCCCATCGTCCCCGAGGACAGGGACTCAGGACGCACCTACACCTGCCGGGTCCTGAACCCGGCGGCGCCCGCCGGGCGCCAGACATCCGTCACCATCAGCGTCCAGCGTGAGTGTCACCCCCCCTCCCCCCGAAGCCGGAGCTTATTTACAGCTCCGGCTGTAAATAACCTTCCCTCCAGTGGCTCCCAGGATTGAGCGGAGGGGCGGTTTGTTCTGCCTGCCTGCACATGCCCCCGTTCACCTCCCCGCGACAGTGCCGCGCTCTCAGCCCACCGCGCCTGGCCTCGTGTCAGTAAGGCTGTTCGTTTCCCCCCCTGCAGACCCCCCTACGGTGACGCTGTCGGTGCAGCCCCAGACGGTGATGGAAGGGGCCAAGGTTCTGTTCATATGCTCTGCCTCCGCCAACCCAGAGATCACAGGATACAGGTGAACCACACACACACGCGCTGATGCCCATTTGCACACACGCAAACAAGTACATCCATTACACACATACAGACACAAACTCCCACGCACCCGCACAGACATACATCTGTAGCAGAGTCTTAACCTCATCCCCTCTCTGATCCACTATCTAATGTCTCTGTTCTCTGCGTCTGTAGTGTCAGACATTGTTCCCATCCTTGATTGTGATTGGCTATATCGCGTTCCATGCCGTTGTTAAATCCAGCATAACCTCAGAGGTTGTCCTCGTGACATTCTTTAACATTCCATATTACTGCGCATCGAATATTTCAAATAAAAAAACACTGCAAGGGTGTCCATCTGGCTGTTGCGTGGCAACGATTTATGTAGGAACTATACTTTGTAATGGCGGAAGAATGACGGTTTATTATTAAACTATTTAGTTTCTACTAGTTTTTATTTATGAAACCATATCAAATATTTGTAGTAGCAGTTTTAGAAAAGCAAGTTTTAGACTCCGCTTCGCGTCGTGCCTAACAACTCCCCTTACCTGTTCTAAAATCAGCGCAAACCACGGCCTCTTGGGGCTTATTGCTTAAGTAAACACCCGTCGGTCTAATTGAAAGTGAGCGAGGATAGCAACAGCATGTCTCTCTCTCTCTCTCTCTCTCTCCAGATGGGCCAAAGGAGGTGTGCCTATCTCGGAGGCCAATGGGGATAGTCTGGAGGTGACTGTGGACCACTCCTACTTCACAGACCCCGTGTCCTGTGAGGTGTCCAACTCCGTGGGCAGCACGAACGTCAGCACCCTGGTGGACGTGCAGTGTAAGTGCAGCCAGAGGGCCCCATAGGCTGTTGGAAAGTGTCGCGAGGCGTCGAAAAATGTTGTGAACGCGAGGAGCGTGGGTTTGACTGCGTCGTTCCTCCACAGTTGGGCCCCGACTCCTGTCCGAGCCCAAGCCCCTGACGGTGGACACGGGGATGGACGCTGCCTTCACCTGCGGCTGGACGGGGAACCCTCCCCTGACTCTGGCCTGGACCAAGCAAGGCTCCAACGTGGTGAGGAAGCTCGCCGACACCCGCCCAGCCCCTGTTTGCCCCCTCCTCCTCCCCCTCCTTCCTCCCCCTCCTCCTCCCCCTCCTCCTCCCCCTCCTCCTCCCCCTCCTTCCTCCCCCTCCTTCCTCCCCCTCCTCCTCCCCCTCCTTCCTCCCCCTGCCTCGAAACGCTCCTTCCTCCCCCTCCTGTCAGCGTGACTTCACGTGGCTGAGACTCTTTCCCAGGGCACACGTTCACACTTCCCCGTCAAGATGTCCTCTCTGGGGGGGAAACCGTCCTGGCCTCCTCTCAGTCCCTGGAAGAGGTTGTTTCTTTCTGTCCGTCTGTCTGCCTGCCTGTCTGTCTGTCTGTCTGTCTGCCTGTCTGCCTGTCTGCCTGTCTGCCTGTCTGCCTGTCTGCCCGTCCGCCTCTCCATCTGTCTTCAAGCCTGAATGTCTGTCTGTCCGTCCGTCTGTGTGCCCACTGTCAACGGCGCACCGCCTCACCGAGAGAGCTGACACGCTGTCATAACAAAGTGGCCACTGGATCAATCAATCATCCAATCACCGGAGCCGTGGCTCTAAACCCAATGATTCGAAGAAAGCCTTCCGCCAAAGCCATTTCTCAGAAGTCCAACCCAAGACAGCCCCCCTCCTTCCCCCGCCCCCCGCCCCCATTCGGGGGAGTAAAACGTGACATCTCCACCTTTCCTTTTAACTTCCCGGTGGAGCGAGTCCTCCACTTGGGTATCCCCCCCCCCCCCTTCCTCAGGAGAGGCTCTTTCCTCGCCCCTAATCCGATTCCAGAGGCAGCTCTGGAGAGAAGCGCCGGTACGAGGCGCCCCGAGACAACGGCGCGAGCGATGCTGTCATCTCGGAGAGTGAACGCTTTCAGGCTTCGAGGGGAAACGCACGGCCACTCTTCTAATCCACACCCCCTTTCCACCCACGCCCACTCCCCCCCTCCCTCTGTCACTGCATCTCACATAGCCACCAGTAATGGATTAATTGGGTTACTCTATAAGTGCGTTGGAATAAAATATTATTTTTTTCGGAGCGAGAGAGCGAGGGAAAGGGAGCCAGGGTGCGGGGGACGCGTGAGTGTGTGGCGTGTTTGCGTGTGTGGCTGGAGGAGGAGGGAGGGGGGGTTGGGTGGGGGGGGGGGGTGGAGGAGTGGGAGAGGGAGTAAATGGATTAATCACAGCTTGATGGAATGGCAGGATCAATGAGCTAACGAGCGAGAGGGGCGGAGTCGCCCCGGGAGGCGAAGGCCCTGCTCACACCGCGAAGCCCCTCGCGTCTGTCCCCGCCGTTCAATTAGGACACTCTGCCCGGCGCCGTGGTCACCTCAGAGGGCCGTCTGGAGAGCTTAATGCTGTGATTAAAGACGCCCGCTGTGGAATTCAATTGAAAGTGGCAGCGTTAGTAACGGAGTCCGGTCAGCCCCCCTCCGTGCCGATGCATCGGTTGTCCTGCTGATGAGCCGCTGGTTAAAACAGTCTCTCTGTTCTCTCTTTCGCCCACCTCTCTCTTTCCCTGTCTCTACATCTCTCTCTCTTTCTCCATTTCTCTCTCTGTCTCTCCATCTCTCTCTTTCTCCATCTCTCTCTCCGTTTCTCTCTTTCTCTCTCTCTCCATTTGTCTCTTTGTCTCTTCATCTCTCTGTCTCTCCATCTCTCTTCCTGTCTCCATCTCTTTCTTTCTCCATCTCTTCCTCACATCTCTCTCTCTCTCTCTCTCTCTCTCTCTCTCTTTCTCTCTCTCTCCCTCTCTCCATCTCTCTCCCTGTCGGCAGGTCCTCAGTAACGGGAACACCTTGCAGCTGAAGGCCGTCACCCAGGAGGATGCTGGGACGTACACCTGCAAGGCCATCGTGCCCCGCATCGGCGTGGCCGAGAGGGACGTCGCCCTGACCGTCAACGGTGAGACGCGTTTCCTTCCCCCCCCCCCTCCCACGGGTCACTTCCTGTCCCGCCCGCCCTCCACCGCACACACAAGTCCTCCGGGCGCGCTGTGAACCTCCCCGCACTGTGGCTGCGCACACAAGGCTGAAGAATGGGTTTAATATCCCCCTCGGTTCTCCCAGACTCCATATCTTAGCCCGCGCTTTTGTGTCCATGTCTCAAAAACACTCTTCTCTTGCACCACTCTCCCCCTCCCCTCCTCCCCCCCCCCCCGCCCTGCTCTCGCCCTGCTCTCGCCCTGTCTCTCCAGGCCCACCTATCATCACAGCAGAAGCCACGCAGCACGCGGTCAAGCACTCCAAGGGCAAGCTGGAGTGCCTGGTGGGAAGCAGCCCCCCTCCGGAAAAGATCGTAAGTGAGCCTCTCTTGTCTTTGTCGGCTGCTGTTGGTTTGCATTTTGCTCGAGTGGACTCTCGCTATCCACCTTCTGCCGCGCGCACACACTTGAGAGAGCCGCCGCTCGGCGTGCGCTCCGCCGTTGCCCTTTATGTCGCGCCATACCCACGCACACAGACGGGAACGGTCACACGCAATCCCTCGCACGGCAACCCTCCACACACACACACACACACCTTCTCTCACACGCACAAAGAGATGAGTGAGTCGGTGGTGGCGGCGGGGGGGGCTGTGTGGAGACTGGCTTCCTGCAGTCTCCAGCCAAACCGCGCTCAATTAGCAGCCCATCAGCCTCGACTGCGGTGACCCTGTTGAACTGGCGAGCGTGGGCCCAGCAGAGAGAGGATAATTAGGGTCTGAGGAGATGTAAGGGCCGGGTGCCCCCCCCCCCCCGGCCTCGCAACACAGGAGCCTCGCAGCCTCTGCCTCCTGCCTCCTCGCAGCCTCTCCCTCCTGCCTCCTCGCCTGCCCCGCCCCCCCCCCTTCACCTGCTCTCTCTCTCCCCCCCCCCAAGTGCAGACGTGGGAGGCAGTTTAAACACAAGGCTGCGAGCACTGCCAGCCAGGGACTGCTTTGAAGGTCGGCGGACGGAGAGAGAGAGGTGCGGGGGGGGGGGGGGGGGGGAAGGGGGGCGGACAGTCTGCCCGGGCCCACAGTCAGAGAGGGTAGCCGAGATCTAACGAGGCTCAGCCGTGGTCGACTTGTTCTCTTACAGCGGCCCAGTCGGCCGAACGCCACTGACCCCCTCTTGCTGTTCTCTCCTTCTCAGGTGTGGAGCTTTGGGGACGTGAGCCTCTCCTCCGGGTCTTCCGGACGTTTCTCCGTCCAGACGGTGGCCAGCAGCGACCACGGCGTGCTCTCCTCCCTCGTCCTGTCCGAGACGCTGGCCCAGGACTTCCAGCTGCGGTTCAACTGCACCGCCTGGAACCGCTTCGGCACCGACACCGCCCTGGTCACCCTCAAGGAGCAAGGTGCGCACCAACCCCATCCTGTTTCCTGTTTCCCGTCATCCAAGCCGATCCTCTGGACCGCTCGGGCGCCGAGCGGCATCCGTGACGCCTCGGCTCAGCCGGGTGTTTGTGAAGAGCGAGGCGCCGACGGGGGTCAAAACCAAACTTCAATCTGGCGCTTATCTTAATTATACGCTTGGAATCGATATTATTTAATCAGAGAGATGGTCTCCCCTTAATGAAAACGTTCGCTCCTGTAACATCGCCATCGATCGAGGGGGGGCCCCGAAGTCAATTAGGTGGAGTCACAGGTGTGGATCTGGAGTTTTTGCTCAACCCCCACCCCCAGTTCCTCCCTCACCGACCCCCACCCCTCCCCAACCCCTATACTCCCCCCCACCCCCAGCCACCGCTACACCAGCCCCCTTAAACAAGCTTAAATAAGGCTGAGCTTCCTCGACTCCGCACTGGCACCGGCGGAAGCCTTTGTTGCACTAAGACACCCAAAAAGAAGGGCCTCGCCGGCAATCTACATCAACGCGGCCAGGGCTGGGTCTCTGGAGGGCTGGGGAGCCGCTATCTCCTGGAATCTCTAATTAGATTACTGTCTATTGCTTCATTGCGTGTCAGGCCTTGTTACCCTTCCTCCAGAGAGATTAGAGACACGAGGCAGGCCGCGGGACGCAGAGGAAGTGTGTGCTGGCCGAGCCAGAGCGAGCTCACGGCAGTATTGGTATGGGCTCCGGCGTGGGCAGGATTAGAGGGGGGGATGGATGGATCTGTTTCCATCTCGCTCCCCGTCTCTTCTCTCGCTTCGCTCTCTGATCCGCCGGGTCTTGACACTGACGCTGTCTCGCTTCTTCCCCCCCTTCTCTCTCTCTCTCTCTCTCTTTCTCCCTCTCTCTCTCTCTCTCTCTCTCTCTCTCTCTCTCTCCCTCCCTCTCTCTCTCTCTCTCTCTCTATCTCTCTCTCTCTCTCTCTCTCTCTGTCTCTCTCTCTCTGTCTCTCTCTCTCTCTCTCTGTCTCTCTCTGTCTCTCTATGTCGTTCTCTCTCACAGAGGCTCTGCCCATGCTGATCATCGTGGGGGCGTCTGTGGGCGGCGGGTGTGTCCTGCTCATCTGTGTCGTCACCCTTGTGTCTTTGTGCTGCAGACACACTGGCAAAGGTGAGCTCAACGGTCAGTATGGGAACAAGGAGCCAGGGCTGGGCTGCACTGCATTGTCTCACATCAGTTCATTACATTACAATCCCACCCGTCCATTTACACTTTATTTAATTCCGGTTACGGAATGGACTTGATTAAATTCACATTTTTGAATTTAATTGGTTAGGGGAAGAAGAAAAAAAGGGCCTCAAGAATTTGAATGCCGACTTTTTCGACTGTCTTTGTAACGGTTTGTTAATCCTGCGGTGTGTTGAACCCCCCCCCCCTCCTTCTCCCCCCCCGCCCCCCCCACAGGTAAAAAGTGCACTCGTCTCTCCAAGAGCGACATCAGAGTCCAGATCGTCCACAGCGATCACAACGGCACCCGTGGCAACGACGACGAGGAGGACGTCAAGGAGCCCATGGTACTCATCCCCCCCTCCGCTCTGCACAGAACAGTAATCTATATTCATGTTTGGGGGAGGAGGGAGCGCATGTTTTACAGTGGAATGGGGATGCACCGATCCTTGATTTGGGGGGGGGGGGGGAGCGTGGGGGTGGGGGGGGGTTCTTGTTCTCATTCGCCGGCACCGTTCAACCTTGTCATTCCTGAACTCGCTTGCCTCGCCCTCAGGCTCCCAACAGCAGCGAGTCCCCGGGGACGTCTCGCACGGAACACAGCGACCTTCTGGAGGAGGAGGACGACGAGCGCTCGGACACCAAGGTAAAACAAAACCCCCTGAAAACATTCAACGTTCTACCCCTCCCCCCCCCCCCCACAAAAACACAACACAAGACAACTCTTGTGCTAAAAGCGTTGTGTAGGAAAGCAGGGACGAGACCCTAACGCAACAATAACCTGTTTTCTGTTTTGGCGTCCCCCCCCCTCAGGACCCCACCAACGGCTACTACAACGTCCGCGCCCACGACGACCGCAACGTCCGCAGCAGCGGCTTCTCCGAGTACGTGCCCAACCCCCGCCCCGTCTACACGCCCTCCCAGCTGCCCTCGCCCAGCCCGCTGTACGGCCAGCACGCCGCCCAGCCGCGCATCTACGACTTCTCCCACCGCTACGCCACCACCACGGGCGCCCGCTCCACCTACGAGCAGCAACAGGCCCAGCAGCAGCAGCAACAGGCGGCCCAGCCCGCCAGCATCTACCCGGCCGACCCCGTCTACAGCGGCTCCGCCTACCTGCCCACCTCCGCCTCCGCCACCGCCACCTACGGCCGCGCCTTTACCAGCTACGTCAAGCCGGCGTCCTACGAGAAGGTGGACGCCTACGACCAGTCGGACCAGGCCAGCAAGGTGTCCGGCTCCTCCCGCTTCTCCTACGCCTCGTCGCAGGTGTCCTCGCAGCAGTCCGACTACGGGCGGCCGGCGCAGCGCATGCAGACGCACGTCTGATCAGGGGCGAGACGCACGGGGGCGGACAAGAAGGGGGGGGGGGGGGGGGACTCGGGATCGCCTCTGCGAGGGAAGCGTGGGGGGGGTGGTGGAGGTGGGGCGAGGGGAGTGTCGTAAAGGCGGGAAGAGACTCTTTTGATTGGTCCTTCCCCCCCCCCCCCCCAGGATGCTTTTGGAGGGAGACAGTGTGATCTCGGTCGTGGGAAGATGACCGTCCCTCGTTTATTCTTGTGTTGTGAACGAACGCGGGCGGGCGGGTGCCGTGGGTTCCTACGGAGTCCGCGCGGAGTCCGCTGATGGTGACTCGCCACTCAGTCATCTCACACGCCACAGTGGGATGTCTCACAGGGTTACCAGGTTACTGGAACCACGGTGACAGCGTGAGCCCACCCAGGGACTGGGTTTCGTGGCAGGGTCTAACTGGAACTCCATCCCAAAAACGCACCTTTTCACTTTGAGTAGGGCCCAAAACAATCCGGGTATATCGATCCCAAAGGATTCCAGTCTGCACTGAACTACAGAACAGAACCCGGACAAAATGCTGACACAAGAAGACAACATAAGATCACAGACGGAAGAGGGAGAAAAAAAAACACGAAACAAAGAACACAAAAAATGACAGCTAACACGTTGTTGTCATAAAGTGTTTGCCGGCATGCAAGAAGGAATCCCAAGCACATGTTTGTGTCTTTATTCAACAACAGACTGAGCGATACACAGATGGCCCTTAACTACCCTTCACCACAGGCTGGCTCTGGTGAGGACACGCTGGCATGCCGCGGATTGTTCTAATCAGTGGCAGAATTCTTTTGGCCTGAGCTACATTCCCTTGGCTTTAAACGACGTCTTTTTTTTCTGATAAGGAGTTCGGAGTGATGGATCAGCCAGTGGCGATTGCTGGGGAGTTAGGGTAGAGGGAATTATGAAGTGAATGGGTATTGTAGCTTTTCATGCTAACGAGAGATGTGTCATTGTTCCGACACGTTGGACAAGTCCATGACAACCCAAAGATGGGGAGCAACAAGGTTCTCGAGGACAAAGGAAAAGCCTCCTCTTTATCTGGGTACTATATTTCCTACCGTGTCTCCGGACTGCAAAATGGGGAGCAGGCTATCTCCAGAACAATCAAAGGATGGACCTCAAATGGGTGGTTATCTTGAACTCTTTGAGATAAGCTTGACATGCAGTCTCATCTTAAGCAGCCTGAGATGGGTTCATAAGATGTGAAGTCATTGGACTGGACACGGTTTCACGACACAATCAAGTAGCTTCACTATGTTTACAAAAAATACACAGTACTACCCAGACATACTGACTCATTAGCTGTACAAATGGGTGAGCCCAATCTTTCTCTGTTGCATGCAGATGATGTCTAGTGAAACTCTTCAGCCTTTTTTTTCATGTCCATTCCTTGTTTGAGAGATTGCTTACTGCACCTGGCCCAGTTGCATTCCACTTCCTGTTACCTTCCTGAATACCAGGAAGTTTCTGTCTGGAATCCTGTACTGCCATTGGTCTCTCAAGTATTACCAGTCAGCCCAATTTGAGAACAAATGTCACAAAGTGAACCATGGAGATCATTGCTCGTCTTTATTTTTATATTTTATATAAGCCTTAATGTACAGCGTGTAAGCTGCTCTATTGTAAAGTATCTTTATATTATATATACATTATGAAGCTCTAACTTGATTGATTTTATTTGGGTCCACAAATGTCTTTCTTTTAAAGTTGTCCATCAATCACTGAATGCAGAAAGATTAACTATGCTTTTTTGAAACAATTAATTGCCATTTTCCTTTTCTTTTTTAAAAATAATGTATTAAGAATTTTATTTGCTAAAAATGAGCTATCGTTGCTTGTAACTTTGTACACATATTTATATTTAAATAAAACCATTTCAGATAAAAAACAAAAAAAAGGCCATGTTGTTTTTGTTTCCTGTAAGCCGCGAGAGTCCATGCACCGGGAGAGAATGGAGACAAACAAAGCTGCCCACATTGATGAATACATAAATTAGCCGCCCTGTGTTGACTCTCCCCAGCTCCCAGCGGAGGCCAGCTTTTAATGAAGACAGATGAGATGGTGGAACTCCTGCTGTCTCCAGACCCAGCTCCTCACCCTGCCAGAGCCAGCTCTCATGGTAACGGGACGCTGCTGTGACAAAGCGGGGCATGATGCGACTGCCTCGTCACCTCAGCGTCTGCCTCCGTCTCCGACGGAGCCCCAGGTAGACATGCTGGTCACGGCGGGGAGGAGAGATCCACACTCATTACAATGCTGCTGAAGGAAGGGAACGGCATGCAATACACACACATTAACACTCTGCACAGTACGTAACGGGGACGAGTCATTGACAAATGACTGCTGAAGACGGAGACTGCAAGGCGTCAGATAAAGGATGTTTAATGAATCATAAATCTGTCATATAAAAACACGGCACATTCAAATACAAACAAAACTATTTGAAGGGACGAGGCACAGATCCACAGGCTCCAAACGACAGGAGCAACTGCAGTGCACATAATTCATTAAAATACACACATCTATGTAAAATATAACTCCCTGATTGCTGTTTGAGGAATACAGTAGCCATTCCAAATGTGTCAATATGAAAAAAACTGACAGTATACCATTTCCACATATTATATTGCTCATCTCATTTATTTTAGATTATATTTCACTCTGTTTTCCCATTACCATGTTCACTATCTTTGGCTTTTAGTTGTAACATTAGAGAGAATCTGTATTCTGTAGGTAGTGAGGGGAAGAAACCTGATGAAGAATTTGACAGTTAAAAGCGGAACCAGAATTGACCAATGAGTAGAGACCTCCACGGTAGAGGTGAGAGCCCATTTTGTTGCTCTGGCAACCGGAGAATCCCCTGCCACTGATTGGCTTGAGCTCACACGCACACACACACACACGGGCCTGACAACCCCATCAGGCTCCGTCAAACAGAGACGGTTAAGAGAGAGCGACCAGTTTCCCTGGGTCTTATCCTCCATCTGATTTGTCCCTGGTTCTGGAGGCCCACCAAGTCCTACTGCAGGGGAAACCAACATGCACAGATACACTCACCGCTACCAACAGTAAAAGGCAACAAGGACACACAAAAAAAAAATCTGTCTCATATAAATAAGTCAAAATATCCCAATACGCGTCAAGCTACACTATAGAGGCAAATTGTCAGAGGACAGGATCAACACAGAAAAGAAATGGGATGGAAAATCAAACCAAAATCGAAAACGACCTTCTTCAGTCCTGCTTCCTCGGTTCGTTTGGTGCTGGTCTGCACTTTGAAAATGTTTAGTCTTACGACGGCATGGATAAAACTGGGCAAATGCCATGGAAGTGGAGTGTCTGTAAAATGCACATATTTCATTATTTACATGTTCATGAATATTTGTGGAACCAGAGGAACATTACATGATTGATAGGGTTGCAAGAGTCTGTGAACCTGTAAAAAAAAAAAAAAAAAATGGTGTAAAAACTCTGCTGTGCATCGAAGAAAAACTACAAAATAAAACAGGAACACAGAAACAGGGGAAAAAATAGGGAGGGAAAAATAAAAGAAAGTGTGCCAGAGAAAATGAGAGCGCAAGAGAGAGAAAATGAGAGCGCTCGCAAAGGAACAGAGGGAGAGAAAGCGAAAGAGAGAGAGTGAGAAAGAAGGACAGAGAGAGAGAGACAGACAGACAGACAGAGAGTGAGCGAGAGAGAGAGAGAGAGAAAGAGAGACTAATCTCAAAGCATTTGGAGTCAGTGATGTGAGAGGGTGGCCGACTAAAGCCCGCCCAGTGGTGATGCTCGACTCGGAGGGAGTCTGGGCGGACGACTGCTTTCGTGGTCGTGGTGTGACTTGTCCCCAATCGCACTCCACAAAGCGTCCCTCTTCTCCTTGGGCTCCGCTGGATCCCTCCTGTCCCTTCATCATCAAACCCCCGTCATCTTCTGGATCCATTCCCTGAGCTTGGTGACGCGCGTGTAGACGCCGGGCTTGTTGCGACGAGCGCAGCCCTCGCCCCAGCTCACGATGCCTGACTGGAACCAGCGGCCGCTCCTCTCCTCAAAGCACACCAGGGGGCCCCCAGAGTCACCCTGGACGAGGGGGGGGGGGGGGGGGGGGGTCCAGATTAGATTGCCCGTGTGCAAGTGCGTGATGATGTATGCGAGTCAAGTTATGGGCGTGTGATGCAGTGTGGGTGTGTAACCTACACGGGTGAATGAGCGTGTGCGTGCGTGCACGCGTCTGTGTTTGTGTGCATGTGGTGTGTGTCAGCGTGAATGTGTGCGCGTGAATGCGCGTCTGTGTCGTCGTGTATGCGTGCGTATGTGTGAATCTGAGCATGAGTGAGTGTGTTTATCGTTCTTATGAATGAGTGCACATGCACATACACTATCGATATGCTCATTTGCATTGTGTGT
Source organism: Hypomesus nipponensis (assembly GCF_054491055.1). Classification (NCBI taxonomy): domain Eukaryota; kingdom Metazoa; phylum Chordata; class Actinopteri; order Osmeriformes; family Osmeridae; genus Hypomesus; species Hypomesus nipponensis. The sequence continues at coordinate 4,266,053 of NC_140362.1, read as the reverse complement.
GTGTGTGTGTGTGTGTGAGAGGTTTCCAGTACCTGGCAGGCGTCCACTCCTCCGGCCAGGAAGCCGCTGCAGAGCATCCTGGAAGTGACCTGTCCCTCAGTCACCACGTTACACACCGAGTCGTTGATGATCTTCACCTCGGCCTTCTGCAGCAGCCGAGAAACACTGCCTGAGGAGGGAGAGGACGAGGGAGGGAGGGAGGGAGGGAGGGAGGGAGGGAGGGAGGGAGGGAGGGAGGGAGGGAGGGAGGGAGGGAGGGAGGGAGGGAGGGAGGGAGGGAGGGAGGGAGGGAGGGAGGGAGGGAGGGAGGGAGGGAGGGAGGGAGGGAGGGAGGGAGGGAGGGAGGGAGGGAGGGAGGGAGGGAGGGAGGGAGGGAGGAAAAGCAGTAGGGAAAGGGGGAGAGAAGGAGGGGGAGAAGAGTAGGGGAGGAGGAAGAGGAGCTGGGTTACCATGGGGTGAGATGACCTTCCTGTTCACCGCCATCACAAGCCGTCCTAATGTGTTGCTGTAGGCTAATGGTTCTTTAACATGGCTCCCCAGAGATCGGGCCTACCTGCTAGGGAATACGGACGTGGAAAAGGATCTTACTGGAAGTGATCTTACTGGTGATTAGGAGAAAATGACGGGAGGGAGAGAGGTGGAAGACGAGGGGGGGAAAGAAGGATGTCTCGCTGACGGTGGGATGAAGGGAGGAGAAGGTGGAAGGGGGAGGAGAAGGAAGACGTGATGGAGGAGGAGAGAGTGGGGGGGGGAGGTCATGCGGAGCGAGGGATGAGAGGGATATGTCATCATAAAAGAGAGAGATGAGGGAGGAGCATCCAAGAGGTGGAAGCAACAGCCAGGGAGGGGGAATTTCGGGAGATAAGAAGCTTAGAACAGAGGATCACCTATGGTGTCAAAGACATCGGGATCACCCATAACATCACTCGGCAACACATCCCACTTGTAAACACTTATACCCCAGAGGGGCCCCAATCCAACCCAACACCCCGGGGCTTCAGGAAAGAGCCCTTCAGCATTAGGGTCTAGAACAGAAGCGTTCAGGGTTAGGATCTAGGACCATGCTCTTTAGGATTAGGGTCTAGAACAGAAGCGTTCAGGGTTAGGATCTAGGACCATGCTCTTTAGGATTAGGGTCTAGAACAGAAGCGTTCAGGGTTAGGATCTAGGACCATGCTCTTTAGGATTAGGGTCTAGAACAGAAGCGTTCAGGGTTAGGATCTAGGACCATGCTCTTTAGGATTAGGGTCTAGAACAGAAGCATTCAGGGTTAGGATCTAGGACCGTGCTCTTTAGGATTAGGGTCTAGAACAGAAGCGTTCAGGGTTAGGATCTAGGACCGTGCTCTTTAGGATTAGGGTCTGGAACAGAAGCGTTCAGGGTTAGGATCTAGAACCATGCTCTTTAGGATTAGGGTCTATAACAGAAGCGTTCAGGGTTAGGATCTAGAACCCTGCTCTTTAGGATTAGGGTCTGGAACAGAAGCGTTCAGGGTTAGGATCTAGAACCCTGCTCTTTAGGATTAGGGTCTGGAACAGAAGCGTTCAGGGTTAGGATCTAGGACCCTGCTCTTTAGGGCGAGGTTATAGAACAGGGTCCTTTGGGGAGAAGGTTCTAGAACAAAAGCTACGAGGGTCAGGGCTCAGCCAGCGGTCCTACCTCCTTCCCTGAGGGTGCCCCAGCCCGTCACCCAGCAGCCCAGGCCTGCAGGGAAGACGTGGGACGGGGCGGGCAGACACACGGGCTGGATGGTGTTGGTGAACTCCAGCGGCCGGCTCAGCTCCAGCAGGGCCACGTCGTAGTCGAACGTCATGGGGTTGTAGTCCGGATGAGTGATGATGGTCTTCAGTGAGCGGAGCTCCACGCCCTCCTGCTTGAACTGGTCCTGCATGCCGCTGTACGTCTGCCAGTTGCCCGCCACGTGGTTACTGAACAGGGAAGATTATTGACTCAGCCTGTCGCCATTTCCTTTTTTTCCAATGTTATCATTGAAACCAAACACAAAGAGGGTTGTGGAACTGTGCGAAGTGAACAGCCAGTGGCCCTGTCCTCCCTGGTACGGAACATTCCGGTATTCTCCAAGGCTTCAAAGCTTCGACCAAACTTCTTCAACATAACTACATTCCTAGGAGAGGTAGAGACACCCAATCACGGAACTAGAGCACTGGTAATGGTTGTTAGTGGAAAAGCTGCAGTGCCCTAAGAACACCTTCCCCTCACAATGACTCCATGTAATTCTCTATTTATACTTAATGGAGTTTGGAAGCTGTGTGGCTAGTGCTCCACCTACTGAGGAGAGACAGAAATGCACCTTTCCCAGTACAAAGCCTTCAGTGATGTAAATGTAGCTTGCCCCTCGAGGTGTTTTGAATTAAGTGTATCATCTGGGGCTAATTTCCAGCTTCTGTAATTTGTGTAAAAAAGAACCTGTGTTTAAAAATGCTGTTTCCCCACCAGACTGTGCACCCTCGCTTTTGAAACGAGCGGAAATTACACATTCTAAAACCAGCCCCTGAATGGTAATAACAGAATTAGGGAACAAATATCGACATTAACGTAGATATTTAACAAAGGAGAAGAGGAAAAGCGTGAGCTCGTCAGGTCTGGGAGAGCCAGATAACAAAGACTGAGCACAAGAGGAACGCGGTGGAGAGCGATGCCCAAGAGCACACAGAAGAGAGGGAGAGGAGGAGAGGGGAAGGAGAAGCGGAGGATAGGAAGAGAAGTAGAGGAGGGGGGAGCAGAGGAGGAAGAGTAGAGGAGGAGGAATAGGAGGTCGAGAAGCAAAGGAGGAAGAGCAGAAGGATGTCGAGGGGTGGAGGAGGAGGAGGAGGAGGAGCAGAGAAGGAGGAAGGGCCAGAGGACGAAGGAGGCGCAGGAGGAGCCGAAGGAGGGCTGACTGAGTACTCACTCGGGACTGGTGGTTTTGAAGCAGTGGGCCGCCGACAGGAGCCAGGTGTTGGAGATGATTGACGCGCCACACGCGTGCCCATTGGTCGTGAAGTGGAGGCTCACCTGCCATGGCCACTCCCCCAACTGGGCGTTCTGCCCGCCCACGATGCGGTTGAGCTTGTAAGGCCGGGTGCCACAATCTGTGCGGGGACGGAGGGAAGGAGAGCGGGAGGAAGACGAGGGGGCAGAGGTAGACAGCAGATCGGGGTTAATAAACAGCCGGAACCAGGAAGACGAGAGGAAGACAACTTGATTCCGACAACATGGCGGCCTTGCCTGTGAACTGGAAGGCTCTTTGGAATTCTAATGAGACACGCAGCTGATCAAAATCAAACTGCCAAACCCTCAGGCTTTGAGGGAGGGCAAAAAACTAAAAACTGGAGATGTCAGAGAGTTGCTTTCAAAGACCGATCAAAATAAATAAAGCTCTCGTGAGCCCCAGGCTTGTTGCTGGTATCCAGCAGCCAGCCCGACCCGGAGCTCGCATACAAATGCTCGGAACGCCGCGCGGCGGCTCGCCGCTGGTTCTGCCTGCCAGGCGAGCTTCAGCATTCGAGGAAAACGTGGACGGAAAAGGAACACGCCTTCAGGAGGAAAGTGAGTCACTTTCGACACCATACAGAGCATAGGCCAATTGTGTTGAGAGGGGAGAGAGAGAGAGAGAGAGAGAGAGAAAGAGAGAGAGAGACAGAGACAGAGACAGAGAGACAGAGAGAGAGAGTCCCGGCGAATCTCACCGGCGCAGTCTTTTTCATCGGAGCGATCGGCGCAGTCGTCGATCCGGTCGCACTCGGCGTTCACCTTGTTCACACACACTTTGTCTTTGCAGATGAAGCTGTAGTCGGAGCACACACTTGGGGCTAGGCAGGGGTTGGGGAAAGAACAGGATATCACCATCACGGGTCATGGGGAAAGACACACCACGATCATCCAAGCAGTTTGCTAAGTTCAACTAGAGCGAGAGAGAAACTGTAATCAAAGACACAAGCACCACTCAAACCCAGGGAAGGCCTGTCGAATGAGTAGCCCAGTTAGACTGACAGGGTTTATCGATTGAGGGCTGAGGGATAAAAGCCTTCTTTGTTGGGGGGAGAAAAAAAATTCCAAGGGACAAATGGGCCAATGATTGAGCTCCACAGGTGACCGGCGCGGCGGTCTGGAGCGTTGCCATGGCAAACTCACAGACTTCGCAGGAGAGCTCGTCGCTGCCGTCCTCGCAGTCCTTCCTCTTGTCACACACCACGCCCCGAGACACGCAAGTCCCGTCGCCGCAACGCCACTCGGTCGCTTCGCAACCTGGGGGGGGGGGAGGAGGGGGAGGGAGGGAGGGAGTAGAAAACAGGAGGAGGAATGAGCGAACAGATGGAAGGGTCTTTGAGAGGCCAGAGTGATTGTTCCTCTCCTGCCTCCACTTTTCGCTTTTAAAAAGCGGCATGCATTAAACATGAGTGAGTCTACTAGACCAGACCTGGGTATATTAGGCTGGGCTTCAAATGCCGCCCATTACAGAAGTAATGACCACACACACACAGTGGAAGGAGCCAGCGGCTGGGGAGTTAGTGCCAATGTGCCATCGATGTTAGCACGGCATTGGCACGGCATTAGCATGGCGTTAGCACGGCATTAGCATACAGTTAGCATACAGTTAGCATGGTGTTAGCTAAGCGTTATTATGGTGTTAGCATAGCATTAGCATAGCATTAACATAGAGTTAGCATAGCATTAGCGGGCTGTGAGCCTGCAGACAATAAAGAGGGGGACGGAGGTACTCACTGCACTGCTTCTCGTCGCTTTCGTCACCGCAGTCGTTGACGCGGTCGCACACCCAGTACTTGGGCTTGCACATGCCATTGTCACAGGCAAACTGGTCCTTGTCACACCCTGAGATGAGGGACACGACACAACGGGTCATGCACACCTCAGCCAAACACAAACAGACAGAAACGTCCCCTTTCTACAGATACTACAAAAACGTTGGACGTTCAAGCAGGACGTTTTAAGGTCTGCGGTGGGGGGGGGGGTGGGGGGGAGGGTGTGGCGGGGTTGAGAGAGATAATAGGAACGAGTTGAGAAAGTCGTCTGTGATGTGAGAGGTGTGTGTGTGTGTGTCGGAGGTGAGGAGTTGGGGTGTGTCTAGGGGGTAAGAGGCGTGCGTGCGTGCGTGCGTGCGAGTGCGTGCGTTTCCGGGAAAACTCACTGCACTTCCTCTCATCGCTCATGTCTCCACAGTCGTTCCAGCCGTCGCAGTGAAGGAGCTTGGAGATGCACATCCCGGAAGCACAGGCGAACATGTCCGGACAGGCTGCGGATAGAGACCCAGCGAGCATGAGGGAATGACGGCGTGTATTCTCCTCATCCGTCAACCGTCCCCCCATTGATCAGAGCAATTATAAATCCATTTGGGCCACGCTCAGAGACAGGGGGGGGGCGGCTGAGTGACAGCGGCAAATAAAAAGCAGCCAATAAACAAGCTAGCCGGTTATTAGTCCACCTGTGGCGGATCGCGCACAGTCAGCAGAAGCCCCATCTCTGACTGGCAGTCAGTCCGGAGCAAAGTTAGAGACCCGTCTTCTCCGTGTCAACCCCCACCCCGACGCCCCCAGGACATACATCCGCTACCTCTCCCCGCAAACGGGGCCTCTACTCACGGTTGGCCGGGTCGTAGGCGCTGTATTCCGCCGCAAAGCCTTTGTCGGTGAAGGACTCGTCCGAGTGGAAGCTGATGGCCATGCTGTTGGTGTTGCTGGTGAGGGTGAGAGTGGCCAGTTCCCCGCAGTACCTGAGAACACAACGCCGTTGCTTGAGCCGAGACTGAACATGTGACCTGCGTCACTGTCGAATCGTTCGTAAAAAAAAAAAACGAAGTCACCGGGATATTCAGTGGAAGTTGAACTGTGCATCTTTTTGCGCGCGTCTCAGAGAGAGAGTGTGCGAGTACAGTCTAAACCGCACATCTAAAGGATTGTTCTTTATTTGGCACCTGCCATCGAAGGCCACGAATAGCCTGCTCATGAGTCGTGGGAGTGAAGACGGTGCAGCAGAGTTCTCCTCGCTTACTTGATGTCCATCACCTGGACGTAGTCCTTGTGGCAGACGCGGGTGTCTACGCCCGGTTCCTTCATCCGGAACATGGTGAACTTCACGCGAACCTTCTGGCCCGCCGGCACCTGGGGAGCAGAGAGGAGAGGCAGGGGACCGTTTACCCTGAGTCCACGTGCTGATCCAACACACACACACACACAGGTGCACGCTCAAACAGACACGTGCGCGCGCGGATAGACACACGCACACACACACACCCACTGGCATGCAGACACACACCTACACACCCACCTACTCTCAGACGTACACACACACACACACACACACTGCAGTAGCGGGGGCGGGCTGACAGATGAAGATGGAGAGAGCACTGAACAGCTTGGCTGCCAGTGTGCAGCCTCAGCACACATCTCATACCGTGTCAGGACTGGGGCGAGGGAGAGGGAGGGGCGGGGGAGAGGGAGGGAGGGAGGGGGACGGGAGGGGGACGGGGGGGAAGGGGGACGGGGGGGGAGGGGAGGGGGGGGGGGGGGAGGGGAGGGGGGGGGGGCAGGGGAGCGTACCTCCACGCTCCAGTTGCAGTCCACGGCGGGGGGGTAGAAGCTGGGGTAGTGGGGCGACGTGAAGGTCCCGCTGCCATCCTTGAGCACTCCTCCGCAGCTGGCTGCTGGAAAACAGGAAGTGGGTACAGGGTCGCGGGGTCAACTCGGGGGGGAGGGGGGGTTACATGGGGTGAATGTGCTTGGCCTGTGGTCTGGCGGTACCTGTGGTGGGAGGGATGGCTTTGAACTCGGCCCTGAAGCCTGGTCTCTGGATGCCGCTGTCTGTGATCATGTTGAGCAGCATGATGTTGCTGGAGGACACCACCTCCAGACGGTTAGACGGAGGCCTCTGACCGCACTTCCTGTGGGAGGGGCCACAGGAAAGGGGGGCTGGTCAGACAATGCAGTTGTTGATGATGATGATGATGATGGGACACAATCCCTCCTCATCCTGAGACCCGGATATCAACACATCTAATACAGGGAAGAGCATGGTATGTGAGTGGAGACGCACATACGCTCCCACACACACGCACACGCACTCAGGGACACACACATCCAGAGACACATTAGACGCGCGCGCCCCACACGCGCGCTCCGACACGAACGCGTGGACACACGCACCCAGGATTGCGCACGCCCGCTATTCCCTTGACACAAACGACTTGGACGGGAGTTTCAAAGTCACACAGGTAAATGACGTTTCAAAGCCACAGCGGTCGACAGGAGGGCGGCAGGACATCAAGCTGCACAGGGATTCTGTCATTATAAAGGAGAGCATAATGGGTCTCACAGACCCCATGTCACCTTGGATAAAGATGACGGCACGGCGGCTATGTCAAAACGGGCTTCAAAGCCTGGGAAACCTGCGCGTGTTGGACCAAGGGATCGACCATGGAATTGCCTTTAGCCATTGTTGATTTTGACTCGGGAGTCCATAGTTTGAACACACACGTGGACCAGCCCTCCCACCGCCCCCCCTTCCTCCCACACACACACACACACACATCAGCTCCCCCCCACACACACACATCAGCCAGGGGGTGGCGGGGGCGGGGGCTTGACACCCCTGATAAGTTTGAAAAGAGGGGTCCTTCTGAGCCAACTCCATCTCCCTCAAGGCCCCGTGAGTCAACTAGAAAGTGGAAGGCGCTGTGCCGAGGGTGCCGGGGCTGGTGTGAAACGAGGACCCAAATCACCTTCGCTGGGAGACGAATGAAGCACAGCGTTTTCCACACACGTCAAAATAACTACCCCCCCCCCCCCCCCGCCGCCCCCCTTCCTGCGTCCCCTCGCGGCATTCCAGTAAAATACAAAGTCATTCTGGGATTCTAGAAAGTGCTGTGAGAGCATTCTCCCAGGAACAGGAAGTTAAAAGCAAACTGTATCGTTTGTTGGTTGGACTTACAAACGTACACCCTCCAGGGTGTCTTACTGTAGGAAAACACTGTACACAGTTACCCTAAGGAATGAGTCTATTTACATCTTTCGATTTTCGAGGAATTTGAGGAAACAATCCCCGTTTTTAGCTGTTGTTACTGTGGACTCCGGGACTCACTCGGTAATGGCCTGGGACTCATCCGGACTCAGCGAGTCGTAGATGGACAGGAAGTCGTTGGAGCAGTCGTCCTCGATGTGGAAGTGGGTGAAGCTGACGGAAATGGCCTTGTTCTCCGACGCCCTGATCTGCCACTGGCAGCGCAGCCTGGGTGGGTACTTGTCTGGGAAGCCTGGAGACTGGAAGCTGTGGGCAGCCTCCGCCGCCTCCAGCTTGAAGAAGCAGTCCTCTGGAGACAGAACACGCTCACGTTAGGGACGCTGTGGGAGAAACCCTGGTCATATGCGTAGAGGCATGTGTATGAAATCCATCATCTCCCCCTCGAACATTGATAAAAGACAGCCAGGGACTCGTTTAGGTAAGGTTTTGAGTAGCTAAAAGGCTCCGAGACTTTTTACTCTGGAGGATGGGTGAAGCATCTTGTATTGTTGTAAGTATTCATGACCTGGGGGAGAAGTAGTTGAAGGGGTCAATGAGGCAGTTGCTCGGAACGTTGGCTAGAAGGACTGTGTCCTGTTTCATTGTTTGTTAATTAAAGGTATTGTTTGAAGATGACCACACAAAGGACAGTTGACCATTTGGCTGGCCGACCCCTGTGGCTTTATTATCTACTGCTCTGGAGAGAGCTGTGACATCAAAGAACTTTGGTATGGAGATGTATTGTTTCATACTGTCACTGACTTGAGTGAGCCAATCGCAGAGTTTGCTACATGATTGATTGACCTTATAGAATGCAATTTGATCTACAGTTTATATAAGGTAGTGTTTTTGGATGCTCGGTATCACTCTTGCGAACGATTTGTGATTAGCACACCCTTCGTAATGATTGATCACAAAGTGCTTTGCTTAACCTTAAGTTTGTACAAGCTAAATAAATTCAATTGAAACCGCCATTTTGACTATGTTCAAATCTACACAGTCCAGCTGAAGAATTTTCTTTCACAACGCACACTGGACACACAATGGACGTCCACTGTACACACACACACACACACACACACACTGTACATACAATACGCACGCACTGCACATGTAAACCGATAACATCCCGGCATTCTCGACGCGGCCTTCTAGACACGAGTGTGTTCGACGACATCCATCAGACATCCCCCGCTTCAAGGACGGCCATCTGGTCGGTCTCGTTCTACAACCCTCCATCATGCACTTGTCGTGTGTTGATGCAATACCCACTGTCACCTCAATGAAATGCAACCTGCGTGCCATCACTCGGGGACTCGGCGCCAGCGCGGGGGCCGCGGAGATAAGTGAGACGGGTTCAGCCGTGTGCCGGCCAGATGTACGGCTCTCAATCTCACCGCGGCCGGCGCCGTCACATGACTCGGGCGGGATCGCCATTCGTTACCGGCTGACAGGGGGGCTAGGCATCCACCCAGCTGGAACATTACAGCGGCGAGTGATTGAAAGGAGACACGGTCTACTCACCGCCTCTGGGGTTCATCGCCATCCGGGGGTCCGTGACTGTGGGGAGGAGGGGGAGAGAGGGAGGACAAGGGAGGGGGGGGGGTAGGGGAGAGGAGTGGAGGGGGAGAGGAATGGAAGGGTAGAGGGAGGGAGGGAGGGAGGGAGGGAGGGAGGGAGGGAGGGAGGGAGGGAGGGAGGGAGGGAGGGAGGGAGGGAGGGAGGGAGGGAGGGAGGGAGGGAGGGAGGGAGGGAGGATGAGGACAGGAGGTAGGAGGAGAGAGAAATGCATGGGTAGACAGGAAGGCAGAGAGGGAAGGGGGAGAGAGGGAGAACAAAGGGGAGTAGGGAGGAGGAAGAGAGGGAGGGAGGAATGTAGGAGAGAACCCAAACCAGCATTGGGGAGCAGAGGGGAAGGGAGGAGGGCAGAGGAAAAGAGTGTCACAATCCTGATGAAATGTTACGCAGGGACCTAAAATATTTGGGTTGCACTTTTTCTGTTTCATTTCCCTGCTGCTTCATGGCCTGTGACCCGCCCCCCCCCCCCCCCACACTCCCCTCCCCACACACACCACCCCCACCATCCACCCAGGGCAGCCCCATCCATCTCTGTCGAAATATCTGGGACAGCCACATCAAATCGTACAAATAGAAATCATGTGAAAGAGTCCAAAAACCACACAGCCAGCGCCTGGCTGGGGGCCAGGACATGGACGGATGCAATGTGAGGGTGGAGAGGACAGAGCCAAGAAGGATGGCCTGGGCGCCGGTCCCCCAGAGCCGTGGAGGGGGGCAGGTCATATCATTAGAGAGACCTAACGGCATAAACGGACCAATGGCAGCCAGAGCGGGCCGAATAGCCCTCCTGATATGCCGTCGTCTTATTAGCACATGTTCGTCGTGGAGCCGAATATAATAATGTCACGGCACCGAAGGGCATGCAGTAACACAATGAGTAATCCTATGAGATGCGGGCATGTGACAGACGGCAATGTGAATCAGGCTCCAACCGGGGTCTTTGCACACTCAGGACTCCTGTCTGGTCCAAGAGCCTGTCCAATCCCTCTCACCTCTCTCTGACCCCCATCTGACCCCTCTCTCCCCCCTCTCCCCCCTCTCCTCCCCTCTCTCTGTTTCCCCCACTCCCCCCCCCCCTCCCTCCCTCCTTCCCTCTCCGCCCCTCTCTCCCCCTCTCTCTCTCTGCCCCCCTCCCTCCCTCCCTCCTTCCCTCTCCGCCCCGCCCCCAGCAGGACTCACGCGAGGCGGTCACTTCGGTGATGCGTACGTTCTGCAGGGCGCGGGCGCCCTGGTCTCTGATGTTGTTCCACAGCACCTGCAGAACCCTCTCCTCGGAGAACTCGGGCACAACCTCCAGCTCACTGGCGGGGATGTCGAAGCTGGTCCAGTGGTAGGCCACCACGCCCTCGCTGGTGACCGGCGACGCAGCAGAACCACAGCTCGTTAGTGTCAGTGCCAGCTGACACCTCGCTCACGTGGGCTCATTAGTGGGAGGGCCAATCACAGGTCACATTGCTAATTTTGCCCCCTCCACTCAGCCAATGAGAATGTAAGGACACACTCCTCCTACCTGAAAGCGGTCACTATAGATTTGGTGTAGTACTTGGACAGGAAAGGATCGCTCTTGTAGTTAACTTTCAGCTGAAAAACACAAATATAACCATACATTTTTTTTTGATAATGTGTTCGTCCAATTACCACAGGCAGGAAATGACCTCATGAACAACAATACGTTAGTGCTGAAACCACCCATTCAGAATTTGACCATGGTTACGAACCACTTGGATAGTTAAGTTCAACATGCGTGTCTTCATGCAGCCTTCTGGGTGAATGAGATGTTCACACCAAGTATTATTCACAATGCATACATGAAGTGACAGCTCTAATTACTGACAACGCCGTCAGCTATACTGGGTCAACAGACTGTATCTAACACCATCCTTGCTAACGACGGCCTGTACTAGTCAGAAGGCCCACGGTCATGAACAGAGCCCTCCGACTGAATAATGAAATGAATAAACTCGAATCCAGGTTCAGTGACATCTTTTCATGAACAAAAGGATTTTTGAAACAGATGCAGGGCGAAAGCGCCCTCAAGCTGAAAAGTGAAAAGAAGATTCTTTATTAAGAACAGCCCCACTAAGATAGATCAGGAGAGTCCATTTCTGTTAACTCAACTCTCGGCTAGGATGAAACCATCCTTCAAAATGAGGACAGTGCGCTATAATGATATCCTGGCGTCGTCAAACCTTGAGCTTCTGAGGAAACGTCTCTGTGCTATCCCTGCACTGACAGGAGACGGTAACCCCTAAGCTGGAATCTCTAGAGCAGCAATTAACTCATCTCATTTCCATCAAACCGCGGTGTAATTACAGAACAGCCACGGTTAGACACTTTGAAATCTTTATAAATCTCAAATACATACGATTTCATTAGAAAGGATAACCATCAGAAACGGGATCCTCAAACCACTCTCGAAAAGCCAGAAAGCATAATTAAACGGGCCAGTTCTTGCGTGCGCGCGTGTTCCTGGATGAACGTTTCTTGCCTCGGTAGTCATTTTGTATTCCAGTCAGGAGTCTTCTCATCTCTCATCCATACCCAACTCCTGTCCTCCTACACCCCATCCACTCACAAAGAGACGGCTGTTGGCCAGTAGCAGGCCGCCGTTCCCAGGTTCCCTGACTGATTCTACAAACATCTCCGTCAGCTTCGATGAAACTAGATGTTGTTAGGGGGAAAATGACAGAAATGATGTTCTCCTTTCTATTCCGCCCACACAATATGTGCCTTCAGCCATCTCCGCGCGCTGGGAGAAACCTGTTTAAAAAGCCTTTCTGCTCCGCCGTCTTGTACAGCGTCTATACGTCTCCAGAGTGTGGAGACCGCGTTTCATAACCTACTCATTGAGCATGGACTGTGTGGAGTCTTGCAGGTGTGCTAGCAGTTATGCTATACTTCTGTGTTGAACGTCAAATCAGGTTACATTTACATGTAGTCATTTAGCAGACGCTCTTATCCAGAGCGACTTACAGTAAGTACAGGGACATTCCCCCCCGAGGCAAGTAGGGTGAGGTGCCTTGCCCAAGGACACAACGTCATTTGGCACTGCCGGAAATTGAACCGGTGACCTTCGGATTAGAAGCCCGATTCCCTAACCGCTCAGCCATCTGACTCACAGGACCAAACAAATCCTTAAGTTCCAACACTTGGCTTCTCTATGAAAGGTGCGTGGCTTTGTTTATTTACTGTTGTGGGGACCAAAAATCCACACCAAGACTGTAAACTGATTGGAAAAGAGTACCCACAATTTAGGGTTAGAATGACATGTGAGCTTGGTGTTAAGAGTTAGGGGATAGTTTTACGTTTAGGGTGTCAGAGCTAGGGTTAGGTTTACCGGTGCGTGTTTGCGTTGTGGGGGGGGGAGGGGGGTAAACCACTCACCATCTCCTCCAGGTTATCTGCCTGCTCGCTGAACATGGTGCTAGTGGGGTCCTCCAGGAGCTGGTTATACTGCATGCCTTCCAGCTTCATGTGTCCGCTGAACACAAGCTGAGCCGGGACACGCCTCTGACTGAGGGCGGTCGGCGACGACTCCTTGACTGCAGGAAGAGAGAGAGGGAGAAGAAAGGGAGGAATGGTGAGCGACCCCTCTGACCGTCCTGTCCGTACACGGCCTCACTGGACGCAGGCAGCCACCGAGACGCAACAGACAGTTCTCCGTTTGCGTTGAACAATAACTGCGACGGCGCGATGATGCGAGAGTCTGGGTGTGGTTGGAGTTGGCAGAGGGCAGTGAAGTGAGGCTGAGAATAGTCTTTGATCAGATATGTAGAATTTGAGTAGTTGATACTCGTGCACTTTCCTCCCATGAATTAAGGATGAGGAATCAAAACCCTCCACACAGGTCGTCATCACTGGAGAACCAAAATGTACTCAAACTTTTAGTGGTTTTATAAACTAGCGTCTTTCAAAGCAACCAGTTGATGGTTTATTTAAGGGTGTCAGAAACAGCTTGGCTCTCAGGAGTGTTTTGTATTACTTTTGAGTAGGATGAATACAGACAGCAAAAAAACACAAACCAATATCACAGTAAATTCCTGTCATTTTTCAACTTTTAATTCAATTATCTGAAGAGTGTCTCATCCCTCATTCCTCCTCAGTTCCACACAAGCACTCAACAATATAAGAACATCAAATGGGATTCTTGGCAACGAGAGAAGACTATGCTCTATTGATAGCATTGAAGCATCTCGGAGCGGGGTTCTGAAGAGGAGGGGCGGCCCGGTAGTTGTTTTTGTATTACTCACAGATGAACAGCCAGAGGAGAACGCCAACTACAGCCATCACAACCAGCAGGGCCAACAGAACACCCAGTAGCACACCGGTCCGCCTTTTAGACGCCATCTTGCCTTTGTTGTTCAGGAAGGTGACCTGCTCATGTTGGCCGTTCTGTCCCTGGGGGGGGGGGGGAAGAGAGAGGGAGAGAGGCACAGACACATGAAAAGAGGGAGACAGAAGGGAACAGAGAGAAACAAAGGGAGAGGTGGAGAAGGGAGAGAGAAGAGAGAGATGAAAGAGAAGATATGGAAGGAAATAGAAGCGAGAGATGGAAGGAGAGATAAGGAAAGAAAGAGAAGAGAGAGATGGATCAAGAGCGAAAGATGAGACAGAGAGGGAGAGTGGGGGTGGAAGTTATGGACAAGTCTGTATAATGTCAAGACAAAACACCTTAGTCATCATCCAGTCTTACAGACACCATAAACTGAAGTGAGCAGCCTTGTAAAAAGACTGTAAAGCCTGTGACATATTTGGACCTGAGACCCCACAGGCAACTGCTAACCAGCACTGTTATTATGACAAGCAAAATGGACCGAAACAGAAATGTTGGGGCTATAGAGCTATATGTATTCCATCTCCAGCTGTTGGATTGTAAGGAAGCAGAGGCCAGAGAAAGTGGAGAAGGGAGAGAGGAAAGGACAAATCCACAAGGTTGCCATGGAGAGTTAACCTGATTACACCTGATATTATACAGCGTCTTGTTCCAATAGCTCAACCAATAGTCAAGTAGCCCAACCCATGAATTTGTCAAGAGAGAGTGCTTAAAATAAATCCATATAAACCCGGATCCTCCATATTCATGTTAGATTCATGAAAAGAATCAAGAATAAAGCAGGCAATAAAAAAAAAAAAAAAACAAGTTGAGACAGGCAAGCACTATACACAGCGCGCCGGGTAAAACTTGCTGAACCCGTTTGGTGACCTGAAGGTGCTCTTTGGAGAACACAGTCGCTCCCACAGTCCCACAACCCCTCTGGTGGCCAGGCAGATGCCCCTGGTGCCGGGGACGTTTGGACGCCCAGCACCCTAGCCCAACCAGGCACACCGAGAGAGCGATTCCAGGACAGTTAGTAATCACTGCACACAATCTCCTGTGTGCCTGTGGCCTGTGAGGTGAGCCCGCCCGAGCGCCATTAGGGACGGAGAATCACTTTGGTATTAAATCAATTTGTCAGACGTGCAGCCCCTTAAGATGGGGGGGCTCAATTACACCAGTCCGGATGATAACTCATTGCAATTAAGGCCCATTCTTACTGGGCTCTGCCTTCCACACATGCTCCTAATTGGAATCTCTAACAGCAATCATGTTACGGAATGAAGGGAATCATTAGGGATGAGGTCAGCGAGAGCTCAGGGGTCTCTGTCTATCAGTCACTCTGATCATAGCCTCATAAGACCGTGACACGCTCTTCGTCATATCACTCCTCTGCATTCACAGAGGTGGAGAACCACCCCTCCTCACCTCTGAACTAGTTTGGTAGTTAGGCAACTAGGTTGGTTATAGGTGCTGTTGGTGTGCCTTTATGACACTGCTGGTAAAAAGTCCTTTACAAAAAATAAATATGGTTTTACTGATAACATTTGACTAACCTACAGTGAGGGAATACAGTTGAACAAGAAACACAAAAGCACAGTAAAACAGTAGAACAAGAATAAAAACACGAAACCAATTGTTAAGAACCCTATCCATACTACAACATTCGCCATATCATTTGAGAATGTCTAGTATATAAATTGAGGTGAAAGAGCTTGTACAGTGACAGTTCTCCCCCCTTGACTAAAATGCCTGTGGTCTAGACCAGATGTTTGGTATCAATGCTCCAGAACAAGAGGGGAGAGAGTTCCCAGAGTGAATTGCCTGGGGTGAGAAGGATTATAGGTTTAGCTTAGTGGTGGACCTCTTAACTGCAGAACAAGGGGTTGGTTGGTGGTTTAACCCCCCCCGAATGTTGCTTTGAATAAAAGTCTGTTGAATTAATATTGATATATTTTTACTATTATTGCACTTTCCAGCTGGTTGTTCTCTCTCTTGGGCAGCAGGTTTGCTATAAAGAGGCTGATGAATTAGCTTTCCTGATAATTGTACTACATGGCATTGAAGGTAAAATCGTCAAGGTTACCAGTACTAGTGTGTGACGAGAATACCTAACACAAAACCACTGAATAACTGAAATCTGTTGCGTAATGTCGTCCATGTTGTGAACGTTTGTCAACGTAGACAAATCAGATCATGCAAGTGTGATAGTCGGAGTCTGACACACAGCTTATCCTGTAGTTCGAATTTGCGTAGCACTGTGGCGTTAGCAGCTGTGCTGCTAAGTTAGCTAAACCAGTCTGACAGGTAGGTCACCACTGCAAGGTGTGCCTCCAAGAAATAGCTACCACCTTCTTTTTTTTTTTTACACATTCTATACTTGAAGTACCCAACAGGCATCTATGCTCTATATATGTGTGTATATAGAGCTATGCACATGTACACACATATAATGTATACGTGTGCATGTGTGAGTGCAAATGGATTTGACTTCTGTTGAGAATTCAAGAGTTGGTCATGTGACACCAACAGAAAACCCAGGTTGACCCTCAACCATGTTTAGGGAGCCTTGGTTACTAGCTAAGCTGAAAGGTGTGTTCAATGTCAAACTAGCACTGCAGAGTCTGGCAAGTCACACTGCCAGTGTGTCAACTACACACCCCAAGCAGGATATCCCCTTTCTGACTGTTGAGGAATACTCGGAACACAATTTCACTGAAAGACCAAAGGCCATAACTCTGTCATTGGGAGTCATTTGTTTAGTTTCTGAGCCAAAGCACGTCGCGACAGACAGCAAAAGAGATATCATGTTTAAAGATAGGTAAATAGTTCAAGGAGCGCCAGGGAGAGCACCTTTCCTCACATCTCAAAGAAAAGCAACTCTTCAACTGTAAAGGATTTGTTAAATCAGCGCTAAAATAGATCTCATCAGCTAAATGTGACCCAGTCACCCTCCTTTAATTGGTGACCATCACAAATTGAGTCAAAAATAATATGTCCTTGAATACTCATGTATGTAAGTAGGAGTAACTGTAGGACTGTTAATCCTAACCCATTCTAACGGACAGTTTCACAAAGACTCATCAGATATGAAGGATTAAACACACCCAGAAATAAACAAACGGGTAAAACTTGCAGTAAATCAGACATGAATGCTGATTGCATCAGCTGAAAAGGATATGGCAGAATCTGGTACAGCTTTCGGTGATAAGGGCCTATATTGTGTGAAAAGCTTTTTTCCTTAGTCATCCTTAGTCGATATTGTGAGTCAGAATGGATATAACCACGGGCCTGGCTGTGTATGATCAAATATCTGCATCGTCTCATTTACAGAACGGCAATATTGGAATTAAGATTGCACTTTGGTCACAATTATGTGACCTGGACTCGACAGTCCTCCAACACTACACAAGGCCAAAGGGAGACAAGCCCTGTAGCCTATCTAGAATAGTAGACTACTGTGCCAACCCTTACAAAAAAGAAGTATATTAAAGTATACTATAAGTATACTAAAATATGGATAGTACACTTTTAGTTCACTTTTGATATACTTTTAAGAAGTATGCTTAGAAAATAGTTCACTTTTAATATACTTTTAAGAAGTATACTTAGAACATAGTTTACTTTTAATATACTTTTAAGTATGCTTTGAAAATAGTTCACTTTTGTATACTGCAAAGTAGCCTGTGAAGTGCACTTTCAGTTCATCAAGTATATGTCCTCAAGTACTTCAAAGTATACTTTGGAATACTCTAAAGTAGCCTGTGTAGTGCACTTTCAGTTCATCAAGTATACTTCCTCAAGTACTTCAAAGTATACTTTGGAATACTCTAAAGTAGCCTGTGTAGTGCACTTTGAGTTCATCAAGTATACTTCCTCAAGTACTTCAAAGTATACTTTGGAATACTCTAAAGTAGCCTGTGTAGTGCACTTTGAGTTCATCAAGTATACTTCCTAAAGAACCTCAAAGTATACTTTGCAATACTTTCAAGTGCACTTTCATTTAATGTAAGTACGTCAACAAGTAAACTTCTAAATGTAATTTTACTATTATTTACTAATGTATTAAAATGTTTATGGGCCCCTCAAACGCCTCAGAAGTTGAGTCACTTGGCGAGAACGGGGCCCTCATAGTTTACTGCAGATTCGTAGCTCTTCACTACACACTCAATAACGTACTTTTAAGAAGTATGCTTAGAAACAGAAAATGGTATACATTTTTTTCTGGAGTAGGTTGTATGTTTTCTATTATTATACAGCAAAAACAGTCAAAATAATTTCAAAGTACATTACAGGTTACATTTTTTAGATCCATCTCATTCTAATTATTCATGAAAATCTAATGCATTGCACATTGAATCTTTTTTTGTTACTGAAGCTGTAACCTTAATTACTGCTAAAACATTCTATACTCTAACACCCTATACTCTTACACAAATAATTAACAATTGGAGTATTAATGGAAAAAAACTAAAAAGCTACTTGAGAATTTGAAGGTTATACTGTCAAACTGACTGAAGAATGAAATAACGACGTGAAATAATGGAGATAGTGTGGCTCATTGGCTAGTCACTTCCCATGATGCAAGGCGGTAAATAGTGTTAAAATTTGCTGATAAGTTTGCCTGTTTGTTCGAAATACAAATGTAACTTCATGAATTTCGTTTTTTAAATGTGTCTGCTTAGAATGTAGAGTTTTGTTGTGTGGTAATTGTCATTGTTGTGCTGGTTTACCATTGTAACCATGAGTTAAATGACTGTTACATTTGATAAGAACAGCTGGATTTTGGAATCATTGAGTACGTAGAGAAAAGCTACAAATCTTATGAAAACTACTAGGGCCTGTTCTCACTTAGTGACTCAAAATCTGAGGCATTTGAGGGGCTCATAAACATTTAAATACATTAGTATATTATAGTAAAATTACATTTAAAAGTTTACTTGTTGATGTACTTAGATTAAATGAAACTGCACTTGAAAGTATTGTAAAGTATACTTTGAGGTTCTTTAGGAATTATACTTGATGAACTGAAAGTGCACTACACAGGCTACTTTAGAGCATTCCAAAGTATACTTTTAAGTACTTGAGGAAGTATACTTGATGAACTGAAAGTGCACTACACAGGCTACTTTGCAGTATTCAAAAGTAAACCTTGAAATACACTACAAGTGTACTTTAAAGTGTACTAAATGACCTAAAAAGTGGGCCAATTCAGTTTACTTAGTACAAAAAAAGTATATAAATAAGTACACTGCTTGTATACTTTAAGTAACATGATAATAGTATACTTTTTATACTAAGTATACTTACAAAATAAACTTGAAGTATACTTCTTTTTTGTAAGGGATTCTATCCAGCCCTTCTGATACAGAACACCAATAAGACCATGGAAATACATCTATGATATGACATGAAGAAGTAGGCTAGTGAGTCTTAAAACAGGCCCTATTCTTCCTGCAACAGCGTGTGCACACTTGCAGAAGGCAACATTTAGCCGTAGTTTTAGCAACGTGAAAGTATGGGGCTCGGGATGTAGCCACGGTAAGCTCGACACTCCCTTCAGGAAAGACCGAGTCCTCTGAATCAATGGAGACACATTCCTCTTTAAACACGAAGGTGGAAGGTGGGCGCAGCTCACCCTGTCTGTCCATCTCCACAGAAGAACAGGTCACAGTGACCCTTTCCCTCAAATGAACCAGCCAGGGATCCGGCTATTAGGCAGTGGTCGGGAGTCGGGACTAACCAAACTTCCGACAAGACACATGAACACAAACAGACCGGTGTGCCCTTATCTCCCTTCATATTCATAATGCTATGACAAAACTGGTCATGCACGGACTATAGAGTAATCACGCGGTGTATTTTTATTTTCCCAAGGCGTGCTCTAGTTGGTCCAAGCATTTTCCCCGCATTGACTAGACGGTGTGAGGGTTCTATGATTATTTTCTAATTTGACATATGCTTTTGCCCTTTGTCGTTATTAAAGTCACCATGCATAGTCGTTACTCTACAAACCGCAAACTTCAATCAAATTGCTTAATTGGAATGGTGCTATGTGTTCTACAATAATTAAAGCTCTCGGAAGCTTGACCACTCCATTTGCAAGTATTTACTAAACTAGGCTGTAAGAATGTTATAGTAACATTTGTAGTAAATTAGTCTGAAACCCGGTAACAGTAGAACAGAAGGCCTCGGCTGTATAAAATATAAAGCATGATCGGTCGTCTGTGTTTTCCGCAGTTACCTCCCCTCCAAAAGTTGGTGTTTGGTCACGGCTTGCGTCAAGAGCTCATGACTCTCCCTGAAATTAAGGTGTAGCCCCAACACGGACAGTGGAGAACCAAGCTCGATCTTTATATGCAAGTCTTCGCCACACGTATAATAAAAAAACGTATTTAAAAAAATTATGTGCGCTTGTAAATAGTCTAACTTTCACTTAAAGGGTTCTTCCACAGAGAGAAGCAGTCCAAATGAACAGCGTTCACCTAAGTGTAAATATGTATCCAATCCTACAGACAGATTAATGAGTGAATGGCAGTATGCATGTAGGTAAAGCACAAAGCTATAAGCTTCATTTTCTTTGTTAGACCTGTATCGTTGTATACAGATTCAAAGGTTAAAAACTACCAGCTCATGTGTTTGGCATGATATAGTGAGCATTTCTGTGTGTGGGCTGTGCCTTATTATGATGTTCAACCTAAATACTCTGGGGGAAGATAATTGCTCACTAATCTACCACATTCCTGTTGTATTCATTTCCCTGACAAACTGCATTTCTCTGAAACATTTAAAAACTTAAAACCAAAGTAAACCCTTGGTTTTCTGCACTGATGTTTTACAATTGTCGCTGCCCTGCACGATACACCTAGAAGTGAGTATGTACAATACACCTAAAGTGTAACTTTGACACTTCAAAACTACTGATACTCAGGTTTGTAGTGTCCTGAAGAAGCGCCTACCTTTTGGTCTGTTTAATCTCCAGTCGCTAGACAGATGTTCCTTATTGTACCGTGTGCACCAACTGACTGTCTCGGATGAGCTTATCTGTGGGTTGCCAGTGGAATGGGGGGGATCAAGTCAGGGCAGGCCTAAATATACCTGGCTCGAGTCAGATACACCAACAGCACATCCAACCATCAGTCTGTGCAAGGAAACATTGCCTGAGCTTGGACAGAGCGTTTCATTGTATAACTGTTCCCACATGAACATGGAGCCATTGTATTGTTTTAAGTAAACATGCTGGTGATGCTCATTGTACAACTAGCCTAACCTAGTTCATGTTTTATGTGTTCATGGGTGCCATTTTGTATCGGTTACTACTTGTCATTTGTGGTTTTAGTTTTGCTGAGTCTGATTATTCTCCTCTGACCTCTAATTAGCCCACAGAACTGCCCCCTCACTGTAAGGTTTGTGGGGTTTTTTTGTGCTCCATTCTCTGTCAATTCTAGACATTGTTGTACGTAAAAAAAATTCCTGAAGTTTCAGAGATACTTAAACCACTCCATCTGGCACCAACAATCATTCACTGTCAAAGTCACGTAAATCATATAATTTCTTCTCAAATATGATATTTGGTCGGAACAGCTGAATCTCGACCATGCCTGCTTGTATGCTTTAAGTTGCTGCCACACAATTGGACAATTAGATATTCACATATTATCAAGTAGGCTGGAGCCCCCCAAAAGTTTCATTAGGCCACCCAAAACGTTTTAATAAAAATAATAATAATCATATTTCAAATCTAAATGTGTTAATTTCTCTTCCTAAAACTCACTAGAGGACACTATTTAAAAGGATATTTTCAAAAATGTTTTCTGGGGGTACATGCCCCCAGACCCCCCTAATTTTGCTGGGTCACAGGAAAAATAATAGGTTTTATCTAGGGGCTTAGCCCCCCAAAAGTAGGAACCTAGATTCGCCCCTGCAAGTAGACTAACTGAGGGTAGGGGCTTAACGTATTGCGTGTTGATAGGCCTTGGCATCGTAACATTAGGTGCGTTCGACATGGACTGACTTCATGCAGCGCTGCAGCCGGCTTCAGGCGGCTGACTTGAAACAGTGAATTGTGGTTAGAGTTTGTCCGACTTGAGACGGTGCCGAGGATAGGTCACTGTGACGTCGCCATCAAAGTACCGTGAGATCGATTCCAGAACTCCCGGCTGTTTAGCCGAGCGCATTTTCTCAAGAGCAACTGTACGGGTTCCAGTGACGCAATACATAGCTATTTCATGATTGGCCAGACTCACACACAACAACTTTGACGCGTGTTTTGTAATAATTATGACACCTTCAGTTTCGCCAAAGCTCAAATCCGGACCAAACAGTTTAATTGAATTTAAAGTACTGAAGAAAGGGTTTTACTCCGCCTCTTCACTAACAGAAAAACTATGCTTAATTATAAATAAAGTAAAGTAAGCAAACAGCGCTTAATCGGCCGTGATTGACGTCAACGCAGCAAACCACAAGAAGCTGAAATGTCCGACTTCACAGAGCCGTTTTCAACTCGTCCCCGACTGCAAGCTGCTACTCTTGCCGGTCGTTTCATGCAGCCGCAGTTCATGTCGACCGCACTTATTTTTAGTTTAATAATATCAGCCATGTCCGTCACTGAAATGGCCTGTAATTGGTGCGCGTAAAACATCTGGACGCGCGTAAACACATACCTGTACGCACACAAAAATGTTTCATAAAAACTTACCTCGCCATCAAACCTGGCCGAATACATCTCTGCTTGATTCTTTGGTTTAAACTGAATGGAAATCTCAATAGTTAACCTCAAACACCATTAGTATTGTTTCCATCTACATACGGAAATGCTTCCCCCCTTCCTCCAAGAGTGAAATTAGTTCACCAAGTTACTAAGTATAATTCTACAGTTTGCCCGAGCTTTAAAATAGAAACGACAACAATTTGACTATATCCTTTTCGAATCCCGTCAGTATCAGGTTAATATGTTCAACTGCGGTTTCAAGCCGTGGTAACTCCACAGAGTTCAAACCTGGTTACAAATTGTCACTGCATACAGAAACTTGTCATTTCATCTCCACACCCATGACTACACTGCCACGCCTACTACACCTGGCGCAGCGGTTGGAATTAAATTCAAGACAGGCCCATGTGTTGCAACCCGATCTGTCGAAATAGCTCAAATGACAATGCCAATGACATTGTTATTTCTCCTGAAATTTGCCATGAGATTAAATCAGTTACTTATAGGAGATCAAAGGGTTTTGCTGATTCCCTTTCCCAGTCTGAATTCCATTCCTCGTGCGCCCTCTGCCTTCCAGTAACGGATAACTCGTCTTCGTCATCCGTTGATAAAGGACAGCATCGGAACTGAATAATTTTGTAAGGTACCCTTTTGAATAGAACTATGATATTGCTGTCATTTATATGCAAGTATAGGAAAGACATATTGTAAAGATTTATAGGATGAAGCATTTCGGAGAAATGAAAAGTTTTTGATATTTATTTCATGGGCCTATAATCCAAGTCTTATCTAACTGTAGAAGACCACCGTCTTCGGTGCCAAAAGCCACATATGCTGAACCACTGATGGTCCAAATTGGCAAGAATCCCTTCTGAAATGTCTCCACATTAGTGACGCATGTAGTGAACACGCTCTCTAAAATAATCCCTGCATGTCCTTAAAACATCCAGCAGGTGTCTCTCTTGACCAAGACTAGCTTCGTTCAGGAAAGGCCATAATAAACGCCCATAGATGGGCGTTCAGGGGAAAAAAGGGGCTTGTTTTTTTTTGGGTGAAGCTGCATAATAGCACGAGCTGCGATTGTGAAAGAACAGCAGAGCCTGTGAGGACGGGAGATATCCGGGACAGGCACCGACGACAGCAGCGTCCTGATCATATCTCATGTACAGTGCATTTGGAAAACATTTCAGATCATAAGAAGATTATTGCTAAATCAAGACAAGGAAGAAGAAGGCGTGAAAATGGGACATACGGTGTTACCCATAATGATGGCTATATTGTCCCATTGCGTTTGGGAAAACGTCGAGGTAGGATCTGACAGATATCTAACTGATATATTTGATAATTATTTTGAACGTTGACGTTATAGTTCTCCGGGGAATGTCTATGATTTTGCTGACAGTGATGTTTGTAAATG
Organism: Hypomesus nipponensis; assembly: GCF_054491055.1. Lineage (NCBI taxonomy): Eukaryota > Metazoa > Chordata > Actinopteri > Osmeriformes > Osmeridae > Hypomesus > Hypomesus nipponensis. Next base: position 4,242,020 of record NC_140362.1, on the reverse strand, counting down.
TTCATATCGATATCACCACGTCATGAATAACAATTATTCGTGTCTTTTTTGCTGACGCGCACCGTTATCTTGGACAGATTTAATTTGCAAATGTATGCGCGAGCACTGTCACCTGATAAATTGCATGTCAACAAGAGGGATGGCGCATTAAATCGACTAAATGTTTTGTCTCATGGAGCACTGCCAGTTGAAATTTAAGATGTAAATAGGCCCCACTCAGCTGTTTAATAATGCTTAGGCCTAACTACCATGACATTTTCTATCAGCCTCTCCCAGTTCTGAGAGAGAGAGGGAGCGAAAGCGAGGGGAGTAATTGAGTATTTGAGTCCCACCTGGGATCTTGCCTTGACAAATATACTGCCTTGGGGTGTGGGGCACACTGTATATGTTCGAGAGTCCTGCTTGTGATAAAGGAAAAACCATGATCTTAATTTTTGTTTAATATTTCTCATCATGTAGCCTACTGTGTAGGCCTACCTATATGCTATGAGGCCTTTTGTAGCCTGCAGCAATGTGTGCAACCTACTGTATTGCGTACTATGATTATGAGGTTTCGGATGGTCGTGTACCACCACAGGTTACGTGTAGATTCATTGTCATTTGGAGAGCAATTGGGTTGGAAAATGTTAGTACCTGGGTCAGGCAAGACATGGCCTTAATCATCTGATGATCACTTGGCTGGTTAAAAAAAGAATATTGTTTTTTGACATAGACGTTTGAGGCACCTGTGCTTTGTTTGTAAGATCAATAGGTTCCACTTTCCCTGTGAGCTGACATAAAACCTTATACAACACCAACATTTTGACCTTCACTATTAAACCAGCAGTTTATTTTCAATCTTTGAAACATTCAAAAAATATACTGTGGGCCAAGAGGCATTTTTCTGTCGGAACCGGTCCATGAATCTGGGTTTGAGAAACACTAGTGTAGCTTATCCTGGCTGCATCAGGGTGTCTGTCTGGGATAGGAATCCCAAATGAGACACACAGCGGGCCATCGTGCCTGTGGCACGTCAGAGATATGGCATCCACAGCCTGTTCTACAGCTGGGACTAAAGAGGAGTAGAGAACAGCCTGCGATGGATGCCGGGCATATCTTAAAGCTGCCGGTGCACCTCATTTACCAGCTTTTTTTTAACACTTAACTAAGCATTTTCAAGTATCAGGACTGTTGGTTATGTTGTTGCCGTGGTCTTCTAAAGCCTCTTATGCAGATCCTCCACGGACACATTGAGCTCACGACTGAAGGAAATATTGCCGTTCTTCTTCATAATACTCTTGGTCAAATCGAATATTGATGTATTGCCTTGCCTGGTGCAGAAAGGGAGATTGTTTGAGGAAGTAGGAGGTGGATATTTATTAGGCATTTATCAGGCATTTACTGCCTGATTTCCAGTTGTGCCCCAAAGTACATTTACATTTAGCAGACGCTCTTATCCAGAGCGACTTACAGCAAGTACAGGGACATTCCCTGCCCACAACATCATTTTGGCATGGTGGGGAATCGATCCGGCGACCTTCTGATTACTAGCCTGACTCCCTCACCGCTCAGCCATCTGACTCCCTAGTAAAGTAGGTGAAAGTCATCCATGTGGGTTTCCTGAGGTCAGGATAGGACATGTGGCCCACCGGAGTCTCTCTCTGTGACACCGGGTTGTTCTGGGGACGGATCAATATGCCGACAGGCGCAATCGCACGGCCGCTACTAAAACTCGCATGTGTGACAGGTTAATTGTTATGTCCCTGTAGTGCCATTATTGCAATGCTGAGATCCTTCTATAAATGTAGCACCGGGTTAATGGAACGGCAGCTGATAATGGATGAAGGCTTTTGGGACTCCAGTAAGTTGTGACGGTTGAGCGGTGGCCCCATTGAGCCTGGCCTCCATCAGACAGCCCCCGCCGGCTGTGTCGGTGCGTCAGAGGAGGCATCCAGGTACCGGGCACGCTTCCAGTTTGCTACCCTGAGCCCTCGGCCCCTAGACATGCTGGAGGGAGAAGGGGTGAGTGACTGAGTGACTGAGTCACGGCAGTTTAGACCAGTGCTCCGAAACGGCTTAACCCCACATGTACCCCACCGAAAACAAGAATAGGCCTGTCATTCCGGGTGTCTGAACATAAGGTTGCAGCATAACTGGGGACCCACTCCCCGGCATCACCTGTTACTCTCGAATGCGGGCACCTTGTTTGCTCAGCTGTTCCCATCGGGGGTTTCACCTGCTCTGTGTCGAACCACTGCTCCAGTCTGTGCATGCCCTTGAGAGAGGTCCTCGAAGATACCCAGGTGTGTGTGTGTGTGTGTGTGTGTGTGTGTGGTTTTCCTCCAGACGTAAAGAGGATTAGCTAGATGTTTATTTATTAGCTACAGTACATTTGCTGTTGCTCGTCGGTATTTATTAGCTTTGAAGCTCTTTTTTTTTTCTTCCCCTCAGGTAATAATTTGTGTGCTGTAACAGCCTTAGGAGGATTATATTTCTGCTGAGGAACTGGCTTTCACTCCTCTCAAGGAGACCTGCACATCCAGTCTGAAGGTTTACATCTCAGATTAAACTCTGAAAGCCAAGGCTCAGGATTACACCATGGTATTAGGCCTCATAAAACTGAATGCTGGCGTGAATTAATTTGTTTTGACGCTTGAATAGAGCAAATGGGCTCTGTGACTCAATACCGTGTTACCGTATTGTAAGGGCTACAGACCTGAATTGTTTACCTCAATGCCCTGTGTCATCGTGGAGCTTCGCTAACGTGCTGTGATGTTAATATGACCCATATGTTGGTCATCCACAGTCTTTATGAGTTGGGTTCCCAGTACTTGCTTTGGCGTTGAGGATGTTGAGGCTTCTGTGTTGAGCTAATCGACACCTTGACATACTGTGGCAGCAGGTCAGCTTTTAGAGAGTCACCCCATTGTATACTCCTGACTCATACAGGAAAAGGTCATCAAAAGGTGACAGTAATGAGCCTTGACAATGACATCTTGGTGTAAAATAGCTCTACTGGTTCCGTGTGTGTTTTCCCAATATAAAAGATTTTTACTCTCTGTCATATTGCACAGCCAGGTTGCTGGTTCTGCAAACCATATCCAGCAGTTAAAGGGTTTGAGGGGAGGCAAAGGGAAGGCTTTGGTGGCCCAGCTCTGCATTTATCTATCAAGATAAATGACTGCAGTGAGAAGCACTCCAATCCAGCTCAGCGGCAGAGGCACCAGGCGCTGGGAGACGCAGAAACAAAGCTACCCAGCCCTCATAAACCCACTCCAGCAAATCACGGGAGGGAGGGAGGGAGGGAGGGAGGGAGGGAGGGAGGGAGGGAGGGAGGGAGGGAGGGAGGGAGGGAGGGAGGGAGGGAGGGAGGGAGGGAGGGAGGGAGGGAGGGAGGGAGGGAGGGAGGTGTAGATGGGATACTGAGGAGGGTATAGGAGGCATTTTAAAGGGCAAGGATGCAGACAAACATGAAGGGGTGACTTGCTAAGTGAATGCGTTAGCGGCCTTGTTCCACCGCAGGGGTGGCAAGCCCTTTTATTGGAACACAAACACAGGAACTCCCTCCCTTCCTCGTCGGCTTGTGACTGCAGCTCAGGGGAGTTTTGTAAAAACAGATAGCCAGTCGTTCTCCTTGTGTGTGTTTGTCTCTCTCTCTCATTTAATTAATTTCAGAGCCAGGAGATAATCGGGTTTCACTAATGGTTTCCCGTGTGCTTGCTGTGCTCTACCATGCTTATGTGCCAGCGGGCATGTAAGACCGTTTTATTGTACTGCATTCTTCTCCCTCCTCCGGTTCTCGCATCCTCTCCCAAGTGTTTGAAGTAGTGGAGCGACGCCTGGATAAAATCCTGCACAGTCACTGTGAAACGAAAGCCGCGCTCATTCAAAGAGGCACGCGATGAAAGGACGTCCGCGAACGTGCCTCGGCAATCAAGCCGTTACCAGAGGTGACAGCTGAATGAAAGACATTTCGGGGGGGGGGGGGGGGGGGGGGGGGGGTTCTAACGAGAGCTGTGGGCTATGCGTGCAGACAACGGCACACATGGAAGCACAGCTCTATCGTGTGGTTCCAGGAATCCGGCCAGAGTCTCATACCTAACGCTCACAGCAAGAGTTGAGAGGGTTCAAAGGGAGGAACCGAAGTGTTTGTGTGCGCGCGCGCGAGTTTAAGTGTGTCTGGGACGGTCACGGGGGAATGAGTGGGGGCCGCGTACACCCTCATAGCCACCCGGATCACGTCCAGCCCTGTGCCAGTCTGGCAGGGCCGAGATAGCGGGCCGGCCCCCAGGCCCCTGCGTCCCACACCGCTGGCTTGCTAAGCCTAATGGGCTGAATCTCTGCGATGAGTCTGCAGCCGGGGAGAAAAGGATCCGTTCGTCCCTGCAAGGAGCAGTGGGAGGCCTCTGAACAGACGCCCACGCTGAACATCTGCAGCGCGGCGATAACATTTGTCCTCCGTGTTTGAGGGGAGGGGAGAGAGAGGGGGAGGGGGGGGGGGGGAGGAGAGAGAAAGGGAGACTAATGAGACCAGAGGAGAGGCAGGAGGGAGAGAGAGTACAGGGCATGGAGATGAGGGGAGGTGGCGGTGGCGGTATAGGGGGGAGAGAGGCTTGCATGTCAGGGTGTTATGGGAGACCGTAAACCCTGGGGCTCCAAGCGTCCGGCAAGGCCTGGTGATTCATCTCTGTCACCGAGATGTATTCACAGGTGGCCCCGGAGTGGGAGGATGGGGGGGGGGACGACACACAACACAATGAACCTGCTGCATGCCACAGCACTCGACTCCAACCCAGCCTGTCCTCAAAAAGGGACCCACGACGGTAGACGGCTGCTTCTGCTCATTTCCATGTTGGGCCTCCGCCTGGCCGCAGGGGGTTGGAGGCTGGGGGGGGGGGATGAGGAGCGGAGGCTGGGGGGATGGAACTTGAGACTGGACACAGCGGGCTAGAGACTTGAAGCTGGAGGCTAAAGGCTGGGAGCCTGCAGCTATCACCTGGAGGCTACGATGGAAGCTTCCAGCAAATGGGAAGGGGGCGGGGTCTGAGGCTGATGAGGCCAATATTACACTTAGTCATTTAGCAGACGCTCTTCTCCAGAGCGGTTGTCCTCTCGTTCCAGCTCCTGTCCGGAGGGAAGCAGCCACGCTCAGTGGACACAGCAGCCAGCTAACAGCAGCCCCGGCACAAGCAGCGGGCATACCACTGGTTCATTTCATCTCCCAGATACACGCTCACACACACACACGCACGCGCACACACAAGAATACTGATGTGCTATGGCAATAGAGGCTGTGACAAGTTAATATGCTTCGGCAAAGATGCACACGCACGGAACGTTGTGTAGAAAGACAGAAAATAATTGTGAGCCAGAGCCAGGGCTGATTCAAGCACTGTGCCTAGACACACACACATACACACACACACACACACATGCTTCCAGTCAAGCCAAGGAACACACACACACCCACACTCTCTCCCAAGTACACGTCTCCACACACATGGAAGCCACAAGCACACGCTGACACCCAGGTGCATATTTACACACGCCAAGGAACACACGCTCATAAAGTCTCCCCAAGAGCTAACACGCGCCCTGTAACACCTCCATGCACACTCCCGGTAACAGACTCACACACACTGCTTTAGAAAGATGGCACACTGCGGTAGCGGCATCAATTATTGAAGGCCCTGGAAAGGTCCGGGCTCTCGCTTGTCAGCTGCGCTCTGCCACCCTGTCATGCCCCCCCTCCCCTCCCCCACCTCTGCAGCCCAGTATATCCCATTTCCTCTCCTTACCAGCCACAGCTCACCTCCCAACTTATGATCCTTTTGATCGTTGTGACATTGTATCCTTTTATGTATCGCTCCCCTATACCCTCTTCAGGCCTCTCCTCCTCCTCTCACCCCCGGTCCTCCTCTCACCCCCGGTCCTCCTCTCACCCCCGGTCCTCCTCTCACCCCCGGTCCTCCTCTCACCCCCGGTCCTCCTCTCACCCCCGGTCCTCCTCTCACCCCCGGTCCTCCTTCCCCTACCTCCCCCTTGTCGTCCCCCTCCTCCACGGTATCTCTCCGTGGGCCCTGTCAGACCGGGAACGCCTCCCTTTCTCACGTACACTTTGTTTGCTCGTGAAATATTCATCCTCCCCCGCCCGCCCGCCCTCCGTTCTCTCCCTCGAGCTGCTCCCCCCCCCCCCGTCCCTCTCTCTTTTCCCCTCCCTGAAAGACACGCGGTCGCTCTCGTGTCCATGTCTGGTGGCCTGCCTTCCGTCTTCGGCGATAACGACGTGATCGAACAGCCTCTCTCTCTCTCTCGGTCTGTGCTCCGAAGGCGGGAAACAGTGGTGCGGTACGTACGGGGAACATGAACACGCTGTCCACAGGGACAGGTCTGGGGATTTCTCCCCGCGCATCTCCCATTGTCTGCCTTTCACCGGCGACAGGGCCGACCCTCCCATCCAACACGGGAGTGTGCTCACAGACCCCCCCCCTCCCCACTCCCTCTATCCCCCTTCCCCCTCCTCCCCACACTGGTTCCAAGGCTACAGATACAAGCCGGGGGTTTTCAACTCCCGAGGACAAACGCCTGATGAAAGGACTCAGGTGCAGCCGAGGCTGTGTTTAATAACTGACGGGATTTGAACTGAGAAAAAGAGTGGAGGGAGGGAGGGAGGGAGGGAGGGAGGGAGGGCACTGAGCCCTGTCTCTGTCTCTCCACCCAGGGCCACAGTCCTTGAAGGCCACCGGACATCGCTTGCAATCAGAAGGTATTCAGACCTGCAACGCTGACAAATTAGATATTCCACTTGATTCTACTTTCTGGCCCCCAAAAAAGAAAAATGAGAATAAAGGACCAAGCCTAAATGGAGCTTCCAGGCCCAGTGAGGGTCCTTTTACAGATTGTCTGAATGATTAAACCATTCTTTCCCCCAATCTGACAGTCAGTAGGGACATTAGGGCCTGAGGAAATGAGATAACACAAATATTTAATCTACTGAGTGATTCTGGAGCTGGGAGCTGCAGACTGAGCTGAACACATTATCTCACCAGAGTGGCCTGGTCAGAAGGAATACTGTATTAGACACAGTCATACTGGTATTGTCTCCAACACACCACTCCCCGTTCTCCTCAGTGTCTTCTGTGTGGCTGGAAGATGCCAGTCTGACAATCCAGTTCGGCAAAATCGATATGTAGAGAGAGGAATATGCTTCATCAAGCGATACGGAACTCTGGGTTATTTGAGTGACTTGAGTCCGAAACGTCAGATTAGATCGGATGTTAAATTGACACGGTTTGCGATTTCTATCGATGTGTTGGATTCATTCTTCGAGCACTTAGGATGAAGTGTTCTCTAAGCGAAACCATTTATTGTGCAGTTTGTGGTATTGAGGTTGTGTCTAGAAACCATATCACAGGGATATGCTACTCTTTCATAATGTACCGTAGCGTGATACCGTGTGTGTGTGTGTGTGTGAGGGAGAGAGAGAGGGAGGGAGAGCCTGTGCAGGTCTCTGTGTGTTCATTTGATTCAGTGAACAGATTAAGAGGATGGAGAGAAAGTAAAGAGTGATGTGCATGAAGGGAGGAGCCAGGCTGTTTTGACCCTTGTGCTGCCTTCGGGTCACATGACCAAAAGGTTCATAACAAACCATCGTTGTGTTTACCCAATTTTACCCAATACAAAAGCAAATACAAATAATTTTCTTTTAACCTTCGCAATGTGGGGGGTCTGAGACAGCCCAACGGTTAAAAGAAAACGCTTCACTTTGTTTTTGTATGCGGTAAAGTGGTCGCAAACAAAGGTGGGTCACAATGACTGATGGGTCAGAATGACCCGAGGAGAACACAAGGGTTAATGGCGAATGTTTGGTCCTGAGGCCAGGGAACAGAAGGGATGTGACACATGATTAGGACTGGTGATGTACTGATTCACTGTGACTAGCTTTGCCCCTGGCCAGCTGGGTGCAGGCGAGGGATTACAGCATGAGATCTGACCTCCAGATTTCATCCCTTTCTCAGCAGATTGAGATTGTTGCTTCATGACGGCTGTAGATCCTAGAGGCTTTGATGTGATCTGCACACGGCTCACTCTCATTAGTCCTCAACGAAAAGTGGTTCTTTTTCAAATGATTTTCTTCCCTCTGTCAAAGGGAACTTATTAGAAGCTTGAGATTGATATTTACAAACTCGATCTCTGTTCTTTACTTATCAAAAAAGAATAAGACCAGGATTACATGTCCCTGTTTGTTCCATTTACAAAATGAAAATGTACAGTTCGGCATGACCACTTGAGTTGGCGTGTAAACAAGCAAGCTGACGGTAATCCCCAAACCTAACTAACCATTAATGCACCCTCCATGTCTGAGGCTATATCACTGAACAGCACATGTGAAGACTCAATAATCACAGACTGGGGGAAAGAGAGACACTCCGAAAGAGAGAGTGAGGAGGGGGGGAGGAAGGGAGGTAGAGAGGAAGAGAGAAAGAGAGAGAGGCCAAGTGGCATGTTTGAAATTCTGCAGGGAGCCAGTTGCTACGGTAACAGGGAAGGTAGCCGGCTCCGGTGGGAGGTGTTTCCACGGCAACCGGCCTCAGTGGCCAAGTGATGCTGCTGAGAGGGAAAAAGAAGAAGGCGAGGGAGGGAGGGAAGGAGGGAGGGAGGGAAGGAGGGAAGGAGGGAGGGAGGGAGGGAGGGAGGGAGGGAGGGAGGGAGGGAGGGAGGGAGGGAGGGAGGGAGGGAGGGAGGGAGGGAGGGAGGGAGGGAGGGAGGGAGGGAGGGAGGGAGGGAGGGAGGGAGGGAGGGAGGGGTAGAAAATGTATGCGTAAGTGTATGATACGAAGGAACGAGGGGGGGGAGATGACGGATGAGAGGAATCTGATGAAAAACGTGTGTGTGTGTGTCACTGCATGCCGTGATGCACTGTTTCATTAGTTAGTCTTCCATCAGAGCCTCTGCTCTGCATGGAAATTTCCTTCCTGCCTGACAAAAGGCTTACGTCTGGGTTCCCCTGGCCTCTCCCTGGCCTCTCCCTGGCCTCCAAACTGGGGCTCGCTCAACAGACACAATCCCCTCTCCAGGCATTAGCACAAGGCCCCAGCCTCAGCCTCCCTTTCAACCCTGGCTCCACCATCCCCAGCCTCGCCCCCCCCCCCCCCCTCGCCCAGCCCCTTCTCCTCAACATGCTGTTCATTAAAAGCCCATTAGCAGCTCCTTCATTACCATGAACAATGTGCCATGCACGTTGCCGTGGCAGTCGCAGCATGAGGGACGGTGAGGGACAGTCAGAGGGGATGCCCCTGCCATGTCCTCCCCAGTCGGAGCTGCGGTCCTCGGGCGTTCTCCAGCCTCGCCGAGGCCATCTCCCCCAGAGAGGACCATGTGCGATCATGGAAACGGCGCCCCGCGTCCACATGGAACGCACGGCGACAGGGCAGCAGATGGCGTTTCAAGTGGGACTCTGGTGGCGGTGGGTGAGTGGGTTGGCGGGGGGGGGCGCGAGGTGAGAGGGGTGGTCTTATTTTTATCCTGTATGCCCCACCTCGAAGCCGGCGCCGTCACAGACACCCCGCCTGTGAAAGCATACGCCCTCCAAAATACAGCTGCCACACGGTCCAAATCTCCGTGTACTTTAGCGGGCGTCCGTGTGAGTCGATCAAATGAAAAGGGAGATGGGTAGAGGGGGGGGGAGGAGGGGGGGGGGAGGGAGGGATGGACAGATGAAGGCCCGGGGTGGCCGTCCCCCGCGTTAGTGGCAGCCTTTCCTCCGACGGGCCTGGGAGATCAAGCAGAAGCACATTGCAGTGCCACATCCCGATATTAAATATGCACTGCCCCCGCCCCTCCCCCCCCCCTCCCCCCATCCCCGTGGGATGCCGGTTAGAGAGTGGGGTTGGGGGAGATGGGCGGCGTTCAGAAAGCAATATCACCGAGAGGAAAGCGAGTGGAGTCGTGGGGGGAAGAGACGTGACACGAAGATGTGTTTTTTGAAGAGAGGGCAGAAAACGTGTTACTCGCACAGAGAGGAGAGAGGACCACAACACTGGTGGCAGTCGCATCTGAGCCGGAGAGAGCAGAGTAGATGAGCAGCAGCCAAGGCTTGACGTGATGGATGACAGATGACAGATGACGGAGGGAGGGAGGAGGCACAGGAAAGATCGAGGGGCGGGGGTGACACAAAAGACACTTGGTGAAGGGGTGTGCCTAGATTGTGGAAAGAAGCCTGTGTCTAATATACTGTAACTGAATACCTGGTTCGTTTAGCCTAAATGGGACCTCATTTAGAAGCTTCCTGTCCCGTAAAATCAATTAAACAGATGGTTTAAAAGAGTATAACGTGGTATGAATATCCCAAGTTCCCACTGTAGGCTACATGGAACCACCACAATAGCACCTGTTTGTAAAAGAAAAAAGAGAAAGGGCTTAGTTTCGTATTCATCTTTCCCAAATCCAGTCTCATGCAATTCCCTAATCTTCGGTAACCTGCAAAGAAAAGCGGACGTTTCCAAAGGGAGGATTACCGATTTCACAGTGGTAACAGCGCCGGTTGAAAGGCCGGTTGTCTGTCGGGCGGTGAGACGGGAGGGCCACTGATTCGTAACGCTCAGATGGAGGAGAATTCGAGAGCTGACGCTCAATTCGCCTGAGGGATCCTGTAGCCTACTGTAGATGGATCCCGTACTGCTGACAGATGTGGAGGCCAGCTGTGGTCTGCTTTGTATACAGCTGTGGTATCTATAATACACGGCTGCTACCGAACACCATGGCTGGTATTTTCCTCCTAGGCATCGTCGTCGTGTGTATCACGCGAGGATGTTTAATGAAGATAATGTCTTTCAATTTAGTACCTACTTAGGCATATACCGATGCTTACTTAGGAAAAAAATTGTGCGTGCTGTTTCACCCGTAAATTCGAATTAGAGTCTTTATATCTCACGCAGCAAGTAGGCTATCTGTTTGCACAGTTGTGAAAGGAGTGTGTATCATGTGGAGATCTGATTCAGTGACATTAATGTTGACACTAGACTGTTTCAGAAGGATGGCAGTGCTCAAATCGGAGTTAAGCTTTTGATTCCTTAAATCCTTTGAGGTAGCACTTGAGCTTGGAATCACAGATGTAATCGTTACACAATTCACTAGCCTACATTAAATGGCGACATACCCATTTCGTGATCGTCACTGTCTGCATGGTGAACATAAGGGGCCTTTCTTTGAAAATGTATTTGGAAGAGCTTAAGGCTTTATTTCGGCAAATGTGATCAGCTTTTCATGTGTTTTCTCGACTCCTGTCAAACCACAGCAGTGATTTCGTCTTCATTTCCCCCTTTTTAAAACCGATTTCACGGAGATTTGGCGTGCCGTTTTCTCCAAACACTTGTTAGTCAGCTCAGGCTTTTTCAGTGGGAATTCATCGGATAGCGCGAGAAGAATGTGGAAAGGGCATGCTGAACTTAGTGTGCTTCTATGTTTTTGTGTCGGAGCTCCGGACAGAACGCACGCATTAATCGTGCCCACTTTGTGCCCTGTTTGTTATCGGTGGTGATGACGCGCCGTGACTCAGAAGGAGACGTCTGTCAGGACGTGGGAGAAAGAGAGGGTGGTTAGCACCATAACAAGACATCCTCAATAACAGTACAGCCTGTTACCCCTAACAACCAAGAGTCAGGGAGAAACCTGCGTACAGAACAGGGTTTTAGTTTGGATTTGTTCATGCTGACGCATGTCTTGCTGGATTGTTTTGTCCTTTACAAAGTAAAGAATATGATTCAATAACGCAAAGCTTGGGAATGGTGCATAGGGGATGTAGCTACCAATGCTAGCGTGCCCGTACAGGCATTCCTGCTGGCGTGTCCTATTGTTTATCTGCGTCTAGTGTGGGTGTGTGTGTAACCATGTTTGCGTTTTTGTGGGTGAGTCAGCCTGTAGCCATCTGTTAGTGGGAGACGTGGGACGGAGCGTCGCTCGCGAGCGGCCTTCGCTAGTAGCCTTCGCAAGTAGACTCCATTCTTGTGGGCGAGGACCCTCATGCGGTCTGCTGGTGTGTGGGGGACCTGCTAACAATGACTCCTGGAGGAGACCGGCCTCTTCGCTGTGGGAAGAGAGCTCCGTCACGACCTGCTCTGCTGACTGTTTGCCTGCCAGGCCCAGTCTGTAGGGCGACTCCTCATCAAGATAAACAGGGAACGAATCTGTCTGTGAGTAGCTGGCTTTGTAGCAGCCAAGTCCAAACGGCAGTCACAATAGATAATCATACCAGGTACTTGGTGAATACTATCTTATCACATTGTATCTTGTGACATAATAAAGTCTCTGACCAAAGTGGCATCTGACTCCAGTGTAACCCCACATCTGAAATGAAATCAGATGTCACGAGTTGGCCTTTGTGTGTTTGTGCCGCGGCCCTAAATGATCCCTAGGGGCTGGGACGACAATCAGCCATCTGCTCCCCGTGTGACCGGCTGGGATCTGGGGGCCGCAGTAATCTGGATTGATGAAGCTGGGGCCACAAGAAGGCCAGGTTTGTCACCAGACTCCTTATGACATAACTTCTGCTGTTATGGCTCCGTGAAGTTCCTGGCTGTTCATTGTCAACTGCCATCCACAGGTTTTCTGGGTTTAAAGCTGACTAGTAGACAGAGGTGTCGATGTTGCAGCCCCACAGTCCACTTTCACTGCCGGTTAGGGACATGCGTTGGGGTCCATGTGCGACTTCAGTTTTCTATGTTCGTCCTCCCTCTTAGTTTGGAAAGCTCTGTGTCTTGGGAAGCTTTTTCTCCTATTGTGGATCTGAAATTGGGAGTCAGATGGCTGAGCGGTGAGGGAGTCGGGCTAGTAATCAGAAGGTTGCTGGATCGATTCCCCGCCGTGCCTGACGTTGTGTCCTTGGGCAAGGGCACTTCACCCTACTTGCCTCGGGGGAATGTCCCTGTACTTACTGTAATCTGGATAAGAGCGTCTGCTAAATGACTAAATGTATAATGACCATCACACATGGAGAGCTGTAGTAGTCTGGAATAATACAAGACAGTGAGCTTTGAAACAAATCTGCCGGACAGCCGTATAGCATAGTACATAACACTCAACTACATTTCTGTTTCATTTACTAGGCAAGTGTGTTGACAAGAGGTTAGTTGAAAGCTGACCAATTTCACATTCTGTCAGCCACAGCCCTGCCCAGCCCAGCCTGGCTCAGCTCACACACATTAAGAACAGTCCTGATAGATTAGATGAATAATTAAAGACCCTGATTACAGTGATGAATGCCCCCAAATCTCTCTGACCGTTTAGCACCAGTCTGGGGAGGGGCAGAACCAATGGAGGGTCTTTATGTGGGGAGTAAGGGAGGGAGATGGGAGGGAGGGAGATGGGAGGGAGGGAGATGAGAGGAGGGAGGTGGCACAGAGGGAGATGAGAGAAAGGAGAGGAGGGAGGGGCACTAGAACTGGCAGCCACCCTGCTATTCAGCCATCTGGACCACAAAGACACAGACGCAGAAAACACTGCCTGTGTGCGTGTGTGTGCGTGTGTGTGTGTGTGTGTGTGTGTGTGTGTGTGTAAATGCATGTATACGTGCGTGTTCTCACAAATCCGAGTGCTCATCTGTGTTGCATACATTTACACAGTGCATGCAGGTGAGTGTTCCTGGAATCCTGTGCCTCACCCCCGCATTGGTGCCCAGCCAGCATCCAGGTCTATAAATAACCCACATCCCCCCTGGGCCAGGTGGGGATTAAACCCTCAGGAAGCTCTGATGTCAGCAGTTCGCCCGCCAGCCTCCTCACCCTGTCGTTAACGCGCCGTCCGACCAGAGACGTGGCCCGCTCTGCCAAGCGCACGGCAGCTTGGCCGTGTCCGAGACAGGACGGAACAGGACCGGATGCTGCCGGAGCCAGGCTCCAAAGAACAGCTCTCCCCACATGAACACGTACAGCACGGCCATCTGATGTACGGCCTAGGAGGAGGGGCTGGGGGGGGGGGACTTGTAAAAGGTGACAGATGATGGAGAGCGGGAGGGAAGGGGGGGCGGGGGCTTCAAACCCTCCCAGACCGCCGCGCTGCCTTGCCTGGCCGTGCCGGGAGATTGCATCATCAGATGAGATGAAGTCATCCTGCAACAAAGAGAGAGGTGGGGGGCGGGGGCGGGGGCGGGGGCTGGGAAGGGGGATGGGGGGAGGCTGAGGGGGGGACAGGTGCTGAATATTTAAATAGGCGGGCCGAGAGGAATATGGAAGAGATTGGTCCCTGCCTGGAGAGGGATCCACTTGTACTGACAGGCAGATTTATGGCCAGGATATGTGTTCAGAATTGGCTCCTCTTCTCTCTTTCCTCCCCTGTACTCCTTATCTGTGTGTGTATGTGCGTCTGTGTGTGACCTGCGCTACAGCCTAACGCCCTCCATTCATTTAGGATCTAAAGAAACACGATGACTCTTCCTACCACCCTACAACGAGCACACTATGTCCTCCCTTCACGTTTACTGTTAGCGATGCGTAGGCGGAGTGCGTGCCCTCCGTGTTTTTCTGCTACTGCAACCAAAAAACACTGGGGGTTTCACGACGCGTGAAAGCTGTACAGAGTAGATGGTGAGAGGTTAGGAAAGGAAAATGTCAAGGGATTGTAAACCAGCGAGGGGGGGGGGGGGGGGGGGGGTTGGGGAGAGAGAAATAAAATGTAGAGGGAGGGAGCGGGGGGGGGGTGAAGAGAAAGGAAGAGAAAGAAATAAGGTAGAGAGAGAGAGAAGGGGGAGAGAGGGAAGGCAAAAGTAAAAGAAAGAAAAAGAGAGAGCGGGGGAAGGTAGGAAGAGAGAGAGAGAGAGAGAGAGAGAGAGAGAGAGAGAGAGACAGAGAGAGAGAGAGAGAGAGAGAGAGAGAGAGAGAGAGAGAGAGAGAGAGAGGGGCAAAGAGCCAATCGATGTCTCAGGGCTTGTGTCAACAGGCCGTTATTAATGATGCGTCAGCCTCTGCAGTAGAGAGCTGTCAGGGTGCTCCACCATTGACTCTCCTGCTCGGCTCTGCTCTGGGGCTGCTGCTGTATGCCTCCCCTCCTCCCTCTGCATGGCTCACTGAGACTCCCAGACTTGGCTGTCCAATTAAGGCAGCCCTGGGGGGGGTAGAGAGCAGCAGGGGATTGGCCCTCCCAAGCCCAGGTCTGGGGGAGCCGGGGCACCAGTGACAGGTTGTAGAGTGTTATTGCGAAAGCGGCTGGATCCCAACGCCCTGATGAAGAGGAGGAGGGTTGGGGGGAGGGGGAGGAGGAGGAGGAGGAAGGTCTGGAGTGAGTCATACTGTGGCCAAACCAACAGGAGTCTTACTGTTCTCCAGACCCCAAAATAGAAGAAAATACTGCACCAGACATGGAAACAGCTTTTCGACAGAAAGAGACCATTAGGGCTGTGAATCTGATTGGTCAAAAGACACCGGAAGAGGTCAATAATATAGGCATCTTATGGCAATGCCTGTTGGCTAAATACAAGTGTAAAGTGATACAACTCCAGAACTCAAATACATGTAGCTATCGACAAATGTACTTATGAAGCATTAGAATGGGCCAAACAAAGTCATGTTTGTTTGTCTCTCGCTGTCCTCAACCTCCGACGCTTTATCTCACTTGGCTGATGGAATGATTTATCATTTAAACAGGATTAGCCTCTTGGCAGGTTCCTCAGTCATGTGACCTGTTCTAGGGCGAATAACAAACCCCAACCAGGATGCTTCAATCACTCTTATCCTAGTCCTATAAACCCGTTTAGATCAATTACAGTACCACGTACAGTAGCATCTGGTGTTTGTCTTTTACCTGACCCAAACAACCGAGCAACCAAACAGAGCCAGGTTTGTTATTGTTGTTCTGATATTTATATCGTTCATCGTGCCTGGAAGCTGGCTTTGAGTTGTGCCCAGTAAACAGAGACCGTTCCTTGACTCTGTTTGAACTGCACTCTCCTGACATAGACTTTGCATATAATTGTCTGCTAATGAAGAACTGCGAGGGGGGAAATTACATTATTGTATTGGCTTAGGGCATGGAGCAATGTTGTGTGAAAGAGAATGTATTATTTTCAGTAGAACTGGAAAAGCTGATGTGTTAATTGAGACGTCTCCGGGAGGAAGGTGACAGGCAGGACAGAACAGAGTCCCAGAGCAGGGAGCTGATGACAGAGTTACGATGACACAATTTTTATGTTCACATTAAGTCCTGTTTCAGTGGAAAGATCCAGGCTTGTGGAACCCAACAAGTGCGTATTAGAAGCTTTGTTTGTTTTATCGACGGGGAAATCATTCAAATGAAGCGCCGACCAAGATTCAACACGAAACGCAATCCGATTTGACTCCCATTTCAAGACGAAGAGTTCGAGCAGAGTCTTCTTCAGTCACGCGTTCTCACACTACGCTGTTTTCCCCCGCGGGGGGGTGATCTGAAGTAAGATCTGGTTTGATCTTTTCCCCCGTCGTTCGTGGCGTCAGCGAGGACGTGGTCCCATGACAAACGGCTGCTGAGACACTGCCTGGCGTTGGCACCACCGCGGAGAGAGGGGGTGAGCCTCGACACCCCACTGCGCCTGCTGGTTGTCATGGTGGCAACGGCCGCTGGTGCTCGTGAAGATGGAGCGATCGATTCCCAAACGGGGTCCGAGACGACAGGAGTTCCTCTGCAGCCGGGACGAGGTCACTTTGAGAGGAGGAGGAGGAGGAGGAAGAGGAGGAGGAGGAGGGCTAAACAGAGCCAGGGCCCGTCCCGAAGCAGAGTGTGTGATTAGCTGTTATCGCGGCGGGGCAGATCCAATCGGGGGGCCCAGATCTGAGCTGCGATCGGAGGGTCTGGAGAGCCACGCCGGAGGTCAGGGCCCCGGATTCCTGATGGGCTCCTATTGATTGGGGGAACGGAGCGATACAGTTGCAGGCGCACGCCATTGATTTTCTGCTAGTGCAGGAGTGGCGAGCAGACAGGGGCAGGAGGTGGGGGGGGGGGGGGGGGACGTGGTGGGGGTGGGGGTGGGGGGGACGTTGCCTGCCAGGTTATCTTCTCGAATATCCGGAAGTCTTTTTTGTGCTGTTGACCTTCCCCAAGTTGAAGAGGCATGTGTGTAGCCATGACCTCAGCAGACATATTGGTGTTGCTTTTGTGGTGTTCAGCCTAAGCAAGCATTTTCCTTTGCTCATCTGCGCACACACACACACACACTCAAGTTTCCACACACAATCTGGGGGGGTGTGGGGGTGGGGCTCGGGAAAGCTTGAATTCAGATAAATCAACATCTAAGTATTTGATTTAATTATGTATCATCTCATATATCAAACATCTCCTGTCTTGGATTGTGTGTGTGTGTGTGTGTGGGGGGGGGGGGGGGACTGTTCTCCGTGCAGGCTTCTAGAATTAATAACGCAAAGAGCCGGGGTTACAGCTTGCGGTCTCTAGTGATCCTTTAACTAACTGGCACTATTCTGGAGCAGCACGCTCATTCGTCAGGGCCTGGTCTACATACAGACGTTTATTTATAATCCCGTGTTAATAACCATAGCAGCTTTCACTCGTATCATCTGAGTCAAAGTCTAACCCTGCACACTCCTCGGGCCCCATTCCAGTTATTGTATATTTACATGGCTTTTTATATATATTTATTTTGTGTTCCAAATTTTAATTAGAACTTCAAACACTTTAGCTGCGGTCGGCTAAGGCAGGGCTTCCCTTTGATCGCGCGTCACTCCGCTCACCCTCCTCCTCTCCCTCTTCCCCCCCGGGCATCTTCGTTCTAATTGGCTCAGCGATGCCTCGTCTCAGCTGTCTGTCTGTCAGCGGGGCAGTCTGTATGTGGGTCGGTCTGTGGGTCTGTCTGTGGGTCTGTCGGTCTGTGGGCCTGTCTGTAGGTCTGTCTGTCTGTGGGTCTGTCTGTGGGCCTGTCTGTGGGTCTGTCTGTGGGTCTGTCTGTCTGTGGACCTGTCTGTGGGTCTGTCTGTCTGTGGGCCTGTCTGTGGGTCTGTCTGTCTGTGGGTCTGTCTGTGGGCCTGTCTGTCTGTGGGCCTGTCTGGCTGTGGGTCTGTCTGTCTGTGGGCCTGTCTGTCTGTGGGTCTGTCTGACTGTGGGCCTGTCTGTGGGTCTGTCTGTGGGTCTGTCTGTGGGTCTGTCTGTCTGTGGGCCTGTCTGTCTGTGGGTCTGTCTGTGGGTCTGTCTGTGGGTCTGTCTGTCTGTAGGCCTGTCTGTGGGTCTGTCTGTGGGTGGGTCTGTCTGTGGGTCTGTCTGTCTGTGGGTCTGTCTGTGGGTCTGTCTGTGGGCCTGTCTGTGGGTCTGTCTGTCTGTAGGCCTGTCTGTAGGCCTGTCTGTGGGTCTGTCTGACTGTGGGCCTGTCTGACTGTGGGCCTGTCTGTAGGCCTGTCTGTGGGCCTGTCTGTGGGTCTGTCTGTGGGTCTGTTGTCAGTGTCTGGTCTGAGGGAGGGCGCTCACTGTCAACTCCATGAATCTTCCCAGATGCTGTCAACGGTGGCCCGTCAAATGTTTATCTCTTTTCCGCAAGTGGCTTTTTTGGAGGGGATGGGCTGAGATTGGGAGCTGGATTTCACTTGGCGGTGCAGGCAAGCCATGATAATATCCCTTGGCTGTGTGTGCTATCTTCTATCTTGTTGTTATTTATGATCAAAGATGAGTCCCCGTTCTGTCAAAGATACCGCCTGGATCTGCGAACTCCTGGCGCCAGTTCTGTGATCCTTCTGAAGATGAAGAGGCCTTTACGCAATTGCATAACATAATACAATTAATGTTCATTTGGGGTTGTTTAAAAAATGCAGCATAAATACAATGTTTGATCTATGCTAGTGAAGCATAGATAATATCTTAGCTGTTTGCAGTGTTTCCCTCCCTCCCTCCCTCCCTCCCTCCCTCCCTCCCTCCCTCCCTCCCTCCCTCCCTCCCTCCCTCCCTCCCTCCCTCCCTCCCTCCCTCCCTCCCTCCCTCCCTCCCTCCCTCCCTCCACCCCCTTCTCTCATTTCTCCTCCCTTCCTTCCTCCGTCCTCCACTTCTCTGTGCAGTGTTAATGTAGTGAAGTGGCCCAGTGGTCAATGAGCTTGTATTAACACCTGACTCCCGAGGCCTGGCTACTGTTTGTTCCTTCATGGGGGGCCCCCAGGGCCCCCCCCCCCCCCCGCACAGGGAACCGATCCCAACATCAATAACAACATCCTAGAAGGCTGCGGGGGAAGGGAATGCGAGGAGAAGGAGAGAGAGGGAGGGGGATGGGTAGAGCGAGAGAGCGAGAGAGCGAGAGAGAGAGAGCGAGAGAGCGAGAGAGCGAGAGAGCGAGAGAGAAAGAGAGAGAGCGCGCAGGCTTCTACCTACTTGATGTACCGTTGCATATCTTTGCACTACACCTCCTCTCCTTGGCCCCTTTTATTTCTTTTCTCGTCGGTGCGAACAAACCTGGGGGCGGAGGCAGCCAGTCAATAACTCTGACTTTTTATCCGCTCTGGCTGTCACTCACCTCAGGGTTACCGTGACGACCTGGGCTCAGATGTGCATCTCTCCTCTCCTGAACTTCCTGTATGCCGATATTCTCTCTCAATGGACAGAGAGAGCTCAATCGCTCCATGCATTAGCTTGAAAGCCCTTCATTTTCTAGGCACACGTCTCCTGATATCTCTTGTCTCCGCTCCGCCGCACCCACACACACACTCTCTCTCAAACTCAATAACGTCCACCACTGTGTTTGCATCGACTGCTTGTCCTCACCTCTCTCAGGTCAACAACAACTAAATATTCTCTCTCTTTTTATCTCTTCCCATGCTCTCTCTTTCCCCTTCTTCCCTACATCCTTCGCTCCCTCCCTCCATATCTCTCTCCCTTCCTCCCTCTCTCTCCCCCCCTCTCTCTCTCTCTCTCTCTCTCTCTTTCTCCCTCTCTCCCCCCCTCGATCTCTCTCTCCTCCATATCTCCCCCCCCCTCTCTCTCTCTCTCTCTCTCTCTCTCTTCTCCCTCTCTCCCCCCCTCTATCTCTCTCTCTCCTCCATATCTCCCCTCTCTCTCTCTGTCTCTGTCTCTCTCTCCCACCAGGCCCTGCCCATGGCAGAGGTGGATGGACCAGGCCCCCTAGGGGCAGAGCCTCAGATTGCCATGTACTGCGGCCGCCAGCTCCTGCATATGAACCCCCAGACGGGCCAGTGGGAGCCAGACCCCCAGGGACGCCAGGGCTGCTTCACCGAGCCCAGCCAGATCCTGTCCTACTGCCAGGAGGTAGGACACGGGCACACCACCTCTGCCGAACCCAACGCACCCTCCTGGAGAAATACATCATTTTACTAGTACTATTCACTGTGTGCTATGTAGATCTGTACTCTATGTAAGGCAACTATGGATGCAGTAAGATCAGTCTGAAAATGTTTCATTCTGTCTCTCCAACTGGGTTTGTCTTGTCCTCTCTGATCTATATATTTATGCATATATAGTGGAGCGATGGTGGGGAAATATTTGGGAATATTTCTTAAATGTTCATGGTGCCGTGCATCTCTCCCCCTCCTGGTCCCTTGCGTGTCCCGTTCTCTCTCAGACGATCCTGGACGATCGTCTAAATGGATGAGAAATAAATGGGCTAAGCTAGGTAGAGAGGTCGCGGGTTCAAATCCCGCCCTGTACGTCACTTTGGTTAAAAGCGTCTGCGAAAGGAATACGTGACACATATACTGTAGCTCGCGTAGAATCTCACGAGGGCCTTGACGACACTCAGACGAAGGTGATCGGGTGGGAACGTGCGCCACCTGGAGGCAGAATGCGGCATCCCTCCTGAAAGAGCACAGTCACACTGCCCGAGCGGCCGTAATGTGATTAAGACGGCGCATTATGCATCTGTGATTGCTTTCCCACAAAAGCCCTCCTTTTTTTCCCTTCGACGTTTGTGGAGCGAGCTTTTAGAGCCGTGCCAAATATGTCTGCTGACCTATTAAACCTCATTCTAGGATGCCGGTTACTTATCGCCGCATTCTTTTAATTGAAAGTAGTCAGTAATAAAATTAGGATTACTGAGAAAAGGAGAACCGTCAGTTGAATTTGAGCAGACAGGGCTGTAATGGGACCCAGTTGAGAGCCTTGCGTGCAGTCTCTGCCCTCAGGCCTCAAAGATGTGTTGCATGAATCTGTCCTTTGTTACCCCTCTATCCCAACTGACTGTGATCTTCCTCATCCCTTCCTTTCCCTTTTTTCCACGTTCCCCTGTTCATCTCCACCCTCCTCTTCCACCCTGTCATCCTCTTGTATCTTGTTCTCTCCCGGTCTCTCTGTCTCTCTTTGTCCCACGCGGTGTCTATCCGTGTGTCTGTCTTCTCTGTGTGTGTGTGTGTGTGTGTGTGTGTGTGTGTGCGCGCGCGCGTGCGTCCAGATGTACCCAGACCTGCAGATTTCCCACGTGGAGGAGTCCTCCAACCCGGCCACCATCCCAGCCTGGTGCAAGAAGGGCTGGGACCACTGCAAGACACGCCCCTTCATCGTGCTGCCCTACCGTTGCCTAGGTACGGGAAGAGTCATCGTTATTGTCGCCACCTATAGAAATCCTCCCCTTCGCTATCGTTGGGAACTGTCAGTTTGTCACTCGAAACCAGCCTGTGTTTGCCCGTCCTTTGATATGGGAAGCCAATTCAGTGAATGTGCAGCCACATTCCTGACGGGATGAATATTGGATGGGAATGCTCGACGAAGCACCTTTTTAACTTTGCTGTGTCTTTCATACATGGGCTGCTGCCCCAGCCGGTGTGCTTGTAGTGCTGCAGCAGCACAGAGAGACACTCCTCCCGGCCCCACCTCCCCTCAGTGCCACAGTCAGCGCCAACAACTCCTGCTCATTACCATGCAGTTTTCTGTCATTAGCGTGGAGCTCAGGGTTAAGACTGCCTCTCCAACAGGGCTCATTCGCTTGGATGGCGCGCTGCACTAATGTAGTAATGTACTCTGTAATCAGTTCTTCCCACCGACCAACCCCTTGCTATCTCCCTTGTTCATTCCCTCCCTTCCTGTCTCCCTCATTCCCTCCCTTCCTCCTGTCTATCTTTCTCTTTCCCTCCCCCATCTACAATCCGCCCGTCTCCATGTCTCCCTCCCCCCTTTCCTCTCTCCCTCTCCCCTCTCTTCCGTCCCTCACGGTATCCCTGTCTACGATCCTGCCTGTCTCTCTCTCTCTCCCTCTCTCACTCTCTCTGTCTCTCCCTCTCTCTCTATCTCCCTCCCTCTCTCTCCCTCTCTCTCTTTCTCCCTCTCTCTCTCTCTCCCTCTCTCCCTCCCTCCCTCCCTCCCTCCCTCCCTCCCTCCCTCCCTCCCTCCCTCCCTCCCTCCCTCTCTCTCTCTCTCTCTCTCTCTCCCTCTCTCCCTCCCTCCCTTCCTGGCGCCAGTGGGGGAGTATGTGAGCGAGGCCCTGCTGGTGCCTGATCGCTGCCGTTTCCTGCACCAGGAGCAGATGGACGCCTGCGAGAGCTACGTCTACTGGCACAACGTTGCCAAGGAGGTGAGCGGCTCCTCCTGTAAAGTCATCTTTTTGGGGGGGTATTCATTGTGCTTCATTGGACAGTGGGAGGGAGGGAGGGAGGGAGGGAGGGAGGGAGGGAGGGAGGGAGGGAGGGAGGGAGGGAGGGAGGGAGGGAGGGAGGGAGGGAGGGAGGGAGGGAGGGAGGGAGGGAGGGAGGGAGGGAGGGAGGGAGGGAGGGACTTGCAGCCAAGGCTTTAGCCTGCAGGGTACTCTCAATTAACCGGTGAGCTGCTGGCCGTTGGCAAACGTCCTTTTTAGAGACTCGACACAAATTTTTGAGTGGTGTTTTAGATACAGCTGCAGACAAGATCTGCTGTCGAAGGGAAATATGACCTAGTAGAGGGTGGTGGTCATTTTTTTTTTTAATTCAAATTTGAATGCAAGGGAAGGTCTGTAGATGGCGCTGTCAGATTACATTCATGACTGGCTGACGACAGGCACTGACAGCGAAGAGAGAAGGATGGAAGGTAATAGTGGGTCAGTGTTGAAGCACACACAAGATGAACACACTTCCATAGTGTGTCTCTAGTGATTGATAGCAGTACATAAGCAAACACATCAACATTGGCCTCCTATTTATGTTATTGTATGACTGTGGCTTTCATGGATTCCTGCAGAGGTTGTGATCACCGGAATGAGACACTGTGAAGTGAAATCTGGTTTGGATTGGATTTTGTCGTGAACAGCATGGCATCCGTTAGCCTGATATGTCCTCCTGCCTGCAAGCTTCCATGTTCTCCTGTTTCCTCTTTATCTCTCTTCTGTCGCTCTCGCTCTGTTTCCTCTCTCACTACCTCTCCCTCTCTCTCCTTTGCCGTTTTCAAGATCCTTCATTTGAACACGATTGGGACAATCGGTTATCTTTAGATTCTTAATTTCCTGACAAACCCATATCTCTTCCCCCCCCTCCTTCTCCCCCCCCCCCCCCCCCCCCTCTCCATTTCAGGCCTGCACGGCCGACAGTCTGGAGCTCCATAGCTACGGGATGCTGTTGCCGTGCGGCACCCGTTTCCGGGGGGTGGAGTACGTGTGCTGCCCGGGGAGGGGCGCGGGCGGCAGGACGGAGTCCGAGGCGGTGGACACCCTCGCCCCCAACCTCGGCCCTCAGGCCACGGGCAAAGTCAACACAGTGTACGTGTCTCGCAGAACCGGAGGCAGATCACATCCCCAGTGTTGTTCTTCCGAGGGAGCCGTTGTCTCGCTCGCTTGTCGCCGCGCTGGCTCGCGTATCAAGTCAGATGTCATCCGCATCCTGTGGAGGACAATGCTAGCGCGTAGAGAGAGGCGCTCGCGCGCCGTAGCGTTCCATTGGGGTCACTTGGCAGACACGTGTGATTTATTTCGACTCCACGCCTGTGCTGTCACTCTATGGAGGCAAACGAGTGTTAGGTGTCATGATGAAGAAAATGATGATGATGATTTCCTTCCCCCCCCCCCGTGCAGCACCAAAGTGGCCCCCCCCACCCCGAGCCCCTCCCCTGACACGGACGTCGACGAGGCCGACATGGAGGAGGAGGACGACGAGGTGGTGGAGGAAGAGGAGGAGGAGGAGGTGGAGGAGGAGGAGGAAGAGGAGGTGGACGAGGGGGAGGAGGAGGACGAGGAGGACGAGGTGAAGGCGGCGGCGGCGGTCAAAGAGCCGGAGGTGTACGAGTACTCTATCGACACGGGTCCCTACCAGGCCCCAGACTACCTGGACTCGTTCTACTACGATAAAGGAGGCCAGGGGGCTCGCAAGCCCACGCCGGCCCCACCGCAGACCAGGGGAGACAGCTGTGAGTACCCTCTCCCTCCCGCCTTCCCCCTGGCCCTCCATCTCAGTCACCCTCCACTGCTCGCCGTCGACAGAGAGCTTTCTCAGCTTTTGGTTGATTCTGTGCAGTGGTTAACAGTGCAGTAAGAAGGCTGGGTAAATGCTGACAACACCACTAAACCCGTAGTTGTCACTTACTCTTCTTTTACTGGGGAATGAAGTGCACTGCCCAGTTAGCATCTCCTCCACCACCGCCATACACTCTATCTCTCTGTACATTAATGGGTCTACCTTTCACAGGCACATACACACAAACACACACATGCGCGCATACATCCACACACGTCTGTCTTTGTGGCTGGATGTAGGACGTAGATCGGCATGTCTATAGCTGATGTATTTGCTGCACTCCGACTCAATAATGCTGACCGCTCTCCCACTATGTGGATCAATGTCTCTCTGGCACTCTCGGCCTCGGACTGGGTAATGATTGTTATCTCTTTCTGTCTGACTAAACCACCCACCTCTTCCTTTTTCTGCCTTGCGCTTTCTCTCCCTTTCTCTCTCGCTCTCTATCGCTCTCTCTCTCTCCATCTCTCTCTCTGTCTCGCTCTCTCTCTTTCTTTTTTTCTCTCATTTTCTCATTCTCTCTCTCTCTTTTCTCTCTTTCCCTCTCTTGTCCTTCTCCTTCTGTCCATTGCCCTCCGCTGCCTCCCTCTCTCGTCTCTTCCTGCCCCCCCCCCTCCAGTGCCCACACCACGTCCCACAGACGGAGTGGACGTTTACTTTGAGATGCCGGGGGATGACAGCGAGCACGCCAACTTCCTGCGAGCCAAGATGGACCTGGAGGAGCAGAGGATGAAACGCATCAACGGGGTAAATGGAGGGGCGGAGACCTGGGAAATCGGAATTGGGGTTGGCTTGTGATGAGATTTGGAGGTGGCAGCCAATCGGATGAAGCTATCCCGGCGCACCGCCGCCCACTCTGCGGGCAGATTGGGGTAGATTGCTCTGGGATCGCAAAGTCATGTCTTAATGAGCCAACAATCAGACACCGCCAACGCTCCTGTTATCAGACAGCGTTTCACAGAGGTTGCTGAAGTGAGACGGATAATTACAACCTCAGCCTCTATGGATTCCTGTGTGTGCAGGGTACCGTGTGTGTGTGTGTGTGTGTCTAAGCTGACCACCTCTCTCTCTCAGATCATGAAGGAATGGGCGGAGGCAGACAACCAGTCCAAGAACCTGCCCAAGTCTGACCGCCAGGCCCTCAACGAGGTAAACGCCAGAGGAAGCAGTCCCAAACATATCCAGCCAATCCAAACACAGTACAAAGAAAGTGCAGTCGGCCCCAAAAGATATCCAAAGTCTGATCGATCCCAAAGAGAAGCACAGATATCCAAAGTCTGATCGATCCCAAAGAGAAGCACAGATATCCAAAGTCTGATCGATCCCAAAGAGAAGCACAGATATCCAAAGTCCAGTCTAGCGACAGATCCCCCGGAGGCCGCCGAGGTGTCTCTTCTGACCCCCTGACCCATGGTCCTCTCCTCTCTCCTGGCAGCACTTCCAGACAGTGCTGCAGACTCTGGAGGAGCAGGTGACCGAGGCCAGGCAGAGGCTGGTGGAGACCCACCTGGCCCGGGTGGTGGCCACCCTCAACAACAACCGCCGGCTGGCCCTGGAGAGCTACCTGACAGCCGTGCAGAGCGAGCCCCCACAGGTGAGGGGGTGTGGGTTTGGGGTGAGGCCGGAGGCCGGAGGTCTCAAAGGGCACGTGTGAGGGAGAGACCCCTCTGTGGGGGTTATGGCGAGAGAGGGTTCAATCGTACGACATGATGAGGACCTCGTCCGCTTGCCGTGCTTTGTTGGGATGTTCGTTCGGAAAGGATCGTTGCCCGACTCCCTTTCTTCCTCTTTCTCCCCTGCCTTC
The DNA here is from genome assembly GCF_054491055.1 of Hypomesus nipponensis. Lineage (NCBI taxonomy): Eukaryota > Metazoa > Chordata > Actinopteri > Osmeriformes > Osmeridae > Hypomesus > Hypomesus nipponensis. The sequence continues at coordinate 4,215,866 of NC_140362.1, read as the reverse complement.
CTCTCCTCCTCTCCCCCCTGCTCCTCTCCTCCCCTCTTCCTCTCCTCTCTCCCCCTGCTCCTCTCCTCCCCCCTTCCTCTCCTCTCTCCCCCCTGCTCCTCTCCTCCCCTCGTCTTCTCCCCCCTGCTCCTCTCCTCCCCTCTTCCTCTCCCCTCTCCTCTCTCCCCCCTGCTCCTCTCCCCCCTGCTCCTCCCCTCTTCCTCTCCTCTCCCCCCTGCTCCTCTCTCCTCTCTGCTCCTCTCCCCTCCTCCCCTCGCAGCCTGAGCGGGTGCTGCAGGCGCTGAAGCGCTACATGGCAGCAGAGCAGAAGGACCGCAGACACACCCTCAGACACTACCAGCACATTGAGGCAGTCGACCCACAGAAGGCTGAGCAGATGAAATTCCAGGTGTGTGTGTGTGTCTACAGGTTTTATTACTCTTGTGACAACCAGAAGTCTCCCCAAGTAAACAAAGGGAAAATTGAAGTTGTGAATAAATATTTCTGGTCCTGACAACTGCAAGTGTTATTGCTAGAGGGTGTTTGGGGTGTTATGCTTAGAATATTATTATTATTATTTGTGTTTAGAGTATTAGGATTAAAATGACTTTAACGTTAGTGTTAGGCTTAACACGATTTCGAAACGACATAAGGTTGTTGCTGTAGTTCCTCACCAGTGTAGGCAAATACGTGTGTGCGTGTGTGTGGAGGAGTGGGAGGCAGATGTGTTAGTCTTTAATGCCTCTTCAATTATATGTTTGTCTTTTCTTTTTACAATTCCGTCTTGGTGAGGCTGTGCCTGACAATCAGAGGAGAAGCCTAAAGCAGAGTGATGTTTTGCTTCCCAGGTGTACACCCACCTCCATGTCATTGAGGAGAGGATGAATCAGAGCTTGGCTCTTCTCTACAAAATCCCAGTCTTAGCCGAGGAGCTGCACGATGATATCCGTAAGCTAGTCTCTCCTCTCAGAGCTGTTAGGTTTCAGGGCCAAACATTGACATTGTGAAGAAAAAAAAAAGTGTTTATAAAAACAAACAGCTTCTTTTATCACGCTTGAATGTCTAAATCTAGAATCAGCCTTTGTGGACGATGTGTGATTTATGCGCCATGAGTGTTGCAGTCAAAACAGTTAAGAGAAGCAGTACCAAGAATTTCAATGTACCAATGACCTACATGACTTAGTACTTGGTACAAAATGGCAAACAAACTTGAAACTGTCCCTCTTTGCGTTTTACATTTCCCGCTTCTTCCCTCCGTGTCCGTGCAGAGGAGCTGGTGAAGGCGGAACGCGGTGACATCAGCGAGCTGATGACCACTTCCTTCTCCGAGACGCGCACCACCGAGGAGCTCCTGCCGGCAGAGAGCCAGGAAGAGAAGGACGATGAGGAGGAGGAGGAGAGAAACTTCCAGAACAGGCCCTACCCACCCCACATCGGTACTGGAGATGTTTGCCACCACAGAAAAAACGTTTGAACATTTCGTCCTCGAAATATACTTGCACAGAAATACACAACCACTTAACGGATGCATGTTTTTTTACTAAATAACACACAACTCACTCACGTACAGATCCTTTGAGGAAAACCATTTAATCACAGACCGATTGAACACGTTTACCCTCAGAACACAAGATGGCCGACGTGTTAACCCTCTCCTGTTTGTCTTTTGTCCCCAGATCCTCAGCCCAGCAGTAAGAAAGGTGAATGAGAGCCTGGGGGCGGGGGCATAAATATCTATGATTCACAGTTCAAATGTTCCAGAGTGTTCCGCACTGTATTTTAATGTGGCGTGTCTGTCTGTGCTCCCAGCCCCTACGGCGGACGAGTACGACTATGGCACGTCCGAGAAAGGCCCTGCGGATGAATACGAGGAGAAGGTGAGGGATTCTCTCCACTCTGGAGCATGTTTAGGGTCTGATGAATTGAGGTGGGTTTGCTCCCTTGTGTGCTGCAATTTCCACTCAGCTGGAGGCAAAGACACTCTTCTGTAATGGCCTATTAAATTGTCTTTCTCTCTCCCTTGCTCTCTTCACCCTCTCTCTCTCCATCATGCTTTCTCTAGATAAACACCTCTGTGGAGCTCAAGCAGGTGGTCTACAAGTCCCCGGGGATTGAGCGAGATGAGTTGGTAAGGATGTTTCCACACATCACACAGCTTTCTGCACCGGCCCTCTTTTTCTTTTTTCTCCGTTCGTAAGTCTTTTTCTTCAAAGTTAACATTCTCCTCCTTTCCATGGGCGTCGTTAGACCCTTTTTACTGGGGCACGTGCCCCAGTATAAATCTGCTGTGCCCCAGTAAAATCTAGAAAAATCTCAAAGGTTTGAGTCTGAACAATTAATACTTAATACTTTATTAGTCAGTGCATTCATTTAGATTGATAATCCCGGAAAAAAATAAACGCAGTATCCCAATCAAGCATGAAAGAAAAAAAAAATGGGATATGAATAAGGGCCGTGGCCCAGTAGAGTTTTATGTCTAACAATGCCTCTGCTTCTCCTCTCTCTCTTCTTTGCATTTTCCTTACTCCCTCCTTAGCAACCTGACGCCCTGGAGACATTCAACCGCGGGGCCATGGTGGGGTTGCTGGTGGTGGCCGTGGCGATCGCCATGGTGATGGTGATCAGCCTGTTGCTGGTGCGCAGGAGACCGTATGGGACCATCAGCCATGGCATCGTAGAGGTGAGAGCCAGCCCACGGACACACGTCCTTGTATTCAGCCTCGGTCGAGTAAAACAAATTAAATGCAACTTTTTGACTATTTACAACAACAAAAAACCCACTCTGAGAGGAAAATGTGAAGGGTAGTTTAGTGAACAGCGTGGTTTGAACTGTGCCTGTCTGCAGCAGGTTGACCCCATGCTGACCCCCGAGGAGAGACAGCTCAACAAGATGCAGAACCACGGCTATGAAAACCCCACCTACAAATTCTTCGAGCAAATGAACTGAGGCGGTGGGTGTGGCCTGCCGGTCATGTCCAATCACATTCTTTGTTTCCCTCTAGGGGCGGTCCCACTCACTCCTCCAATGACGTAATTAAGATGTATTACAACCTAAAAGTAATTGACAAGATAGCAGGAGATACGCCCCTTTCATACTGTATATGACCAACCATGTCCCTGCATCCTTCTAGGAGGAGAACAATTCCATGTTGAGACCCAGTATCAAAGACACATTACCAACTCACCCATCCTCCTAGTTGTTTGGTTCAGGGTTAAAAGGTGTTCTGGCCACAGTATTTCCACCTTCATTCAAGAGACCCACAGCTTTCCACTGGTCTGAGTTTGGCCCCCTTATTCTTGCAGAAGTGGTCATCTGTCAGAGCCAGCCCCATTCTTCGCCAGTGTTGTGATTGTAACAAGTTTGGATCAGTATAATATGAGTTCATTTAAGCTAATTGTAGTGTCATTGCAATTGATTAACATAAGGACATTAAAGTAAAAACTCTTTATGAGGAACCTTTTCAGTCATGCTTCGGCAACTACCAGTCCAATCCATGTTTTTGTGGACACTTCCTGTGTAGAAAAGATGACCTCCCTCACTAACCACACCTCCACAAGCCAATGGTGGACTTACCATCACTAAGACCCAGTAATCATCACCATCATCATCATCACAAATCTGTCTGTCAGGGCTGTTGTGGAGGCTTGGTAAGCATGTGATGTATTTTTAGCTTGATTGACCGTAGTTACTTCACACCCAAAACAAAAACATAAATCTGTCCATCCTAAACCCTTGTGGAGAGATGGTCTGCTTTCTCAACTCAAATCCATCCCCCTTCAATCTGAAGAATTGTACACAATCGACCCTAAGAGCCTACTTCATGTGACGGAAGCTACTCATTTGATCAGTGTATCAAATGTGCCATTGATTTTATTTAATGAGTAAAGTGAATGATAGATTTTAATTTTTTCTTGTACTGCTACCTAAAGAATTGTAACAACGTAATCAGAAGTCCATTACTTTATTGAAAGCATGCAAATTTGGTGTATGATGCTACTGTATTTGTGTTACTGTTTTGCTTTTGATAAGATGGAAATGTCGCAATGGAGTCAGTGTACATACTCTAAGTCTAGGAGAAAAGAACCTTACTTAAAAACCGACATTTCCAAGATTAATTTGCATTGGTGTCATGGAGTTATATAAAATAGAGAACTTAGTGCTGTTCAGAGAGAGAACATTTTCCTAACATGGCTGATTGAAAACGGACTGTTGTAAAAACCAGCACAAGTCAACGACACAGTAACTTCTGACTGAATGTATTTTAGGTAGAAGCTGAAGCTCCATCTTTACTCTTGGTAGTGCATCTGCCACCCTAGTGGGACCCTGAGGAAGTCCACCCATGTGTTGTAGACGAGCTTCTCGCCTGTTCCTCTCATCAGGTCCATGTAGCTGTCTGGTCCTACTCTCCTTCCCATCCTGCAGGCTGAGTTTAGGTGTTGTCGTGGGTTCATAGTTGACTTCATCGTTTCAGAGCGTTAACAGGAACCAATTAGGCGTTGATGGTGACGTTCAGATAATTGGTCGTAGTTTTCCTTTGAGCGGGGACATGTACAATGTCGGTTTGAGTTCAAAGGTGAACGCCCTCTTTGCGTTTCTCCGGCATATGACACGTCTGTGTTCATGCCAGCCTGACATCTTAGCCCCAACAATGTTGAATGTTAACCTTCTGATGATGGCGTTTTCAGTTCAACTCTTCGTCACTGATAGATCGCATCTCACCGCCGCAATCACATTAGTCAGACTACGATCAATATTGTTCACTGTGTATATTTACATTGCAGACGGGAGGGATCGCCTTCTTCTAGATTGTTGACCTGTTGGGTGGGTTTGAGTCAACCCCCATGCTAGCAGCTGAGCTAACTGAGAGGCTAATGTTCACGTCATACAGTGCGGCCAAGAGGAGCCTTCCCTTATTGTCCCTCTCCTCACTACGAGCGCTGTGAATCTGCTGTACCAACGACACATACCAAACCCCCCCCCCCCTCCCCATTCTCTCTCAATGGATCCTGGAATCCTGGAAATAGCTCTTTTTAAAAAGATATATAAATACTAACGAATCCTGGAATCTTCACCTTTTATTTAGACCAATGGCTGGATTTCTGCTGCTTTCTACATGCTGTAGAAAATCTGCAGTGATAACATCAGGAAAGGGATGAAGCGCACCACTCAAATCCATAACCACGTTATATCCTGAACACTTCGTTGAGTACAAGGGGGAAGTTCATATTCCATTTCCTGTGTTGCTTTTGACTGTAGGAATCCTAGATTGCGGTTGCATCACGATAGGTAAAGAGTGAGTCCTTGTATAATTTGTACAGCTCTGTTAGTAAATGAAAACGTGGTATATTCACAGTTGAAATCTGTTGACCTTGTATTGATACCGAGGTCATAGACGAGATTAAGCTTGCCTATGTTTCCCCAACCTCTCAAGGTGTCCTACCAGCATTTAGCAGAATTAGACTAGTGTGTACTGTAGTTACCCACCTCACATTTGTATGTCTTCTCTCGGGAAAGAAAACGTCTATGTTGGCCTCCCTTCCCTTCTCTCCCAATGATAATGTAAACGATGATCATGGAGATTTTAATTGCTGCATTATTGCCTTTTACAATGCTGTGTTTTGGATGTAATTATATGTATTTTTTTTTATAAGTAATAATTGATTGGATAGAGAGGGTCTTGCTTATTTACTGTATGAAAATTTAGGAATTCTAGCTTGTCCACACATAGAATCCAGTGATGAGTTCAGTGATAGTCAAAAGGAATCGACCTATACTGTACGAATTGATCCCTAACGTAGCACCAAGCACAACTACAACCAAATGGAACAAAAATGATTAAAAGAAAACTGATTTAAACGACCATTAGTGTGACTATGCTGATCGGATGGTTTTGGTAGCATCTTTGAGAGAGCTGATCAGTTTCATTCAGATCTTGACTCATTTGACTAATTGTCTCGAGTTGTTGTGTAATTACTGTACTATGTGCAAGCAATCTGAGAAACAGACGTCTGATCAAGCTAATTAATAGTGTAATAAAATGAAAAATGACCCATAAACTCTTGTTTGTGCTTTGTTGGATCACAGTTGTTGTAGGGCCGTGGTACATATTGCATTGGAGAGGGTGGAACCTTGCGGTTATGAGGGGTGCTGGCTTGGGTTGGGGGAGCCCCTCTGATTCAGTTTCACACTGCTCATGGAGAGTATATTTCCATAGCAACAAGGAAGCACTTCTTTGGAAATAGAAACTTAGAACTCCTGAGTCTTGTGTCTATTCAACTCCTGCCATGTGAAATCCATGAAATTACAAATACAGAAGTAATAAGTAATATAAATAAGTTATTTGTAACTATATTTTTTGTATACCACATAGGCTATATATTTTTATTTTGTATTAAATGCACACTGGTCTGTGGTCTGTCAGTACCTAAACTATTGTTCCAAGTAAGCCTCAGCTCAAGTCAATTTAACTTTTGATTCTACTTTCATATTGTATGACCGTGTCTAAACCTGGGTTGCCTTCTAACCTTTATATGTCAAGACCCCGACAATATTTAGCCCACAAAACACGCCAGTCTAACGATTTTTATTCGTTCAGCATCACAGCCTTGATACTAGGAAAAACAAGTCATTCCTTCAATTGATTAAATTTCCTTTATTAACAGTGTAGTGTTATTGGAGTCGCATAGTAACAGAATTGACAGTGCAACCCAGAACTATACATTTAACCTTACTTGAACCTCCCCCAGTATGATTCATCCCCAAACACACCGTGGCTCTTCTCCTCCAGTCTCGACATTTACAAATTACAGAGAACTGCAGCCATGTCCATTCCTCCACGGCTCACTTCTTCCTAACCGCATTAACCCAGAAATGTTCTCCACGACATCATGCCAGTGACATGAAGTTCTCTCACCGTCTGTGTGTGAGCACCTCGGCCGCAGCTTTTCTCTGCAGCCTCGCTCGTGTGAGGGAAACAGTCATAGTGGTAAAGGTTCCTCAGAAGTGCTGAATTCTTCACACAGTATCGGTGACTTGCCCTTCTTGATTCAGCTGCCTCTTTGATTCATTCAAGGTGATATGAAACTAACCACTGTATTCAACACAATATTTCTAGCATCCGGGGAGCAAGATCAAATAAATTCTGCAAAGTAAAATCAATTCAATTAAACGATATACCATAACTTATTCTTAAAGAAAGGGTGGCACGACCATCTCATTTGTTACCCCCAGCCTTAAATCTCCCGACAGCATTATGGTTCGCGTTAACGCTCTGAAAATGAAATTAGGACCACACGGCGCTCTATCTCTTCCAGCAAATTATTGTTTCATTACTTTTATTTGTATTTGTATTTTTTATTTAACCTTTATTTAACCAAGCAGAATCATTCTTATTTCCAAAGATGGCCTGGCAAAAAGCAAAAGCTTTTTGAGGGAGAAGGGAAGGGGGCTATGGAATAAAAAATCAGGTTAAAATCACAGTGGCACACAATCAAAGTAATACAGACATACAGAAAACGATTACGATCATACTGTATGCCTTTAAATTGACGATGTTTCAAACAGAAGCATATTGTTGTCTGCATCCTGTACATGTCAACGCACACTTACTGTTTGTCTCATCAAGTTAATCATCATTCATTTACAAAATCAGGTAACGTATCTTATCAATAATGTTGCAGAAATTTGGCTGATGGTTTAAATTTTGAGCACGTGGGCTGGTTAAACTTTGAGAATAGGCTATATGAATAAATCCGCAAAAATCTGTTAAAAAGATCTCAAATTATTACAATTGTGTTGTCAGTATTTTGGGCTCAGTTGCAAACTTTTAATTCCCACATTGTTTTTCAGATTTGTAATTTGACAAATCAAAAATGTGATAAGAAAACATACATTTTAATGGTGGAATTAATGAATTGTTCTCATTCAGCTCACTAAGGGAATCCTGTTTATACAAACAACCCTTTTAACTTCATTCCCACCACACACACACACACACACATCAGTGAGTCAGCATAGATGCGGTAGTCTGCAGGCAGCGTTAAACTGACTGAAGAAGGAGAATTGCAGGTGTAGGGGTCGTTGGGGGTTTGGTGCTGATATTACTGTACAGCGTAGCGTTGTGAACAATCTGTAGCTGACTCTGCCTCGCAGTACAGAGGATGACATTTAAGGGTTCAGCTGTCATAAGGGTGCGCTCCTAAACCATCGACCAAACGCGAGGTTTGATGACCGTGTGGTTGGCGCCAGCACAGTACACCGCATTCTTAAACATTCAAAGAAATGTTTCAGAGAAATGCTTCTCGACTTATTTGCATTGATATTGCAGTGTACAGATCCAGAACATTTTGAGTTCCTTCTAAAGAATACATTGTTTCTGTAAATTATAAAGTAGGGGAAAAAGACAACAGCTGAATTTTTTTCTTCAAGAATGTATTCCATTTACTGAGGTGTACAATTAAAACAAAAGTATTGGAATTTGCCTAAAAGATCACGCTAACAAGAACATTTGATTAATTATTGATTATTGAACATGTCCAAAAAAAGTAGCAATGCAATAGCAATGCAAATGCAATAGTTTTACACAAATATTATCGCACCTACCTTCGTATAATAATGTACGCATGCATGTGAACCTCTTTGCTTGGTAACAGGCTCCTCTAAGGCTGGGGTTTTGGTCATTATTAGATGCTAGTTATCTTTTGTATATTGCCTGACACTGTCAGTGACAAAGGTCACTGACAGATCAAATGTGACTGACATCACTTTTGGAAGTGTCCTGTGTGCAAGGAAGTGTCTGTTGCACTGAAGGGATGACTGCAAGCCAAATGTAACACCTTTCATCTGGACCTATTAAAGTTAGGCCTGTGGTTAACACTGCAAGTGTATCCTCTCATCCCACCAGTCACCAGAACATTATATTTAATAGTCTGATGGTTAATCTTTTCAAATGTTGAACCACTAAAAAGGCACATTTTTTGTCTTGATTTGCCTCGTTGTTCTATTGATATGATTTATTTGATCATTACACGATTTTGATTAATGTTTGTTGTCATTGTTGTTGAGCTAATGAGGTTCCAAATAAAGAAATACTACAATGAATGAGTTTGATCTACTGTTTTTTCACAGTATCACAGTATGAAGAGCAGAAACATTCCAGATGGAGACAAAACCAAGTTCTGGCAAAAATGCAGTTCTACACTCATCCAAGCCATCAGCAAACTGTCCGTCTAACCAATTGGAAAGACAGAGGTGTGGGAAGGCCTGTTGGAAAGTACTGGACCGTACAAACGGTTTAGTGTCTCACCTACACAGTCTTAGTAATGAAGACACTGTCTCAGTCATTATGGAATAACTGAATGTTCCTGTAGCCCACCTGAAGATTATAAAGTTAGATTTTAAGAACTGGTTTTGCTTTTTTATAATGAACTGTTCAAATCTGGAAGCTTTGGTTGAGTACCTGCCTTGAGAGCGTACTGTACTGTACTTTAGTCAGGAAACACACAACATTTCTCAATTTTACACTGACCGGGCTGGTAGAGAAGGCTGCTAGACACATGCTAACACATCAGTCACACTGACAACAGAATACAGAAAACAGATTCAAAACGATTCACTTGAAGCATGTTCCATACCAAATAGTTCAGGCACCACTGGTCCATGCCACCAAACCTAGTCCTAGCAGCAACCCAGATGTCTCCAGTGAACATGGTCTCTGCATGGCTCCTCTCTCGCAAACACATGAGCCGCTCGCCACGGGCTGCTGGTACACGTGAGCTGTACTAGGTGTGCAGGTTTCACCCACGATCCTGGCCCTGACTGGGGCCTCTCTGGTCTCTCATGCCTGGGATTTCCTGTGTGAGCTTGAGCTACCTTCCCCGAACAGGTACTGGGGGCCACGATAATGCACACTGACCTACCTTTATGGCTGTGGGTGGGGAGAAGTAGATAGTTTTGTTGCACAACCCCCCCTCCCTACACACACACACACATGCATAGAGACACACAGACACACCAAAACACTAGACCAGCACTGACTCTTTTCTTGACTGCTTTTATTATATTCAAAGCATGTAGGTGCAATTCAGATGAGGTCGGTACATGCTGTACTTGAGCTAACCACAATTCCAACACATCATCGACAAATGCCCACAATCATACACTATCAAAACAAAACACTATTGTTGAAGTCCAATGCAACATTGTAACATGTCTTACTAAGCCTGTAGATAGAACCCTACAGTCAAATCAAAGGTCAAATCCATACACCGTAAACTAATCATATGCTTGATGTTACCCTGATGGACCAATCAGCAGCAGATAAATTGAGGAGGCGGGGCTGAGAAGAATGAGGAGGTGAGAAATCCTGAACCTTACCTAAGCCTACAGTCAGTCAGAGATGTCATTTTACAGTAAGGCCTCCGTGCGTGTAAAGTTGTCACTCTGCAGAGGAGACAGTTGAGTCACTTGGTGAGTTTCTTCATTGTATTCAACACCAATGCTTCTCTGTGCTGTCTGCCACCGTGAGTAGTTTCACCACTGTTTCCTCTCTCTCTCGTCTCTGTCTTGTCTCTGTTGTCTCTCTCTCATCTCTCTCCCTCTCTCTCCCTCTCTCTCGTGCACCCTTTCTCTCCTTCTCCCTCGGCCCGCATCTATTTCCTCTCCTCCTCTCTTTTATCTTTCATCTCCATGCCTATGCGCTCCTCTCTTCTCTCTGTTGAGCTTGTCAGGTAGAAGTTGTTCCTGTGGTTTCCAGGCCAGAGCTCCCAGGCGCTTCTTCACGAGCAGCGCCCGCCGTTTTAACGCGCGAGGCAAGTAGAGGCCCACGGGGCTCTCTCAGCTCACGCACCGGCAGAGGATGTTGAGGATGTGCCTCCGCTTGCTGCATGGTTTTCCCCCTAGAGTGCGTGAGCCACAGTACGACGTGCAGAGATCCGTGTCATGTATTTGTGTGTTGTAGTTGCGCAATCTTTGTGAAACATTGTTATCACATCTCTATCAAGGCTGCATTTAAGGTTTAGCAGCTCTGAAAGTACGCCGCAAAGGACAATGTGAGTCGGTGTTTGGGTACGTGCTGGGATGATGTTTTCTGTGTATCCTGCTTGCAAACGTCTGGTCCTTTTTTATGATTTAGCTGTTTCTTGCAGACACGTCTGCCAATCGTTGACACGGGTTTATCTGCACTTAGGCTGCTGTCTTTGAGGCCTCAGAGCAAACCTGTCTAAATGGTGCCACCGCTGTTTTTTTTTATGTAAAGGATGATACTGACACAGTTTGCATCGTTAATGTCTACGCACGGAATGTGGTAATTATCAGTTATGTGCAAATTATTTCAGTTGTGACTAAGCTTCCAAAGGAGAACAGATTTGTTTAGGAAATTGGATCAAAAAGAGAACGAGTCCACAAATAAGAGAGTCTCTGTCAGTGGATGTGTATTTGATGACATGCAAACTTGTAGGAGGTCTCCATAAATTACTGCTTTCGTTATTTATTTATTTTAAACACGCTTCTGATCCAGGCAAATGCATCACAAACCCTTTAAAAGTAGAAAAAGACAACATAACAAATGTTACACTCATTGCGATTAGAACAGAGAGCACAAGACCAACATCTCAACAGGGATGATCTGAACCAGTGTGATACTGCTAAACATGATGTCAGCATGATTAAACACTGGACAAATTGCTCCATTATGGTAACATAATGTCTTATTAAGGCATTTCGGTCTGGCATTGTCAAAAGAATAATGGTAACTGTTTACAAATAGAGTTCAGTAAATAATAATCAAACTTCTCATTAGTATCTGATTATCATCTCATAGTACCAGACTACAGGCCAGACTGCAGGTTTTAAAACTTTGAAGCGCTTCTGCCCTTTACTCACTCATTGATGTCTGAACTGCAATGTGTAGTCTGCCAAAATACGGAAATACTCAAAACGGATTAGTCTTCTAATGGTGCGTGGTGAAGCACACCCACATGGTTTATCTATCCAGATATCCACATGTTTACAATATCATACTGGTCATGAATAAAACTAAACTAATCCAGAATACAATTTTTGAGAAACTTTTAAAATCATCGATCATGACACAGAAAAAATTGTGATATTAATAAATCCTCAGTGAATGTTGTCTCCAAATTCTAGTAACAGTTTGCAGGGTTAATAGTTTGCAGGTGTCAAAATATACCCAAATTGAACATACAAATCAACACATACAACTGCATTTATTCTCAGTGTGGCAGAAGAGAGGTTGGATGTGTTGCTTAGGATGTGGACAGCCTCATTGTGGAGTCGCGCTTAGTCAGTTCTTAGGTGCGTGAAATTGCACTCTTACAGCATGAGAAGAAAAACACACGGAGAAGTTATCACTGGCCACAAGCATGGCACCATCTTGGAAGGAGCATGACAGGACTTGTTCCCAGACAGCTCTAGTACTGGTACTGAGTACGTCTGAGTACTGAGTACTTCTGGAGTTGACATGTATTGACCTTCTCTTCATTCTCCTTGAACTCTACTGCTTGTTGGTTCATGTGTGCGTGTGTGTGTGTGTGTGTGTGTGTGTGTGTGTGTGTGTGTGTGTGTGTGTGAGAGAGAGAGAGAGAGAGAGAAAGAGAGAGTTTGGCTCAGTCTGTTAGAAAGGGGTTATGCATCAGTTCCAGTAACAATGACAGTGTTATCACTTTAGTACTTTCCATTTCATCAGCAGACTGAAGAGGAGTCGCCTTCTTCGAGACATGAACAGAAATGGCGCTGCAGAGCGAGCCCGAACGGAGTAGACCTAGTAGACGTGTACACTGTTCCTCAGCCACAAACTGTAACTGACCTCTTACTGTAGATCCTCAATACTCGCTTTTAGTGATTACAGTGCTTTTTCATTTGCAGGGTGCGCCATTTATACACATATGAGGGAAATCCATATTTGGTAATACGACTGTGTACTTTTTCAGTATACATTTACTGTGTGTATATGTAGTTCTTGTAACTTTATCAGGGTTATAATTTATGTTTCCTGTTTCTGAAGAACTACAGGGAATGTTTTTAACAAGTGCACGCTTTTATGAATGAAGATCCGTATCTAACCCAAATGACTGTGTTTTTACGGTTGTTGTTGTTGTTGATCAAACAAATTCTCTGTTGGTCTGTGAAGACAAAGTGTGCTGGCATTAGTCATGCTTTCGTATTCTGTCAGGTTTTGTGGCTTCCTCACAAAGCTTGGAGCTTTGTTTCAAAGTTAACTTAAAACAAATCGACCTTTCCACATATCAACCAGACACAACCCACGCTACGTTTTACTATGGAAGATAGACAGTCTTCTATAAAAACGATGTGATTCATACTGTAGTCAGTCTACCACAGTATTTTGTTTTAAAAGACCAAACAATATAGCTCCAAAAATAATCTGGGTTAAAAAGATAAGATCTGGGTTACAATTGTTGGTGTCTATGAAGCGTTATTTTTTTAGTCGACAGCCTAACTAACAGGTACGTCACTGCGCTGATGTTTTTACCCTGATCTCCTAACTTGTTTCATTTCACCCCCTCCTCTCACACCTCACCAACAGTTTGGAAACATCCTAACGACCTATCAGCGATGGAAAAATCTAGAGAAATGGGTCTTATCTGCTCGTCAACAATCCCTTCATTCGAGGAACCATTTTCCACTTTGCACTCTCACACGTCTCTTTCATGTCTCTCTGTTCGCAGGAAGTGTAGGATCCAAACTCTGTAGGATGGTCTCAGCCTGCAGCTGAGGCCTCGTTCATCAGCCTATCCACCTGTTTTACCTCCTCATCTCCACAACTCCGCGGCCCTCCTCATCCATCATGGTCCGCCTCCACAACGTTCAGTACTCCAGCTTCCTGCAACAGGCGGATACCCTCCGCGGCTCAGGCTCTCTCTGCGATGCCGTCATCTCGGTGGACGGCCGGGCGTTCCGGGCCCACCGTCTGGTGCTGGCGTGTGCAAGCCGGCGGCTGGCTCAGCTGCTCGGCCAGGGGGGAGCCGCCGACCAGCCCGTCAGCTGCACCCTGGACCTCTCCCCCGACACCTTCCAGCAGCTCCTGGACTTCAGCTACTCCCAGGCCCTGGAGGTCCCGCCGTCCGACTTGCAGCAGCTGCTGAGGGCCGCCCAGCTCCTGGAGATGCGGCCGCTGGAGGAGCAGTGCCGGAGCCAGCTGGACGCCCTGGAGCGCCGGGCCGGCGAGGCGGAGCACACCAAGGAAACGGGAGAAGAGGCGGAGACGGGACGATCCGAGGAGAGAGGCGAGGGGCCGGCCTCCAGAGGAGGGTCCATTCCGAATGGGGAGCCCCAAGACGGAGCTCCGTTTCCCCCCGGGGAGGAGCACGAGGGAGGGGCGGTCAGAGAGACGCCTCCAGCCGCTCAGACCGAGGGCTCCAGACTCCCCCCTTTGAAGAAGAGGCCCCTGGTAGTTCTGCCCACGCCCGTGAGTACCCCCTCCAGGGACAGTGTCATCGCCAGCACTGCCACCTGCCATGGCGCCCGCTCGCCATCCAGGTTCAGGTGGCACTCTGTCAACGCCCTGAGAAGAATGTCCCTCAGTTACTCAAACCTCGTGGCTTCTCAGCCCTTCCACCGATCCCAGCAGTTGGTGCCGTACTCATTTCCTCTTTCCGCACAGCACATGTACCCCCTGCTCGCCTCTCCCTTCCCAGCCCAGGTCCACAACCCTTTTGTGGGCTACCCAAGCATCATCCACCCCGATACACACTCCCTCCTGGCTGGCTCGCCAGAGCTGGGGGACATACTCAAACAGGAACTGGAGAGGAAACCGGACACCTCCGAAAAAGTCTTGATGGGGGAAGAACAGGAAGAAAGACCAAGGTAAAAATACCTTTACGCGACATCTTTTTCCATCTTTTCCCTGTTTTCTTTCTAGTTTGATGTTCAGTTATTCAGAATCCCCCTAATTTGCTTATCGCTGCTTGATTTTCCGAATGACAAGAGCAACCTGACTCACTACTGTCTGGGTGGTTGTCAGTGATAAGTGGACCACTTTTGCACTTTCCAGAGTTTCCCCTGTCAGTAACCCTTCCCACCTGTCCAATTCAGACAATCGGTTGCATTTAAATTATATACATTTGAGTCATTTAGCAGATGTTTTTATCCTGAGTGACGTATTAATAGTTCTCGTGGAAAATAGGGCAGAAGAACGAGCCAATGTAGAAATACGAAGCCCATCCCGCACGTCCTGAGTACATTCTGTGCTATGACAGATAATGTGTTACTACTTCAATAAAATGTCAGTTTCTGTTTAATCAGTTTAATTGTCTGTATATCTAGCCCCTTTATCATTTTACAAATGGTATTGATACATATTTATAAATACTTTTTTTACTCTGTTTTAAGATTTTAATGATTTAGTAAAAAAATCTATATATATATATATAAAAAAAAAAAAGATTGACATTTGAGATTGCTGTATTTGTTTACAACACACATCAGCCATTATTGAGAGCTCAAGTCTAAGACTCAAATATTGAAGTAAAGTAAATTCTGTCATACATTTTCTACATACAATATATTCTGTTTGAAATTCAATCATAAAATCAATTCTGTCATACAGCTATACATACAATATATCGCATTATACATTTACACATTCAGTATATATGCTGTAATCTGCTGTTGGGTATCAATAATTCTAAATCCAAATGCAAACCCAAATAACTTTCTCATTGTAATTTAGGTGATTGTGGAAGCAGTACAGCAATTAGATGTGATTCTTCTGAGTGTGTAGATAACTCCTCTTTTCAAACGATTTGCCTCACAATGTGTACAGTGTACAGTAACGTGTGTTTCCAGAGAATAGTATCTACGGGGAGCCCCCTTAGCCTCTCCCCTCCCTTGCAAACGTAAGACTTCAAAGACATTCAGATCTACCAACCTACAGACATATCAGATAAAACAGAACTATTTCAGTCTTGCCCTTTGACACATACAGACTCAGGTACAACACATACACACAGCAGATTGAATATTCAATTCCCCCGTCCATCTCTGCTAGCCCATTAACCCACTCCTGCAATATTCAGCCATCAAAGCTTACTTCTACCACTTGATACCTCACAGAAGTCAACCAACTGGCAGGTCCTCTGCTGGCCGAGGTCAGAGAGACAGAGTGAATGTTGGGGCCAGTTGTTGTCTGTGTGAAAAATAGCAACTCCTCGGCGATACTCTGACTTCCTGCCCACTCCTGCAGATCTCTATCCATATCAATTTGGGGGCGTAGGAAGTTGTCGCTCAATTCGTTTCCTGTTGCTCACAGAAAACCGTTTTTTTTTTTTTTGACTTTTTCTCTGTGAAAGGGACTGCATATATCTATACATTCAGTTGAAACCAAGGAGACATGAGACTGAAATGATGTTAGACTGTGGAGCATGCAGTGAGTCACGCCATGGGAAGTCCCTATTCCACACAAATGTGTCTATATAGATGACATATCCGCCACATATGGATTAGTGTGGAGTCACTTAGGGGAAAATACAATTTGGTGTCCATTTGATTTCTTCCCTGCCACCGTATCAAACTTGTCCTCGCTCTTCTAAATTTGGCTTACTTGGTGTGTGTTCTCTCCAGGTTCAATGAGGATCTTGCCGACCGAGCGCTGAGGAGCCAGGGCTGCCAGCTCTGCAGCAGATCCCTCCAGGAGAGACCGTGGCTGCATGCATCACCCACCAGGCGCTCAGGTAACACCAGAACCAAGGGGTTTATAATGGAGGTAAAAAAGAGAGAGATGTTTCAAACTCAACGTTTGCTAAACATTCTTTCCTCTCTCCGTGCCACTCTTATTGTTGCTTTGGCAATGTTTACAAATGTATTTTATGACAACAAAACCTTTTCTGACCTACATTTAGCAGATGCTCTCATCCAGAGCGACTTACAGTAAGTACAGGGACATACACCCCAAGGCAAGTAGGGTGACGTGCCTTGGCCAAGGACACAAAGTCATTTGGAACGGCCGGGAACCGAACCAACAACCTTCTGATTAATAGCCCGACTCCCTAACCGCTCAGCCATCTGACCTGAACTGAGAGAGAGAGAGAGAGAGAGAGAGAGAGAGAGAGAGAGAGAGAGAGGTCGAGTTATGGTGCAGCCGAGCAGTGTTGTCGGTCTGTTCATGTGTGTGTGTGCGCGACTGTATATATGTGTGTGGGTGCGTGTGTGTGAATGTGTGTGTGCATGATTGTGTGCCTGCAACAGCACACACGTGTCACAGAGTTAGCCAAGTGGGTGTTACACCAACTGACACACCTGTATTCTCAGATGCAGGAATGTAGCCTTGTGTGAACCGTAAAGGTACGTCAGAGAACCACATAGAACCATGGTTCTTCCAGAACACTACAAGCCTGCCATTGAAATGGCACCCAAACCCATCCCCAGCAGAAAGGCACTTGCATGGTCAGGTGCGTGCTGTGTGCAGCGTCTATTACCAAAGTGAGGCAGCAGGAGAGGACAGGAAACCTCTACCTAATGGGCCGATAGAGGATGAGTTGAGCACTGTGAAAGAAGCGATGCTGCGGTTTCACCTCCCTCCCTCTCTCTCTCTCCCTTCCACCCTCCCTCACCTAACTTCGACATCCTGTACAAATACTACTGTGCCTTAATAAGACACGCACAAACTCGACTCGAATTCAGCACATTACCGAATTTCACACCTTTTCGTTAGAGAACACTGCCAAGTGGGGGAGGGGGGCAAGGTTTTTTTTTCTGGGGGCTGAGAGGATGCGGTGGTAGTGCTTGGTGTCAGTGACAGGGGAAGAACAAGGCCGACCAGAAGATCTGGACTTTAAGACCACAGACCCTGCTCAGTCCTCGCTGTGGTGGAGCGAAGGTGTGTCATACCGTTATTCTTACAACTGTACCCCAGCCCGCACTGACACTGCGGCCCCTTGCAAAGCTACATAGCAGTTGATTTCTTCCTTGATGTAGAGAGAGGGTAGAGAGAGGGGCGACCGCATAGTGCACCTGTGCGTGACAGAATGAGGCACAGGAACACAGAATGAGGTCGAGCTAACCACGGGTCACTTTGCGCCTGTTATCATGCGGTTTGGCACTGTGCGCTTCTTGGAGTACTAATCTGTCACAGGCCTGATTGGAATGGACAACCACTGTATGAGAGTAACTATGTACGTATGTTTGAAAAAGCTGTGATGGAGACGTACACAGCTTGTACGCAGAAGCTAAAAGGAGAGAGTGGGAAAGAGAATGGCCCATAGACGTTGTCGGACAAAAGACAAGGTGTTGAATGTTTGGCATTGGTTTGAATAACTCATTTGCAAACATGTTCATGTGAAAATGGGTTGAGCAAAGGCCGTGGCGCTCCTGTCAGAAACGATTGAACTGAAAGAGTTTCCGAGCTAGAAACGTCTTCCAAACGCTTCATGACATCCCCTCCTCTTTCTCCTCCTCCCTCTCTTTCCCCTCAAAGAGGCCTCTCTAGGTTGTGGGTTTTGTGGGCAGGGCTACATGTTGGAGCGCTCCCTGCGTGCCCAGCGGCGAGGACACGGCCTGGAGAAGCCCTACCAGTGCAAGAGTTGCCCTAAGAAGTTCAGCCTGAAACACCAGCTGGAAACACACCACCGCGTACACACAGGTACACCACCACTGTGTATCCCTGTGTCCCTGTGTGTCCTTGTGTGTCCTTGTGTATCCCTGTGTATCCCTGTGTCCCTGTGTGTCCTTGTGTGTCCTTGTGTATCCCTGTGTATCCCTGTGTGCGCCTGTCTCTGTGTAAACAGGCGTTTCCTGTGGGAGAATAATTCACCAATGGGATTTAACATGTGGTTGTGCCTTAAATTTTGTGTTCAAGTTTCAAGTTAGTTGCCATTCGGAACAAGTGCAGGGACATTGAAAATCTTAGATTCTGCGCTTCTTGACACTTCCCTCGCGGCTTGAAACCTAATGTGTCAGTTTCAATGTTTTTCCAAAATCAAAGGATTTGCGTATGTTAATCCAAATCAGTAGATTATTAGGTTAGTATTATTCTTGTTGTATGTGGTGAAGGTGCAACCATGATAAATATGATAATACACTTATAAAGATTCTACTGACAAGTTACAATCTCAATTATACATGACCTTCTCACGTTTGAATCCATGGCCCCACCTTGTACCCCTCTGACTTCATCTCCTCATCTGACACCCCCCCTCCACCCCCGCACACACACCCACACACAGGAGAGAAGCCCTTTGAGTGTCGCCTGTGCGGTCAGCGGTCACGTGACTACTCGGCCATGATCAAGCACCTGCGCACTCATGGCGGTGCCACGCCCTACCAGTGCACGGCCTGCCTGGAGTACTGCAGCAGCCTGGCCATCATGCAGAAACACCTGAAGGAACACCCCCTCCAGGACTTCCCCTCAGACTGGACCATCAACAGCACCTACCTGTACACCAGCCACACCTGACCTCCACAGGAGCCCCTGGCCCCTCCCCTGACAGACTCTAGATCCACAAGCTGGGACAGTCGTAGCTCGTAGTGTTTATTTGTCATAATGAAAGAAAAACAGTTTTATTTTGTATTTATTTCTATTTCAAGGTTCATATGTAGAGGAGTCTGACACATGTGGAATGTAATGTACATAACCGGTCATAATACACCATATTGGACAAAAGTATTGTGACAGCTACTCATTACACTTTCAGGAGATTTTATGACAACCCATTCGGCTTTCTCGTGGACAGCCTTCCAGAAGAGTGGAAGATGTTATAGACACATGTGGGAGGGGTGACAACTCCATATTATTGCCTGTAGTTTTGGAATGAGACATACAAAAAAGTCATATAGTTGTGATGGCCAGGTGTCCCCATACTTTTGTCCATGCAGTGTACTTCATTTGCCTGGCTGCCAGACCAACTTAGCCCCGCCCACAATAAAAATGGTCGGGAAGTTGGGTCTGGAGGGGCTCGTATTGGGGACAAACTATATAAGACCAGGAGCGGACCAATAAAATTGCCAGGGCGGGCTTTATGCGATGATGTACAGATGATCAACAGTAACGTAATCAACAACGTCACGAAAGAGCGCTTGGGTTGAATTCGTTTTCAACAAAAAACATATGACTTTGCTCTGATTGGTAGGTCTATCAAATTGAGCGAAGAGGCATTTGTTTTATGAGTTCGGTTAAAACACGCCCCATAGTCACAGCCCAACGGAGAGTTACCAGACTCATATTATTCTGACTAGAATTATGAGTATGACAACGTCAGGCTTGTTGTTCATCTCAAGGGTCTTCAAATCCACAGTGAGTGTCTCTGCACAAGACCTCCACTAGAGGGCAACAGTGTCTCACAGTCCCTCGGAGCACAGTTCCCTAGCAGCATTAGCTTGTCTGGCAGCATAAACTAATTTATGCTCCCCCGGAAATAACCTGTTTGATGTATCTTTGAATTGTGCATTTCTGTTTGTTAATTCTGCCATTTAAAAAGTTTTTTGTTTACAATTGTTATGTTTTTTGTAGTTGTATGTTTTTGTTTATGCAAGTTAATTGTAGTTTCATATTGAATGAAAGTGGTTTTGACCAGACACATTTATCTCTGATATTTGTTTGGAATAAAAAAATAAAGATTGTCAACAACTAAACAATACATTTTATTTTCATTTTATTAATTTTTACATTTTATGGCTAGAGACACAGAGTGACCCCCCCGGGGGTCCCTGTCTTTGCTGGACCGGGAGGCATGGCGGAGCTCACTTACCCAGGGTCTGCACTTGCTGGGCCTCGCTGGCGCTGCACTGAGGCGGAGGGAGTTTATACGTGGAGTGGAAGCGCCGCAGGTTAAGCCTGAAGGATCCCTCCTCCAGAGTCGTGCACGGCTCAAAGCGGGCCCCCCACTCGATCTCCTTGTCTCGATGTAGACCGTCTTGGCCTGGCACGTCATTCCTTGCGGAAAAACGACAGACAGGTTGTCGAGATTGCCTTTGACAGTGAATACTTTCTCCGTTTCACAGTCACCAGGATTACATTTACATTTTACATTTTTTAATTTAGCAGACGCTTTTATCCAAAGCGACTTCCAAGAGAGAGCTTTACAAAGTGCATAGATATAATAATAACAAGATAGCCCCAAAAACATTGCGAGTAGCCAAAACATGAAGCACATTGTGACCAACCAAAATAAGTCCCAAAGGATTAGTTGAAGCTATTATTTTCCTCCACCAGATGGCGGTCTTTTGTACACGTTGAACTTATTCAACTGTTTTTGTCCGCATTCCTGGAACAAACTTAACTCACCCTTGAACTGACTCACTTCATGACACGCAGCTGACTCCAGCTCTACTTTATACAACATCTGCTCTAATGAGGTTTTACTTTATAACGCATGGTGTTGCTGTGACAACCAACCTGTGGCCTCCACAATGCCCACCAGGAGGATGACCTCAAATTGCTGCTTCTTCAGTCTGTCTGTCTGTCTGTAGGGAGCGAGGGAGGGAGGGAGACAAACGCCTGATGAAAACCCGAAACCGAACCCTAACCCGAACTTTTTTTGAACTGAGAAAAAGAGTGGAGGGAGGGAGGGAGGGAGGGAGGGAGGGAGGGCGGGCGGGCGGGCGGGCGGGAGGGAGGGAGGGAGGGAGGGAGGGAGGGAGGGAGGGAGGGAGGGAGGGAGGGAGGGAGGGAGGGAGGGAGGGAGGGAGGGAGGGAGGGAGGGAGGGAGGGAGGGAGGGAGGGAAACAGAGTGTGTCATGAGATGAACTTGAACTTCTCTTTGTAGTGCATTCCACAAAGTAAAGAGAAATGCACACAAAACACCTGGAAAACTTTTCTCAACTTCTCTCTCTACAGAGAGAGAGAGAGACAAGAAAGCTTGATATTGAAAATTGCAATCACTATGTTGATTGCAGCAATCAACTTTTGAAATTACAACACCATTCCAGCATGTCCAATTCAAATGGAAACCACAAACACTAGTATTACTTTCCCTTTTAATGTTTTACAGGAAACACTTTTTTTTTTGTCATTCCTCGCCTGCTGGCTTCCCCATAAAAGTGTCTGGGCCTCTTTCCTTTTGTGAATAAGGGGATCACAACAGGAATGTAGTATGTTATCTCTCACACTCACTCCCCTGACTCTGGTGGCATAACAAGTAGTTGCTATATAAACTTTACTTTGGTTTCTTTGTTTCTTTGCTTTTTTGCAACATTTTACACATATCCCTGCAGAGTGAGGACTTGCGGGTAACAATCTCATGATTGGATTCCCTCACATTTGGATTCAGATTGCTCTGATGGGACACGCCCTCCCCTGGGGACCCGGACTGGACCAACATGAGGGACAGAGGGCGGCTGGAAACAGACAGGCGCCGGTCCCTCGGGGCCCTTCCTCAGCGGGTCACGTGGGCCCTGTGGGCCAGATGGGGAAACATCATTAGATGATCTTGAACCTGGGAACAATTAGATAGGGACACACCCCCAGACAAGACACACAAACAAACACACCCTACAAGCAGGATTGGAAGCCGTAACAAACGCACACAATCAAACCAAACTATAAACACATTTTTTTATATTTATAAATATTATATTGTTACCATTATTAATAGATAAGTTGAATTTTGGGCCAACCATCCAGGCACCATTGAGACACATAACAGGATATCAAGACATGCAGCCTGAGCCTGCTTAACAGCTTTCAGATGATTGTGTCAGATAGGTAGTAAACTGATCTGTAAGGTTTTGCAACAGTGTGTTAATCCACTAAGGTGCAACTTCATGTTACATGAAACCAAGGGTGGGTTCTCAGAAATGACCACCTCATGGCATCTGTCAGTAATTAAAAGTTTGAATGATAGCTTGATTGAAAGCTAAACTTTAAGGCCAAAATGAAGGCTTCATAGTTAGTGTTGTATGACTAGGTTATTTTGTAGTAATTGGAAAAGTTAATAAAGTTTTAACCTGCCTCTCTCTAGCCCTCTCTCTCTCTCTCTCTCTGTCCCCTGCCACCCCCCTCCCTCTTATTTCTCTGTCTCCACTCTTTTGCTCTCTCTCTCTTTCTCAGTCTCTCTTCCCCTCCCCTATCAAACTCTCTCGCTCTCTCTCTCAGTCCCCAATCTTCCTCTCTGTCTCTCTATCTCAGCTCCGCCCCTCCCTCTAAGCCTCTTCAAGTTTAAGTTCAAGTCTTTTATTTGTCAGGCACACAGAACAACGCAAGGTCAGACTGGGGACTGAAATTCTTAAGACAAGACATTGCAAGCACCTGGCATAACATAACATATAAGTACACAGAACATAATTTACATCTATGCTGAGCTTAAATAAGTGAAACTTCCTAAATATACAGATAGCAATAAATAATTTACTATACTAACCCTAATACTAAAACTTCCTAAATTACAGATAACAATAAATAATACACTGTACTAACCCTAAATGCACATAAAACCTATTTCAACCCTATAACCTATTCTAACCTAAGTGGAGTACAGTACAATAGTGCAAAATTGCAGATCAGTGACTATGTCAATGACCATACAGGAGCCTGGTGGCGAGGTACAGTGAGGTACAGTAGGGCAATGTTACTGATAGTGCAACTAGTAGTTGAAAGTGACAGTGTGCAGTAAATCAATGTCCATATCAGTGTCCATTCAGAAGCCTGATGGCCCTTGGGTAGTAACTGTTGTCCAGTCTGCGTGTGCGCGACCGGTTGCTGCGGTAACGCCTGCCAGAAGGCAACGGGGTAAAGAGACTGAAGGATGGGTGGAAACAGTCTCTTAGAATCCTGCCGGCTTTCCTTAGGCAACGTGTGTGGTAGGTGTCCTGTAGGGCTGGGAGCTTCCTGCCGATGATGAACTCAGCAGAAAGGACCACACTTCCTAGGGCCTTACGGTCCGTGTCTGTGCAGCTCCCATACCACACTGTAATACAAGTTAGTGAGGATGACTGAGTCCATACCAAACTTCTTCAGTCTCCTCAGGAAGAAGAGGCGCTCTTCATTCAGTCCACAGCAGGGGCGTAGCCAGAATAATATTTTGGGGTTGGCCTAGAAAAATATGGATAGGCATCTTTTCAGTTTACTTTGCGATGTGCATCCGGTGCATACTTTTTCGAGATATTTTCGTTTTTGGGTAGGCCTTAAAACAAATTTGGTACGCCTGTGCCTACACGTGGCTACGCCACTGGTCCGCAGATATAGTCTACGTTGCGTGTGTCAAATGATACACCGATGCAGACTGTAGGACTAAAAAATAAGCAGTAAAAATAGAGCACCTTTGAAATTGCAGGTTAATTTAGAAGAATTAAAATGCATTTCTGAGATTGGAAGATGCATTGCCATCCTTTCGGGGCATTTGGTATTAAACATTTTCACAAAATGGACAATCAACCATATACAGTCAATGGCATCAACACATTACCCTGATGCCATAGCTTCAAATGGGCCAAGATCGAGGAGTCGACAGTAAACACAAAAGCCATGAAGTAAACGAATGTGCAGCTCCTCCCCCTCATATTTGCTACTTTTCTAACTGTAGTTAAGTCTAACTACAGAAGTCACGATGTACTCGGAGAGATGCAAACCCAATCGAAATGCGTTTTGGAGTGAAGGATTTCAAACGTGTAAACCATGCAAATCGCGGTTTCCGTTAAAAGCAGGTAAGAATGTTTGGAATTGTATTAGGCCTATGTGATATACGGAATAAAACTGTAAATTAAATTGTAACCTCGAATAACTGTTTTTTCAAGGGACGATTTAAAACTTGCTAGAGAGCTATTTTGTTGTTAAACATCGAAATCCGTTCTATTTTGTATGGTCACATTTCTCATGTAGGCTATCCTAACAAACTTTCTGTCAAGGGTATGAGTTCTCTCCCAACTGCGGCTTTGATGATCAGGGTGGCAGGCATGAAACCCCCTATGTTCCGTGTGGCCCCCAAACATTTAACAACGGGAGTTTCCTCGAATGCCAGTCATGCACCCTTTGTTCTGTGAAGACTATCCATGAATGCAACACTACAGTGGACGCGCAATGCTGTGAAGGGTGAGATGCGTTTCGAGCGCGTCTTTACTTTAGTAGTAGTAGTACTTAAGTAATAGTCCTACACTAATGGCGGCTGTGTAGGACTTTATGTGAATTGTTTAAACTTTTCTTAGGGAGGAGGATGGATGCGGTCTCGGATTTACAACAAATAGGGTAAGGGTAACACTAATCCGAAGAGAATAGTATTCAATTGACAATGTCATACACTGTAAAAAAATAAATAAAAAAAATAATCTGTAAAAAAACTGGAACTATCTGGCAGCTGGGACGCCAGATTACACCCGATAAATTACGAAAAGTTTTTTTCTTTAACATCAATTAACCGTAAAATAATTGTAATTTTCCAGTACCAAATGTACGAGATGTATCTGTAATATCATTATTTTTTTGTTGGCTACTCATTAAATGTATGGAGCGCTGGGGTTGGCTTCTGAAGATTGGGTCCCAAATGTTTTCTAAAAAGCCCCGAAACTTTTTTGAAAAAATGTGGGTTGTCATTTTCGGCAAATATAACAATAGGTAATGTTTATTACATAAAGCTCATGACATAAAGCTCAAAAAACGATTTCAGGGCTCAGACCTTAACTATGGTGGGCTCAGACCGGCCCACCACAATTGTTCTGAGCCACTGCATCTGATACAGGAAACAGAGGGGGAGGTGGAACCTGTTAATAGATGTGATCAAAAAACGTTTTATTCATTTATAGAAGGCACAGGATAACTGAATTTCTCTTTGGGAATGAGTTAAGTTCCATGTCCTGATAAGGCTCGAATTGGCCAGTTTATGTGTTTTAAAAAAAGTATAAAAGTATGTATGAAAAAGTTGACATAAGAAGTTACGTTCACTTTGACACGAAGTATACTTGTTAATTTACTTTGTTTCACACACAGACAACCTTGGCTTCAACCTTGGGATCAACAACAAAACTCCCACAATTCACCAGTGTAACACCTGAATCTAAACATTTTATTGCTTGTAAGTCGCAACATAACACTCATTTTAAGATTTCACATGATATGGAAAAATGATGCTTGCAGACTCAAGTTCAGCCAGTTCTGGGTTACGCTGATGTGTAATACTATGCTGTGTTTCTGCAGTGGTGACATCTACAACTGTCGTTGTCATTATTTTCCTATTATTAGTCATCTTCTGGAAGAGAAAACAAAAATACAGATACCCATGTTGCAAAGGTAATTCCATACAAAATAATGTAGTACAGGCTGAAATGAAACCATGTTTTCTTACATTATTTTTTGTCTTTTCTGTACAGATAATGAAAAGCAGCCAAACTGTACACCGATGACTATTGAGGAGGATCCCTTATACAATGGCCACTATACAAACCACCATGCAACCCAATTACAGGTGGAAACACAAGATACCCTGAGTAAGTTCCACTTCTGTTAAGACGACCCACAGATAATCTAGTCACACATCTAACAGAAACACCATTTGAGCCAACTGCACAGACATGTTTGTGTTTCAGGGGTACTGTATAGGCAGTGTTCATGCTGAAGAGTGACATTCAGTCACATGTTTTGTTAGAATTGTCCTACATTTCAAGGACAGCAACACTGGAACATGCCCAGTATACCAAGTATGTAGGCTACGGGAGAATTTAACGGTGTTTGGCTGACACCTGAATTCTCGCGGTCCACTGCAGGTCCGGAGATCCAGTCTGCACCGTTGCAGATAGTCCTGGAGAACCTGGATGTTCTGGAGGAGCTGGTGATCCTGCTGGACCCAGAGAGGGCAGGGGTGAAGAACACCACCCACCTGGCCTCCAGATGCTCCTTCCCATCCACATGGATCACCTACACCTACTCCCTGAGGGCAACCAGGAGCCCCCTGAAAGCAGTGCTGGAGGGGGTCACCACCCGAAATCCTGACTGGACCGTAGGGCACCTGGCCCGGGTGCTGAAGGAGATGGACCGCAATGACGCAGTGGCAGTGCTCACCAAACTCTCCCTGGCTCAGGAAATGTAGGATTCATTTAGCCAACACTTTAAAAGTCGCAAATAATTTCCCTACCTGTTCAGCATGTTTTTTATGACAATTTTTTGGACTCATCCTACAGATCCTTCCTGCCACAGTATAACTTCACTGAATAATTTTATATGAAAAGTATGTGTAACTTTAAAAAATCTGCTGTCACTTTTTTTTTATTACTTCAACTTGTATTGTATACTTAAATGTAAACTCAGTTTTAACACAACACATTAACTCTCCCATTTTATGTTCATTAAAAAGCTTTGTAAGACCATGTTTGATTTGTTCAAACATCATAACATCTTTATTAAGCAAATAACATTATAAATAAAAAAGTGCATAGAAAATTAAACAGGTTTAGAAATATGTATACAATTATTTACAAACTCAGGGTTTATTTGTACAAGGTAACAAAGACAAGTTCACACATATTTTCTCATTTTTATGTCTTTTACAGTTTTTATACTTTAAAATAACCCTACCATATAGAACATACAGCTTTCTGAACAAGTTCTGGGAGAGATGGTTGTGGTAACTTGACTTTGACTAGTGCTTTGCCTCCTTCATTGCACACACAGGACAGCTCTGCAGGGCATTTAAAACCAAGCCACGCATACTCTAGATCATCATCATCCTCTTTTTTTGCATTAGTATTCCTTAACATCTGTCTAAGCAACTGAGGTAGAATCCTTGCAAGAAGTTTGGAGTGACTGCTCTGGTATTTTCAGTTAGATGATTGACGCGCAATAATGTGAGCTCCATCCCTGTTATTGGTCATGCAGGAAGGCAGGATGTCAAGGCTGTCCTTGACCACCCAACTCCATTCCAGAGGATTCCTTGAGGACATTTGCTCTGTATTAGACGGTTCTTGGAGCATCTACGGAAAGAAGAGCATAGGCTTGGATGGGCAGGCCACACAGATTTCCCCTGTGAGTGATACAAAGGTATTCTCTCAATGAAAACATTACCAGAACGTAAAACATAAAAATCAAAATCAAATTTTAAAAAGACCTGCTTTAGAACGTCTCTTGTCAAGGCTGAAATGCAATATATAACTCCCCAAACGAACGTTCAAGTAAAAGAGCAAAGAAAAAATGGGAAAATAATGTTAAATGTAAAAAAGTGTGAGAAAAAAAAAGAAAAAACGCCACCGAGCATCCTGATCTTGGCTAGACTATGCTTCGGCAGCCTCAACCGCAACCACCACAGTAGCTATGTGCTGGAAACTACCAACCAGCAGAGTTGCAGGTCAACAAGACCGTGCAAAATGGGTGTAAACGGAAAATGAAAAGAGAAAGATTCGACAAGACCACCACCACTTTTTACAAAGCACAAAAAAATGTTTAGTTCACCAGTCCAAACTCGGAAACACGAATAAATACAACTATTCTAGAGCTCAAGCAATCTCGTATAGTCATCGATGTGTACAACAGTGTTGATTATATTTTCCTGACTGACTGGCAGCACGTTGTACAACAGCAATCTAAAACGTTATATAAAAGATGCCGAGAGCATTCTCTCCATCTGAGTACTAGAAGCAGTCGTCTGTCTAGCCATCCTACAGAGCAACGCACAGCACTGGGCTACCGTTGGGCTTTAGGTCTCAGATGCACTAAGTAGCTCTCAGTCTGTTGTGTGTGGAGTCTGGTCAATGGAGTTAAATGCACACACTCTCAGTGACGATACTTTACAGTGCTCTACCCTTAAAGACTGCAGGGGTCTTTTGAGAGAATGCAAGAGAATTGAATTTGGAATTTGTTATAACACTAAAGATGTGCAACTGTAGCATAGCCAAGACGTAATATTATTGCAAAAGATAATCAGCATTTGCCATAATGGTAATAAAAATATATATATTTATATACACGCATATATATATATATTTCAAAATAAAAAAGACAGATTTCCAGCTAAACTCTGAACTCTTGGCTTGGTTAGTGTTTGCTACATACACTGTACAATGAAGGTGTAATTACGATGTGGAATAAAGACATGATTTGTCTTTAAATATGACATGGCTGGTTCTAACCGTCAACCTGGATATAATGTTCATACATTTCTCTTTTAGTGAGATAGGGAAACCATCGCTGCAGAAACATGATTTGTGATTTACAGGCCAAGCGTTCAGGGCCTTAGAGACTCAACTGTCACATCTTAGCACCATGGTTTGCTGATTACAAAAACAATATATAACCAAAGAAAGAACATATCTACAATGGGAAGTGTGATGTATTACCCCAAATAAATAATGAATAACTCTGATATAGTTGAGAAAATGAAATATGGCAGAGGTATTGAATAACCTAGTAAAGGAAAATGGAGCCAACATTATTGTGGTGAAACCAGCAGACATCACATAACAATCTCCAAGCCTAGCAGGTTATTCCTTTGACGTAAAAAAAACTAAAACAACAAAACTTAGTTGGTGGTATATGACAATCAGCACGACCACAAGCAGATGCATCCTGTTTTAGGAAACACTCCCACTTTGAAAGTAGCAAGCAATCAAGCTAGTCTTCCTGACTTGCTGCAGTGGACTCAAAGCCCACATGAAGCGAGAACAAACAGGACTTATTTAACTGGTCTTCTTCTCATCTTTCCCCATCTGTTCTTTGTCTCCCCCGGACTCATCAATAGTGGCTCAACCTACATCCCCTGCCCAGTCCAACCCATCAGGAGCCCATCCTCTCCCACCTCCCAATCCAGCAAAGCCTTAATTTAAGGCTCCGCCAGTAATCTGGGTCCCCATTGTTCTCCTCTCTTCCCCTAGTTAAGAAATCGGCGACATCTCCGAGCTCCGCAGTTGCAGTTCAGCTTGCTGCTGGCGTCCTCGATGGGGAACTTGTAGTCATACGTGAGCTCCTCGCCCCGGTAGATCTTCCTCAGGGCGAAGATGACGATGTGCTTCTGGCCCTCCACATTGATGACGCGCGAGTAGCAGTTGGGCTCGCACGAGTGGTTGATGAACCGCGCCGCATTGCCGTGCATGGTGGCATCCACCACGTCAAAGTCGTCGATACGGAACATGTAGCAGCCGATCCCCTGATAAAAACAAAATGATTGACTTCGTTAGAAAGTAACAAAAAAAAAAAAAAGATCTCCCTCGATTTAAACACGAGCTTTGAATAAGGTCACACTTATCAGATGGATTGTCAGAAATATGAATCTATCAAGCATTGCACAGTCAGTCGGTGAACAAGATTAAGAAAGTTTATTGCCTGCGGCTGGCCCACAAGGAGAAGTTTGTCTGCTAGCATGTTGTGCTAGCTAGTTATTTAACCAGCCCCACTCTTTACACAGTCATTGGTTAAGACAAAGGCATGCAAATGTTCCATGGCTCTTCTTCATTGGCTCCTTGCGTGGACCTGGTGTGCGTGCGTGTTTGAGTGTGTGCGTGTGTGCCTTTTGACCCCTGTAAGCTTGACCACATGATTCCCCCAACACAGATAAAGCCAGATATCTAGGCCTCTCCCTACACACAAGGAATGCTGAACACAGAATCATTCTTATAGAGGATAACTGTGTTACATCTTCAATTTTTCCGACATGGATGCAAATCAACCAGGCGACGTGGTTAGGGACGTCAAATGGGCAACGTTCAAGTTCCCTGCCTCTCTCCGGACGCCTCACCTTGCCGTCGTAGTACTTCTCTCTCTTGTCAGTGAGAACGGAACGAATGACGATGCCAGCATACTCGATAACCATCTCTCCTGCATCGATGTTCCTCTTGCAGAACAGACCTCTGCCGTGGATAGCCGACCTATTGGGAAGACGGAAGAAGTGAGGTCATCTGGTATCTGCAATGGACTAGACATTCACGTTTGCAGTTATACAAAACATGTGGAAACTTCATGCTGGACTCATTTTCTTGTGGCGACAATGACATCATAGGATAATCACAAGGAAAGTAAGCTGTCTCATTCTACCATGTGACCGGAATAACAAGGAAGTCAGGATATTATTTTTATGACAGATGAGGTAAGGCTTTTCAGGTTTCTGGTGTCATTATGAATATCCTCTCTAACAATGGGATTTTATCCAGCAACAGACTGGCGAGAGTTCGGACCTGTACACGCCCACAGCCTCTTTAGAAGTCCTCTCCAAATGTCTGAAGCGCATGGCCATCGGTAGCTCCAGGCTGGTGGCGCGTCTGCAGGACAACAAGGACAGAGTGTGAAGGGCCGTGTGAGCAACAGACACCCAGTCCCAGTATGATGCACAGCGCAGTGGTCCAAGCTAGTACCGGTTTAATATGACGTTGTGTTACTTTGTGTGACTGTGATTGTAACCGTGTGAGAAATGCAGAAAATAAATGTGCGACGTCTGTGGAACAGGGAGGAAGAGGTGGCACCTGGTGGACTTGAGAGGAACTTCATCCTCCTCTTCGTCGTACGGTCCGATGTCGGGCAGCTGTCTGTGCTGAGACGCCAGGAAGTTGAACATGTCAAAGGTGGATTTTCTGCAAAAAGACAGAACAGGATGTAACGGTTATTTATAGACGGTCATTAATTACTGGGAGGTAGAAATAATATTTTTTCCACTGGGGGAAAACCCCACGCTAGGTAGGGAAACCACCTGAGTTGGAACTGTAATTGTAGATTCTAGCGATGCTCTATTGAACAAAATACATCAGGGGTTTTCAACTGGTTTTGTCCCAGGGACCACTATTCTTACTAGAAAGTAATCCGCTGGACATTGATGTGCCTGTGTGCGTGCCTACGCGTGTGTGCGTGCGTGCATGTGGATAGAAGGAAGTTTTAACATTTGGTTTTCCATGTTGCTTGTATTTAAAACCCTAGATATATCTATTTAAAAACCTCACACAATTTACATAGAATCTGTGAGATTCTAAACACTAATAAAATATAAATACAATTTAATAAAAACTCAAACAAATCTAGAAAAATCTGTGTAGCGAATTTATATATATTTTTTAATCAATGGTGGACTGATCAGCATAGGTTCGTGTCGCGGACCCCCTGCAATGCTGGCGCGGACCACCAGGGGGCTGCGGACCCCCGGTTGAAAACCCCTGCAATACATGGTTGGTGAGCCCCACCGACCTGAGGTAGAGCTCGGAGCGGGCACATCCGCTGGGGTTGACAGGCAGGTCCTCTTCCTGGGTGATCTGCTTGTGGAAGCGGAAGGTGTGGCGCAGGCAGCGCCGCGCCCCCTGGAGCTGTTCCACCAGGAAGACCACAGCATCATGGACCAGGCCCAGCATACGGCCCCCGCTCATCCCGGAGAAGGACAGCTGTCTCAGCTTGGCCTGTGCCCGTGCCTCCTGGACCCCATCCATCACCGCCCTCCATGCCACTGTGTGTGTGGGGGTGTGTGTAGGGTGGGGGTGGATACAGGAGGAGGATGGGGATGGGAGAATTTTCAAACCATGACAAAGCGTAAGCCTCAGGGGTGGGAAGGGACTAAAACATGACACAACATTCTGGTGAATTTGGCAATCAAGTCATCTTTCCTGTGAAATTCAAATGATTCCTTTGTATTTCACAGTTCCCACTCATTTGCTGATCTATTCCAGCCCTCACCCTCTATGCTGTCCGCTTCCACATTGAAGCCATCATCACTGGTGATCTGGAAGAGTAGGTGGGGCTGGTCCCTGGAGTTAGGATTAGGGCAATCTTCCTCGTCCGAGGGCGGCAAGTCATCATCTGAGCATGAAACAGCACCTGCCAGGAAGCACACAGACCACAGATGGAACTCTCCACTTCACTCACACACACACACAACTGGGTGTGTTTCCTTCGTGAGTAACTGTTAAGACCGTTCAGATTCCAAATAATTAAGGAGAGTTGTGTCAAAATACCTGAGTATTTGTTCCAATCCGTCAGGGCATTCCGACCCACTGCATCCCATGTCTGTGGTTTTCCAGGTTCACTCCCACCTCGAGATAGGGAGAGGCGGTCCCAAAGCTCAGGCCTGTAAGATGTAGCAAAAAGCCATTAGTCAAATTATTCTAATCATTAAAATGAATGACAGACTGGCAAGATCTATAAAGTATGTGACGTGATGAGGAGGAAGTTCATATTGTGGTTTGCAAAGTTTCTGTACACTTATCTATCGCAATCTGGTCGGCCCACACAGGAAACTTGACGTTCTATTCATGAAATTCTATACAACACTCAAGTGCAACTGCAAAGATAAGAAACATGAGACCTTGTGCTTTACTTGTAATGTGGTAATATTATATTTCAATAGCTTACCTAGAGCTTTCAGAGTCGCTGAGGTGCTCTTCTTTCATCTTATCCAAATCCAATATTCCTTTCACTGTTGGGGCTTTGATGCGAACCCCTCCCGCTCGGCTAGACATGGCAAGGCTTGCCTTCTGAAGTTCCTCCTGTCCACTAGAGGGCTCTGGCTCCAGAAAGTCAGTCTTTGACTTTTTAGTGACGATGCGGTCTGAGAGGCAGGACACCCTCTTCATGCGAACATGGGATCGAGGGCGTGGTTTTGGAGTTGGTGATGAGGCTGAGGGCTCATGTTCAACAAAAAGGCCAGTGGGGAGGATGGCTGAAGGGCTCAGTATTCGAGGCCCACTGCGTTTGGGGGTGTAGTTGCTGGCCATGGCTTGGTTGATGATGGCTTGGGCGCTCTCAGCCGGAGTCATGGGAGAATCCAGCTCTGGGGCCTTGGTCAACTTCGATCTCTTGGAAGTCGACTGTTCCTTCTTTTTCCTTGGTTTCTTAATCCCGGGTGCGGAGCCATCTGCGGACGGTTTGGTGCTTTTCCTCACCTTCTTGACCTTCGTTGGTGCCCCCGCTCCATTGCTGTTGTGGCTGAGAAGCTGAGTGATGGTGGCTGGACTCTGAACCACTGGGGTTACCATCCGAGAGAGATTGGTGGTCAAGGGTGCCCCTGGAGCTGGGGTGGTCATGGTACCAGCTGCTGCCAGTGTGGCTGAAAGGGCATTGCTTTGGAGGAGACTGGCTATCTGCGTGACACAGTTGTAGGAGGGTGAGCTAGTAGTGGGCAGCTGGAAAGTGTTGCTTTCCGGGTTCTTCACAAAGATCTGACCAAGGCGGTTCACCAGCAAAACGTGAGGCGTGGGGTCAACATTGGGACCCCCTACCTCCTTCACAGTCAGGATGGCATGGCCCGGAAGAGCCTGGGGGAGCATAGGCTGTTGGGGCTCCATAGCTGGTCTGGGGGTGGAAAAGTTGATGGAGATGGTGTGTCCTGTGGAGGCTTCCTTTTGCAAAGATGAGGAACTGTAGCCATTGATCAGGACTGGGGCCAATGGGGGCTGAAGCGAAGACATCATGGGCTGACACAAGGTGGACAAGCCGTCAGAGAAGGAGGATATGGAGGGAGAGGTTGTTACAATGGTGATCCCTGTGGAGGCAAGGGGCTGGGATTGAGCAGAGAACATAGGCACTGAGACGGATCCGTAAGATCCCACGGGGAGATTGGTGCTGGAAGTCGCAGACAACAGTGGATCAGACTGAGGAGCATTCAAGGGCATAGGTATAATGCCTCCACCTTGAATGGGTTTTGTTGCATCTGACATTTTGGTGCAAAAGCTGTCCATGGACGGCAGGACTCTGGAGCCTTGGGTGGGTGTCACAGTCTGCAGGGAAAGGCTAGCGAGAGGTGCCTGGGTGAAGCCAGACAAAGAGGACACCGAGGAACTCATCTGCAAGTGATCGGCAGGGGCTTGACTGGGGTTAGGGAAATCTGTGGACATCAAAGACGAAGGCTGAAGGAGATCCAACAGAGATCCCTGACTACTGTTCACTGGTTCTGTCAAAGAGGGGTCTGCTAAGTGGTTCATGAAGATGGCAGATCCATCAGTTGGCGAGACAAAATGGCCACTGTCTGAATCTAAAAAGGGATGTTTAGGGACTTGATGAGCCTCCTGCTGGGTATCCACTGGAGTGCCCTCCTGAACTGGGACCAACTCAGTAAAACAGGCATTGGGGGAAGGAGGATCACACTTTTCCAAGACAAGAGGTGCTCCAGACGGCAAGTCTAAACTGGCATCCTGGAATAAATCCTCTGGGTAGGTAGTCAGAGGCCGTTTGGTGCTGACAAACTCGGACATAGCTACTTGTAGGGGCACAGTTAGCACTGTTTCCAGTGGACACATCTGTGCTTTTGCAGGGGGGCCAGATTTCTGCCATGCTTGTGGAGCTGTGGGATCGTTCAACTGCAGGGAAATTGGAGACACTCCATCAGTGGCTTCAGAAGGATCCTGGGACAAACGGTGAGGGGTAGGTTGAGCGGAGGAGACGGCAGCTCCGGGTGAGGACAACGTGTCAAGGGATGGAGCATCCGAGGCAGGACTTCCAGAGTCTGCACTCAACCCATTCCTTGTCGTTTCTGATCCAGGTGGCAAGTCTCGACTTTGGGCAGGGTTCGGAGTTTGGCTAGTCTTCTTCAGCTTCTTAGCCCCGTCGGTGGTGGTCAGGCTGGCATCACTCTCTGTCCCATCGTCTACACCGTCCAACTGGGGGATGTGCCTGGAAGAGGGGGATGTGGGGGCCTGGGCTTGGTCCCTGGGGACAGGACGAGAGACTACCGTGCGGGAGAAGTCAAAGTAGTGCTCCATGTCTTCATCAGAGGAACTGTTATCCCAGCCCTGCCTGGCCGCAGTTGCTGCCCGTGGAAGGGACGCGACACGCGTCTTCCTCCTGCGTACATCTAGCGTCCGGCCCCAGAACTCCTCCTGGTTTTCATCTCCCTCAACCACTATCTGGCCTCCACAGTTCATGGCCACTCCCTCATTTAATAACGTCTCCTCTATCTCCAGCTCTGTCTTCATCTCAGACCCCATGGCAATTTCTGAGTGCTCATGGAACGGAGGGTAGGAGAATTCTCCTTTCTGCTGGCCTGCTGAGTCCCTAAGAGGAGAAGTACCATTTGCTGCAGAAACATCCTCAGGTTCTGGGGAAGCAAGGAAGTTGTGAGGTACCTCCACAGAGTCTGCTTGACTCAGGTCAAAGGTCAGCCGGGGCCGCGGGGAGTGCTGAGGGGTTGGGGAGAGGGACAGGCTAGAGGAAGGGAAGTTGCCCACACCTTCTTGCCATGGGGACTGGGGAAACAGTCCTGAGGTAGAGTGGCTCATCATATTCCCTAGGCATCGGCCAGAGGAAGCACCACGACCTCCGACAGGGCGGGCTGAAGGAGAGGTCAGCAGGTTGTCAGTAGCACCGAGGGGGAACAGTGGGGAGGTGGGCTGGGACTTCCCAGCACGGTGGGGGATTTGTCCAGTGGGGGAGCCAAGGGGAAGGGGGGACACATGGCTGCGGGGGCCGATGGACTGGGTGTGGGAGTGGGGGCTGTGGCGCCGCGGTCTGCGAGTTTCCTCCAAATCACTGATAGTTAGTATGTGGTGGGGTTTGGACTTGGCAGCTAAAAAAGAAAAAAAAAATGTTACCCTAGATAGACATTAGGAATGGGCGATATAAACGATATGCAATATAAACAATACAAAATTGGCCTACAATAGAGATTTTAATTATATTTCTCTATAGTGCTAATGCATGTAGGGAGCAATCTACCCACGAAATTTAGAGCCACGAGCTGCAACGCATCATTGTATTAATCGTTTTGAGTAGCTATGGCTGAAAGCGGAAGCTGGTGAAAAAGACCGGTGCAACATCCATTATTTGGACTTGATTAGGATATAGGCCTAAGGAAGCATAAGAATAAGGAAATGCAGCTGAAGGAATACGCTGCTTGTTTTAAAAACAACGTTAAAAAAATAATAACGAAACTCAATGTGGCGGCCGGCGTTGATTCTGTGGCGCACCGCCACAAATTAGTCTGTGTGGGAAACACTAGGGTCTATGTAACCTGTTCTGAAATGGTTCTATTAAAATTTATACATTGTGATACATATCGTTATTGCAAGAGGCTGCAATGTGTATCGCAATATGGATTTTAGGCCATATCGCCCATCCCTAATAGACGTAAATCAGGTTTCTGCAAAGACTTTATCATTATTACAGATTACAAGAATTCAAGGCTGTTAAAGCAAAAACCTGGGGAGGGTAAAGGCCGGAACATTCCACCAGCTGGCCTTCTTGGCTGGGGATGGCTGGGGATCTTTGGCCTTGCCCCTTGTTCTGGTTTACAGAAGAGTGCTGAGTTGCTGGGCGTTGAGTCTTGTTGGGACTGGGAAATGTTAATCTCCTGGGTTTCATATTCTGAAAAATAAATAAACAATGCTTGTGTATGCAACATCAGCCGTCATCATTTTTACGCAAGGCTTAAAAGCATGGAGAAAGTGCCGTTACACATTTTACAGCAGAAAACGAACCTGACTGAGGACAGGGGCTGTGGGCAATGGTGCGGTTCTCTCCCTGGTCAGGCATTTCCTCCACAGGTTTCTCAGGGACCGGCGGTCGGACCTCCCGAACAGTGCAAGTGTACTTGCAGCGCCGCTGTGGGTTAACTGTGCTCCAGTACCAGCGTGAACACCTGGGAGAGAAGATGTTATCAAACGGAACTGGTCAATTTACGCCTCCAGTGATAAGGTGTATAAATTAAGGCTGGGCGGTAAGGCCTAAAATGTTTATCACAGTATAATTCACAAGCACTGACGGTATCAATCACGATATATAAGATCTTCTTAAAATGTCATGACAATGCAATACCCACTGCAGTGACTAATCTACCGCACTCGGACGGATTTGGATTGGGTAACTCTGGTGTGTCACTGTCACGAGTTGAATTTTCAAAATTTGACAGCGTTTAATTGCCACGGAAGATTGACTTCTCAGTAGCCTACGAGTTCAACAGTAGCCTGCGTTCATGGGTTCGCAAAAAAACATAGCTATAGCTAGTTAGCTCTAGCTATAAACAATTATTATATGTCTAAATACTCGATTCTATTGGCCTACAATAAACATACATTTCACAATTCTAACCAACCTGGCATTGGATTTGTCAAACGCATTCTGGTAGATTCATTTTTGCGCACATGCATGGCTTTAGGTAGTGAAAAAGATTGCTAGTGTTTCCACCTTTGGCTAGCACAATTAGACAACACAACGTACAGAGTAGGCTACTGTTTGTTGGTCGATGTTGGATAACTTGAAATAAATCATTTCCAAATGATGAGGCTCATTTTTTTTTTTTTTTTTACCAATTCTTCTTCCGGTAAATCAACCCCACTGGCGTTATTTTCCTTAATTATATAATTAACACTTGCTTACACTTGCCAACAAAAGCAGTTGACTCATATGAATGTTTCCTTCCTCTGGAGTTGCTAGCTTGTTTGTTGACTCATTGACTGGCACAATGCGTGCAGCGTCCATGCTGCATGTTTTTTTGTTGTAAAATATACAAATTTGAACTAACCCATTAGGCAGTATCACTTGACTTATATTTTATACCAAACAGAAACACTTTACTAGTACATTTATAAATATATCGTGATATCCATGATATGGAAAAATCCATATCATGGACGCAATACCGGTATTCACGTTCATACCGGTATACCGCCCACCCCTAGTATAAATGGAAACATTACTTCTGACACTTACTGGTAGCCAACAGGGAAAAGTTTTCCATGGCTAGCAGACAACTCTGTCAACAAACCCAGGTTTTCAATCTGTAGAGAGCCTGTAAGCAGGAAAAAGAGCATTTTGAATTAGAAACTCAACAAAATCTGCTACAATTTATGTTTCAGTAACACAGTACGTTATTATCTCAAGACTGATTAGGTAAGACACTAACCAATCATCAAGTTGATGGAATCTGGCTCAAGTCCAGTCAGAAACTTCCTGCGGAGACTGATTCCCTCAAAGTCCACATATACCCTGCGGTTCACTTCAAAGGCCTGACCAGAAATCATCTAGTGGGAGTGACAAAAACATTGGCACCCATCAGCTTACAAACGTTCTAATAAATAAGAATTAAAAATGAATTTAAAAAAAACACACTTTAAAAGCTAAAATGATCCTGGTGTGTACCTTGCCACTGATGAGGTTTCTGTGTTTGTAGCAGTAGACTTTCTTGTCATCCTGGAACACACAGTGACGGGAGCGAGCGCACATGAAGTGGTAGTTGCTCTGACAAGATGTGAGGCAACAGCCCACGGTGGCACCTGTCTGATTACAGCGCTCACACCGCTGAAAGGGAACCACACACACACACACACACCACAGGGGGAGTCAGTGGAAATCCAACGGGCTGGAACCCGACTGCACGGCTCACCAGACCAAAAGAAACAAGTTACTGTGACTGACCATGAATCGTCCCCTCGCCACAGCACTGTGAACGTGCAGAAGAGAGCCGTTGTCCTCCTCAAATACCTCAGCTGACCACATAGAGCAGTTGACATGGGCCCACTCGTTCTGGCCCAGGTAGAGCAGCCTGCCTGCCTCCTAACAGAGATAGGGGAGAAGCCAAGTCACATCTGAGGTTCCAAGTTGGCCAGACAGCAAATATCTTGTTCACCATGAGACTGTTTACTCAGGTGTCTTGAAAAAGCTTGGCAAAGGGGTGACTCAGCCACTGATTTTGTCGTCGATGAGTAAATCTGTTCAAAAAAGCTGCACCATTTACTGGCAAACTGTGCTTTTCTATGATGACTTAATACTTACATTGGGCTTCGCGTCTCCATACTTTTGACACAGGGAGCATTGCCTTTCGTCGTCCTTGGACCAACCAGTGTCAAGGTCAGCCTTGGATAGCCGTCCCCTTTTCCCTTTGAATTTGAGCCTGAAAGCCTTGCTGGTTCTATAGTGGCTTCTGCTGGCTGAGTCGCTGGTTAGAGGGCTGGTGAGAAGAGGATCGACTTCCTGCTTGACCTCCAAGGGGCACGCGTTGTCCCCTTGCAGGGTCCCCAAGGGGGGCCGGGATCTCAGCTCCTCCTTCTTGCAGCACTGAGCATAGACATGCTCTTTGGTGGGGGGCTCAACAGCGTGGGGAAGCATCCCACTGGGAAAGTCAGACACAGAGGGAATGAAGGAATAGGGGGAAAACGGGACATGTTTTCAAACATTCTGCATGTTAAAAGATAGTTAATTGCACACGTAGTCAATTGCCAGCAACACATAAAAAGGAGGGGAAAACATTTTCAACTCAATGACCTTAAAAAGAGCAAAGAGAGAGGAAAAAAAACAAGCACAAATGTGACCATGTGTGCAGAATCGTGAGCCAACTTGAGTTATAGAGCTGCTGGCACCAAACCAAAAGTAGCTGGCATAGCATTACATGTCATTTCAGAACAAGAAAGGACATCCCATTTTCACTGGCAATGGTGCATCAAATTCTTGAAACCAGGTCAAAATGCAGGCCAAAATAACTTCAATGGAATCAATTAAATTCCCTGAACTGGATTAAACTAAACGTTGAATCCATTCATTGTGAAACTCCAAGTCAGACTCACACTTAACTATGTGAAAAAGTTATTACTCACCTGGGAAGGTCTTTGGTACGTGGGTCCCACACTTTGGGATCCTGACTGTTAAACCAGTTGAACACCTCTTCCAGGAGCTGAAAGTAGAGATCAAGGTAGATATGGAGTAAAATATTACCAAATTCCCACAGATTTCATTGTGTTTTTGTCCATGCTTGAAGTCAGTTGCACAAAAACAAGTGTTCTCTCCCATAACGCAAAACAACCACACACCATCTAGAACCAGACAAACAATACAGATCCGACACGATGACATACTATAATATAATGCAATTGTAGGAGTGAAGATATTTGGTTAATGTGTCTGAATGATCCTCTGGGGTGTTCTGGACTTCATTAGGAACTTTTGTGGTGGCGTGGCTGTAGTGGTGCTTACAGCTAAGCTACAGCTGTGTTATCCATCAGAAAGGCCCATTAGCCGTTGGTACTTGGTGTTTTACCTTTAAGTAGTATGAGCGGGCCAGGGCTGTGGGCTTCTCCTCCTCTGACATCCCCTCCTCCAGTTCCAGCCTCTTCCTCACCACCTGGACCACGTCCTCGTGAAAAGATTTCTAAAAGATAACCAGAAGAGGACAGAAACAAGATGAGTGTCTTATGTTTCAAAACAATGTGGTGAGTATGGGTTTGTACAAACAACATGCTTTAAACAGAAATGGAAAATCCCACCACCACTTTCAACTGAAGCAAAACCAATACATTTGCTAACTGACACAACATTTGAAGTAAAGTAGGCTAGCATAGCTACAGTTTGTAAGCAATAAACTTATTTACAAGGCATGAACCTTACTTGTTTTGGTAGAATCAGGATTGTGGTGCCTGTTTTAAATTACTTTGTTTTGAAGCAGGGTTTATATACAATGAGCCAGCAGGCTAATGTGTCTGGTTGTGTTACAGCGGTGGTATATGGATTTTCGAAATTGCTTATCCTAAGTGTGGTGTGTTGTTAAGAAGATGGTAAACAGTATTCTACAGTTCTGTAGACACTGTCTCGACTATAAGTCACGCAGGTTTTGTGGACACTAACCAGGGTGGTGTAGAGGCCTCGGTCAAACTTCTTGCCCACAGCCCGGAGGTCACAAGCTGGCTGTCCCTCCACTCTACAGTCGGGGTCCATAAGGGTCTCACACTGAGGGTCAGGTAAACACAGTGAGGGGGGAGAAGCACATCTCAACGGCACAGCACAAAGTACTTAAGAGGCCAGCCTTCAAGACTTCCCAGAAACTACAAACAATGGGCCTCATTCACGAACATTTTCTTAAGTTTCTTCTGAAATGTTTCTTACGGGCTTCGGAAAAAACAACGTAAGAAAAACACATCCGCCAAATTCATGAACGCTTGAAAATGTGTTCCTGCGCAGCAGAAGTTTTCTGAGCTGTGCTCCCCGGGAAGAGTTTTCTTGACATCAGAAGAAATTCCTTCTTAAATTCGTCGTAACTACGTTCGAGAATGAGGCCCAACGTCTCTGCAGAACATGCCAATCCAAACGGGAAAGATGAGGTCCCACAAAACAGCGTGTTCTACCTGAGAGCAGGTGACCAGGTGCTGAGTGAGAGTGGAGGAGAGCAGGCAGGCCAGGACCTTCTCCACCCCTGCCCTGAGCTCAATGTAGAGAAGCTCTCTCCAGGCGCTGGGCTGGGATTGGCTGCACGGCCGACAGGAGTACACCACACTCTCTGGTAGGCTGGACAGGATCTCGTACAGGTCATCTGATGTCAAAGACAAAGTAGAAATGCTTCAGAGCAGCGATGCACACACTTCTAGGTGCGTTTGACATCGACCGTGGCTGCATGAAACGACCGGCAAGAGTTGCCGCTTGCCGGCGGGGAGGAGTTAAGAACAGCTCTGTAAAGTCGGACATTCCAGCTTCTCGTGGTTTGCTGCGTTGACGTCAGTCATGGACGATCAAGCGCTGTTTGCTGACTTTATTGTTGACGAACTGCATGGTCGCAAATTTAATTGTTTTCGCATTAGAACTTACACGAGCAAGTGCACTGAAATTTGTCATTTTATGTATTGGTCTATGTTAAACTCTTTCTCCAATCTGCAGATTGATAATACAACCAGAACTCCGTTAGTGAAGAGGCGGTCTAAAACCCTTTCTTCAAGAATAGCAGGCTATCGCAGTCTGTCAATAAAGGCAAATATTAAATCAAATTAAAAAGTTTGGTCCGGATTTGAGCATTAAACTAAAGGTGTCAGAATAAATAGAAAATATGCGTCAAAGTTGTCGTGTGTGAATCTGGCCAATCATGAAATAGCTGTGTCGTCATTAGAACCTGTGCAGTTGCTCTTGAGAAAATGCGCTCGGCTACACAGCCAGAAGATCTCAAATTGGTACTTTGATGGCGACATCACAGTGACATAGCCTTGGCGCCGTCTACAGTCAGACAAAGTCTAACCAGAATTCACTGCTTCAAGTCAGCCGCCTGCAGCCAGCTGCGGCGCAGCATGACGTCAAACACCTTCTGATTCACTGCAGACAGAAATGTGTCACTGTTTAGAAACCTCCATGACTAAAGGTCATCTCTTTCCATGAAGGGTACAATCTCACTTTGTCAAGTCGTGGCAATTGGTGTGACTTATTCCTGAGCGTATAAGACTTTTTAAAGCCCTGTTTAAAGTATGACGGTTGTTTCACTTCCTTTTTAGTTTTGAAGGCCCCTCAAAGAAACAAATATACATCAATCTGTCAGTCACTTCCTTTTTTTTTGTCAACATGATTGGTGTGGAAACTACCACGGTTAATGGTAAACCCTACCCACACACTGTCATTACCTGTGAGGTCCTCGCACTTGGCATGGACCCAGTGGTTACACGAGCCACACTGCATCATCTGGCTGTCGTAGTCATTGTCTTCATAGCATTTGAAGCAGATCGGACAGTAGTTTCCTGGACAGAGGAAGGAAGTTGGAAACAGGAAGTGAGAGAGAGAGAGAGAGAGAGAGAGAGAGAGAGAGAGAGAGAGAGAGAGAGAGAGAGAGAGAGAGAGAGAACGTAGGTGTTTGAGTCAGAAATGAACTTGTTTGTCATCTCAAGCAGGGGAATAGGCAGTCTGGATGAGAGCAGAAGAGAGAGAGCACCACAGTGGGGATTCCTCTTACCCTGTTCATGGAGCCTTGTGCAGTCTGAACACAGTCCTTTATCGTGGTCCCATTCTGTGTCCCAGGTCTTCCCTGGAGTCACCCCACAGCTTTTGCATCTGATGCACGTCATGCACACCTGTAAACATGACCAAGAGGAGCACAGAAACATCAGCCAACCAAGTCGTTTTTTAAACATTTCTCTGCTGTATTGGGTAGTGTGAGATAAACAGGAAAGGCAGGAGTGGGAGAGAGAACACATTGGGTTAAGTGAGTCTTTCTGCGGAGGATGGACTTACCCAGGCCTTTCGCTTTTTGTTTACTTTAGGGTAGTTCGGTCCCAGACACGCGGGGTGATAGGAATTCTGACATCTTTCACACTCCAACAGAGGCTGATGGGAACCACAGTGATAAGGCAGTGAGCGATCACAAGTCTTCAACAACAGAGTTTCCATTTCACCAAACTATCTTTTTCCCTGGCTGGTTGCCAAATACCCATATAACAGCAGACCCGTGTTCAAAAAAACGAGCAAAGCGAGCACACGGCTAACAGGGCCGAGCAGCGTCCCACCTTCGACTGCTTGTTGTTCTTGCCGCACACGTGGCAGAACCTGCAGCGGCGACAGCACCAGTTCTCCTTGTGCCCCTCCGAGGGCCGGTCGGCCGGCTCCAGGCAGAAGCGGTGGAAGGGCTCACAGCACACCTGGCAGTACAGCATCTGCAAAGAAGGAAGCACTTTGAATGGCCGCCACACGCCTACCACTCCCACGGTGAAAAACAGCTGCATCTCATGGCACGTCTTCAAATGGGGGCAGTTTTTACCTCGTGTTGCCCCTTGCTGGCACACAGCAGGCAGACATGGGGAGGCATGAGGGGCACAGATGTCAGGATGCTCAGGCCTCCCATTGTCCACACGTTTTCCAGTGTACAATCCTCCTGCAAAAGGACACAACACAAACATACATCAGCTTTGGAATCGTCCTTAGCTTCCTCTGAGGGCTTGAGGCCAAAGACAGCACACAAGCGGCCTTTGTTGACAATGAGTTGAGGATGAAGGGCAAATATGTGGGGGAAGTCGGACAAATGAAACTAGGCAACGCTGACCTCAAGTGGTCACTCTCAGAAATCAGAATCAGAATGGGATTTATTTGCCATGAAAGTTTGCACAGACAAGGAATTTACTTTGGCAGCAAGGTGCATACAATAAACATATAGGAACCTAACATTTAAATATGTGGACTATCAATACTAAGGGTAAATAGGGTACATAAACTAGCAGTACTAAGTGGAATTAGAATTAAAAACACAGAATCTGAACAAAACCAGGCAGTGCAAAAGACTGCCCGAATGATTTGAA
The DNA here is from genome assembly GCF_054491055.1 of Hypomesus nipponensis. Lineage (NCBI taxonomy): Eukaryota > Metazoa > Chordata > Actinopteri > Osmeriformes > Osmeridae > Hypomesus > Hypomesus nipponensis. The sequence goes on along the minus strand of NC_140362.1, from coordinate 4,171,078 downwards.
CCAACAATCATTTAATGAGTTTAAGTGTAGATCATTCTGAATATAGTTATAAGCATAGAATTATTCCCATAATTAAGTCTAGTTTAAGTCTATGACTAACGGTGATTAGCAAGAGAGGTAACCCCACCTTGAAATCGACTCGGATCTTGTGCAACGGTTCAGATGGTTCTCGGTCCCTCTGATCAAACCCATTGGCAAGGGCAGCCAGGACGCTGGGAGGAGTCTGCTCCAAAGGATTCTGGGAAATACACATGGTATCAAAAACAAAAACAGCCTGATTATCGACCAGCCACACACACACACACCATCCCGGCGGCTTCTGCATTGGCTGTGGCAACGTCACTGTGCCCACCCGAGGTGCCAGTTTGACTGAACAGTGTCAATAAGAGGATCAAAGAGGAAGAAGAGGAGAGGATGGAGATGGAGAGGGACAGTGAGCCGTCAACGGGATCACTCACCTTCTCAGCTTTGCGTCGTCCTGGTGGGACCCTGTGGGACCCGGACCTGCGGTGCCTCACTCCTTCGTCTGAAATGTCGCCCAAGAATCCATCCAGGGAGACAAAGTCTTTAGATTTTTGGAGGAGAGGGGGGGGGTAGAACATTTATTTGTTAATGCCATTTTTGTCAAGAAAGAAAAGATCAATTGCATTCTCTCCTTAGCTATATTTGAACTATGGTTTTTGAGAAGGAGCTCTTTAAACCCACCTTGACTGAACCGTGGGCCTAGGCCCCTCCTTCTGCCGGGAGAGGTGGAGTTAGACACGGCCCGGACTTCCAGGTCCGAGTCGTAGTCGAGCAGGTCGAAGTACGAGCGCGGCTTCACACAGCGCTTGGGCTGCTTCCTAACGGACGAACTCTGGCCGTCTCCATGGAGACCAGACAGGGACCCCTCAATCCCGTCCCCTTCCTCGTTACTGGAGTGACCCCCACTGGCAGACAGCCGTCTGCGCTTAGAAGGGCCTGGGAGGAGAGAGGGGCAGCTGGTTTTTGTCTTGTTCGTGCGCTTTAGTTGATGACAAGGATAAAACAGGAAGGAACGGGTGTTCTACCTTTGGGAAACTTTCCACTCAGACGGCGAGCCTTTCTCTCCTCGATCTGATCGCATCGTTTGAAGCTTGGTGCGAGAGAAAAATTATTTAGGTTTGTTTTAAGGAACACCGATCACTGTTTCCTGAAAAACTGGATCAGACAAACAAGTAAAAAAACTTACACACAACACTGCCGTTTGGTATTTGGACCACCAAATTTAGGTTTGTCGAGGCAGTTCATGCACTTGCCACAGTCGTCCTCATGGTTACAGCCCTTGCATACTCCACATCTCCGTGAGCGGTAGCCAAATGGACCAAGGCCCTTCCGTTTGGCAAAACCAGAAGATTTTCGGACCTTGGTGACCTTCTGGTCTGAGAGGAGAGGGCTATCTCGCCCAGAAGGAGACCCAACTCCTAACAATGAAAAGGAAAGCAGTTATTACAATGTATAAGGGACACATTAAAGAATCTTTGCATTGTCATCTACTGAAAATACTGCTGTTCAAATTCATTTTGTATATACAGATTTATTATAAAGATAGCATAAGGATTTGTACAGGTAATCAGCTTTCACTGAATCTACCTTGGGTGGGAGAGGGGGATATCCCGGTTCTCTCATGCAGGGGTAGAGCACTGAGTCTGGGGATGTCGTCAGACACCACGGCCCTGGGCTGGCCCAGCACTACCGCTGCTGCTCGACACACGTGCTTAATACGCGGCCCTCCAGCTCTGCGGAACTCCTGACAGAGAGGAGAGACATGCTGGGGCTGTAACAAATATTCACAAACACACAAAAAAACAACATACATTGGATGAGTAGAGTAGGCGAGTCCACACTGATCAGATATGACTGCACAACAGAAACAGATTAGAAAGCGAGAAGGGATTACATATACAACATTTTAGACATCACATTTTATTCTTGAGCAGATGCATTTATTAGGGTGACCAGATTTGAGTTTGTGAACAAGAGGACACTACGTTGCGTCGGCGGGGGTGGGGGGGGGCGCGGGTGGGGGGGGCGGGGATGCTGGTCGTGTATTGCATGCCGCACTATCTGATCAAAATGACAGTTCTCTCTGCAGTCAGAGTTCGCACAAGAAGGTGGAACGTAAGGGAGATATCCTTTCCTGAACTTGTAAGGGCGTAATAGTTGGTGAAAGACCCAGAGAAACACGAATATACAACAAGGCAAAATCCCGGACGATTTTGGAATCCCTAACGGACGAATTTTTTAGGGTCTCAAAAAGAGGACATGTCCAGGTAAAAGAGGACGTCTGGTCACCCTACATTTATCTAAAGCGACATACAAAGAGTGATATCAACAAGGCATAAAGATACATCTGAGATTAATGTGAATGTTCCTTTACCTGTGAAAGGGGGGGCTCGTTCTTGTCTGGGCCTGCAGGCTCAAGCTGCCCTTTCTGTTTCCTCCTGCATCTCTTTGCTGTGGCATCTCTGGATGCAGCACCAGCAGGGCCTGACAATAGCTGTGGGGGGAAAACAGGTCCAGGTATTTACATTATTTAAAACCTGACTCTTCTCATGAGATACATCTTAAAGGTAAACATATTCTTATGCATCTTACTTTATAACATAACATTCAGATTGACATTCTTTAATAAATTACCCCGGAAGATTTGAGCTGCTTCTGCTGGTCGATTTTGATGAGCTGAACCTTGGCTTTCTTGAGGAGGTTGAACATCCTCTTGTTGGCACCCGTGAGCCGAACTCTTTGTGAGGCTCCTTTCTCCTCGGACACAAGGTCACTGTCAGCAGCCCCGTACAGCTCTCGCCCTGGCTCCCGCATCTCTACTTCTGACACGTGAGAGACAGACATGTCACCGTTTAGGAGGACCCAGCGCTGAAACCAACCTAGTGCATCCATGCCAACTCACGGTGAAAACACAGGGTACTCCGCTTACCTGTTTTTATCCCCTCGCCCCTCGTCACATCCTCCTGTTCTCCGTACTGAAACGTCAAAAACTTGGAGTTCATCGTCCTGACGCACACCGACACTTTTCGCACGACTCCGGGGGAATCAAGGTCTTCTATCTTCAGTTTGGATTTGCCCTTCACTGTGCTTGTGTGTCGTTGTCTGAGACTGATGCTCTTGACTTCATCATCCAGGCCTTCTGCTATGTCAATAGAAGATGACAGAGTACTGCAGACGGCGCCATCCCCCTTCTTTCCTTTCCTTTTGGGAAGTCCTGGATGAAGCTTTTTCAGCTTCTTGTAAATCTTGAGATGAGCAGTTTGCTTGCTGAACTTGTAGGGACGTTTCTTCTTCTGAACAGTTGGGGGATCTGTTGCTGAGTCGGAGGGTACTTGGAATTCTTTGGATAAAAGGATATTTTCGTACTCGTTCTCGATAGTTTTGTCCAGTGTATATACCTCTTCACCAGACTCGCCTGGCACGTGCCACTTGAAACTGGGATTCCGCAAAAGTGATTTCCTCTTTCCAGATTGCTTTTCTAAGGACAAGCTGTCAGTCAGATCCGTGGTTTCCTCTAGTTCCTGAGTTGAGAACAAATCCAGGTCTAACTGAGCCTCAGTCAGGAAGTCTTCCTCATCAACGGGGAGGTCAGGGGTCAGCTCACTCCCTGTGGCATCATCTCTTCTCCTTCCTGGCCGTGGGTGCAGGCCAAACAGGTGACCTTTCTTAGGAGAGTTTCGACGCGGCAAAACAGACATACCAGCATCATCCATAAACCTCTGTGGAGTCTTGATCACCCGTGATGACCGGGCACTCACAACCGGCATGATGAAGTGTTTGATGTTCTTGAGGAACTTTGATTTTCCAGGCTGGGAATCCAAAATATCACACTGCTGGTCATCAATTGATGTGTCTTCTGCTTCCTGTTTCAAAGCCTGCTGGGCAAGGTCAATTTCAAGGGCTTTGCTAGCCCTCTTTCGTTGCTTTTTTGATCCAAGGAATTGAAGACCTGAAGCAGAAATCTGCTTCCTTTTATACTTAGTTTTAAGGATTCCAATCAGTTTGGAGTTAGGAGTAGGTGTGGAAGCAGTCACTGGAGTGGGAATATCATCCATCTTTTCAACGCTTTTAGACACATCACTAGTCAAGTCAGTTTGATCACTCTTTCTTTCTTTAGGCTTCTGCCTCTGTTGCCTCTGTCCAATTAGGCTTCTCCTCCGCTTTTTGCCATGTTGGAATGGTCGTTTGTGAAGGTGTGATTTTGTCTGTTCTATTGTAGGGTGCTCTGACACATTTCCAATCTCTCTTTGCTGGGTGTCAGACTCTACTTTGACCACTGGCTGACTGTCGTTAGAAGTCAATGCTTCAGATGGTGCCAATTCGGGCTCCAGTGTTTTCGTGGGGTCAGGTGAAACAGCGCCCTTCTTCCTTGGAACAGGCCTCTTCCTTGTTGAAAGGCTTGTCCGTCTCCTTCTGGGTTTGGAGGCCACAGGCAATGGGGTGGGTTCTTCTGTTTGCCATTCTGCTTCATTGGCAAAGCTGTGTGAAGCATCCTCAGCAGGCATCTGTGAAGGGTGTTCAGGAGCCACCTGGGCAGACTTGTCTGTTGCTCCTTGTGGAGAATACTCGTTAGCCTCCGCTGGAGAATCCTCTTTAGCCTCCTCTAGAGAATCCTCTTTAGCCACCTGTGGAGAGTCATCTTTAGCCACCTGTGGGGAGTCATCTTTACCCCCCTGTGGGGAGTCATCTTTAGCCACCTGTGGAAGGTCATCTTTAGCCACCTGTGGAAGGTCATCTTTAGCCACCTGTGGAAGGTCATCTTTAGCCACCTGTGGAAGGTCATCTTTAGCCACCTGTGGCGAGTCCTCCTGAGGGGAATCATCAACAGGTATGTGCGAAGGATCTTCAGAATTTGGACTTGATTTTATTTTGCGTTTATGAGTTGTCCATGGTTTATGACTTCCACGCTTCTTCCGTGGGGTAGCCAGGTTTGATTTTCTCCTCCCTGCTTTCTCCTCTGGGGAAATTGCCATGACTTTGGGGTCCGGAGAAGGTACCGTCTCTTCCAGAATTTCACTTATTTCTTTTGTGACTTCTTCTTTGTCATCCGGCACAGAACTAGCTTTCTGAATCAAGAATGATGGCTTTGAGCTTTTACGTTTACCAGGTGAGGAGACCTTTTTTATCTGAAGAGGTGGCACAACTTTCACAATGGCTTCCACAGAATCAGTTTGGATGGCCTCCGGTGGATGTGGCAGGGTTAATTGTTCCACTTCTCTCTGAGGAGACGACTCGTTTTCAAGTGACATCTCCTCCTTCTGTTTTTTGGAAGACTTTGCATCACTATGTGTTGGGTCAATCTTTTCAGAAATAGCGATGGTAGTGGCTTCTATCTTTTCCTTGTCCTCTGGGTACTTGACACTGGAGTCGGATAGAGAGGCTTTCACACCTTCAGTGGTATGCTCCTGGCCTTCTGTTACTGTGACAGTAGTTCCAGAATCCTGCACTTTAGTGCTTTTTCCCTTCACTAACGTAAGCGTCCACACAAACTTGCTCCGTTTCTTTCGGGAAGAGCTCTTTTTCAGAGAATCATTCAATTTGGGGTTTTTGACTCGTATCAGTTTCAAACCTGGGATTCTCATATCTTTATCTTTAAAAGGCAGGCCATCACTGCAATCAACAGCTGACTTCTCAGGCTCCGTGGTTAACTGAACATGGACGTCTGCCACTCTCAGATCTTTACGCAGCCTCTTACTTTCTTTCTGCTTGCCCTTTCTGAGCATTGGTTTAGCCTCTTCTATTCTGGACACTTCTAGCAGTGACTCAGCCAGACGTACTTTGTTACTACTTTGTTTATCTGGTTTTATTGCCGTGTCTCTCTCCGCTTCAGAAAGTGTATGACTAGTCCGTCTTCTCCGTCTGATAACCAGTTTATTGACTTCAGTGCTTTCATCTGTGATACTTACTTTCTGCTTGGATTTCTTGACGTTTGTTTTTGGCTCTGTATTTCCACTGTCCAGTGCAACATCACTTCTGCGTGCTGATCTTTTACCCTCAGTGTTTTGGTCGTCGACCTCAACTTTGGTTCTGTTTTGAACACTGGGTTCAGCCATCTTGGATGCAGATCGTCCACGTCGCCTTGCTGGTGCAGCTCCCCCTCCCTCGTCTTCAGTACCATTCAGATGTTGTCCTTCATCTGCCTGCATTTCTGTCTTTAATTTGACATTTGCAGTGGCTATATGGTCCCCCTGGATATCTTTTTCTTTTGACTGAAATTGAAATCCTTTAATTTTCAGCTTCTGATGTGCAACCTTTTCTTTCTTGACTGTCTTTTTGGCCACTAACTTTATAGTAATCCTTGGAGTTGTTAAGGATGGCCCGTTTTTTGAAGAACGCTTCACCTTGGCTGCAGTTGAGAGCTTGGTTTTTGAATACTTTTTACCATCTTTAGCTAGTTCTGCATCAAGAGCCGGTAAACCGTGGATGTCCTGTGAGGATTCTAAATCTTCTTCTTCAGGAGCTGGTGATGCATCGCCTCTCTCTTCAGAGGCAGCTGCAATAGGCGGCTTCTCACAACTTTGTTTTGCTTTCCCACTTACAGGATCACCTATGAAGGCAAATATAAAGGCATGAAATACGGAAAGAAATGACAATAACAATGGAACTTGTTCACTTGCACTGAACTTAAAGGGACATGGTAAGCAAGCAGCAAACATGGGTCATCTTTTGATTAATTAGTAATAATAAAGCCATTATAACAAATGTGCAGAACATGTGTGGTTTAGCAAATCAATGATAAGGGAATGAATGGGAATGTGTGATGCTTATCAAACTTACCTTTAGCAGGATTGTGTCTTGACCGTAGAGGTCCTTTGTAGCCTGTTCTCTCAGTTTCAAATCCTTTGAAGTCATCCCCCTGAAATACATCAATTCAAATGAGAACAGAGTTCATACAGGTTGATAACTAATGGAATATAAAGTTAAAATAATTTATTTCATAGATTACATAATTTTACATGGAACGGTAGGTGCCTGGTTTTTCATGTTAGGTGTTTATGCTAGGATAGATTTTATCAATAAACAGCTGACCATACTCAGGGTGTAATAATGCTATTCAAGCAGATCAATATATTTATAAAATTTGATCTTATCAACTTGCGAGCACTAAACGTGGGATACCTCAAGGTGCATTACTAACCATTGGATTGTAGGCCAACATATGGGCTCAAACCCATCTTTAACATGATCTCTTCCTGAGGGTAAAACTCAACTTTTCATCATTTTCTGGATAGTTTTACTATGAAACAACAAGCAGTGTGCTCTACAGATGGATTCCTTCATCAGAATCTATAAATATTTAGTCGTGGTGGGAACTGGTGGTAATAAGGAATATGTGTTCTGCTACCGTACTGTACCGCCACTCAGTGTGACTGCGCCAAAAGCGACCGCAGAAAGCCATCAACTAAAATTACACATTTACTCAATAGCACCTGTCTGCGTAGTTTAGTTTACTTGTCTAAAACACAATAAGATCGTGGTCGATAGGTATTAAAACTAGTTGCACTTCCATCAGTCATGAAACTGTAGTAGCTAATCTAGACAGCTAGCTAGACTAGCTAGCTTTCTAACGTTCAGCAAGGTACAGTACTAGCCCCTCCCCCGTTAGCTGGACTACCACAAGGCTAGTAGTTAGGTAGCTAGCGACTGCTAAAATCTTACAATTAGCTCCAGACCAGAATAACTGCTGGCAAGTAAATATATCAGTCAACTGTGTATGAAGATGATCATCTGATAGCAAATCAAATCGTGGAAAGGATGGTGTAAAGCAAAAGCTACACTAACCACCGTTACTGGAGCTCACACACAAGTAGTTCACGTTAGGTAGCTGGCTAGCTGACTAGCTTGCCTTCCCCTTTGTTAGTTAGCTAGCGAGTATCGAACGACTCTGGCTATTCACTGGAAATAAAAAGAACACTTTGAATGTTGACAATTATGTTTAAGAAGCGGACGTCGTCCGAATAGTTATCTGGATGCAAAGCATGCATTTTTAAACTAGTCTCCAACTGAGAAATAGTGTCCATAAAGATAAGGCAAATATATTGTAATCGTTAAAAGTTATTATGCATGTGTACTGCAGCGGTACAGAGACCTGTCCCTTCCCAGCAATTATACGTATCCTGACCTCTCTGTAAGCAATGTTGACACTTCTTCCGATGCTTGCTAATGTTAGCTACTAACGTTTCTACTTCTACTAGCTAGCTAAACATTCTCGTAACACTCATCCACATATGGTTACATAAAAGGTGGTGGAAAAAAGAAAAAAAAATACTAACTCCGGGAGAGATTTGGGATCTCACCTCTTCACTCCCACTTGAGCTGTATCCAGCCTGACCAAGGCTCTTGTGGTTCGCCTCTATCCCAAGTAAGCGCAAATGAGACTGGTCCTCGTTTAACGACAGTACCAGGCTAGTGGGCCGTGGGCCTCCGTTGGTCGCATCATCAGCATCTACCCCTGAGCGTCCCAGCTGCCAGCGCTTCTCAGAGCGCAAACGGCTACGAGACGACCATGGCCGACCGGGGAAGCGACCACGGGGCGCAGCAGTACCACCTTGGCCTCCTGTGGCAGCCGCGGTTGCTGATCCGCATCCCGCTGCCGCCATCATAGCTTCACAACAACAACCGATAGCAACTTGGGGATAGACAAGAGGGAAGGCGCGAGTTAGGGAGGGGGGCACCGCAATACTGCTGGGAAAGTGAGTCTTTTAGATACGGATTTGACAACGTTACGTGCAAAGGGATATATAAACTGCATGTATAGCCTAATTTATGTTTGAAAGTCGCAGTATTAAACCAAATGCAAATAATGGGAAATCTAATCTCGTGTAGACGGTCAACTGGCTACTCCACATTCAAAATAAAACAAAACTGTACTTGACGATCAACTACAAAACCCAGATTCCCAAGTAGAAATTTTACTATTTTGTGAATGGTCATGGCGCTCTCGCTTCTACACCTTTTGGTTGTCGCCCCCGTGTGCGTGTTTTACCTAAGCGTGCCAAAAAATCCTTCTTTTTGCGTTACTACATTGTCATTACGTTATACACTGACTTTGTGAAATTAAAATGTGAAATATAATTATTATATTATATGATATATATAATTATTATATTATAATAGTATTATATATATTATATATTATAATTATTATATGTATATATATATATATTTTACAGTGTTACTTATTATTAGATGTATGTAATAGTTAAGCTATATATTATTGTAAATTAAAAATTAATAATTTTCGAATAACTACTCCCTCTTATGTAAGAAACATGTGTTTTTAAAGTTTAACTGTAGACACATTAACCAATTGGATTGGACGTGAAATGTTAAGATACCGGGGGATGGCCCGGGAGTCCAAATCAAAATACGTTGTACACTCTGAAAATACGTCACGTGTACGTAGTGCAGGAAGCGGAACAAGTGGAAAGGAATTTTCTTTTGTTTTGCGCTGTTAAATGCGAGTTTGAACGTCGGTAAGAATTTTAAGCCGATAATCGAACTGAAATTTGACTCCTGTATACAGTAACCACTCAGGTAAAATACACAGAAAATCACTAATATTCTTGTGTTATACAGTGAACGCCATAAAGCAGGTAGACAGCCTTTGTAGGTTACGTGAAAAGGCGTAGCCTAGCAAGCAAGCTAACCTGAATAGCACAGCTTGTGAATGTTAATTTGGCCTATAATTTGTTGTGTACTGAGATATTTGATTTCACCATATATTAAGGAATTTTGATGAAATGTCGACTGACATATTATTATGCTACTGTTCGAGAAGTGATGTTTCGACTTTGCACGCAGTTTCCTATAGGGGGCAGTGTGTTATTAATGACGGATTGACACAAGGCCTTTATGTGGACTGATATTGTACTTGGTAGTGCTTTGTAAAGATAACAGTTACACCGGCATTGTTCTCTGCGGTCATAATGGGTGAATGCACACTTTCAAAGACAATTTGAAAGTGTGCATTTACCCAATGCAATTTCCAAAACTTGGAATTATTCAATTATGTTTTCAGTATCTATGACTCCATCTAAAAACCTATTAACAATAAGTGTTTCATTTTCAGGTGTCAAAGAAAGCCTATCCAAACGGTCTGCTACTGTGAGTCAAATTACAGGAAAGCAGCATGAATTTAGAACGCCTACCCAATGAGGAGAAGCTTGGCTTATGCAGGAAATATTATCTCGGTAAGACTGGGCAGAGCAGCTTAGCTCTCTCCCATACTTAATAACAAAGTGTGGCCGCTACTTCGCCCCCCCCCCCCCCAAGTCTACAGTCAAAGTAGTCTGTTTCTGGTGGTGGTGTTCTTGATCTTATCACACGTTTGTAGTGTAAACGGCTGATGTTCAAATGACTGTCTATAATATTCCTGTTATCTAATAGCATTGTGTCTGTTTTTCTCAGGTGGGTTTGCCTTCCTTCCGTTCTTGTGGTTGGTGAATGTGGTGTGGTTTTTCAGAGAAGCTTTTGTGAAGCCGGCATACACCGAACAACTCCAGATCAAAACATGTAAGTGTTCTATATCAGTTAGTGGACAAGGTGTAAAACAACACAATCTGTGAGAATGATGCACAAATGTACTTTTAGCTTAGAACCAAGATGTGTTCATTATAGGCTTTCAATGTCTCGTAACTGCACATGAGAGGGCAGTGACTAACAACGGGATCTATTTGAATTCTTATTTTCCAGATGTAAAGCGATCAGCGTTAGGGTTGCTATTATGGGTAGCGGTACTCACTACATGGATAACCATATTCCAACACTTCAGAGCACAGTGGGGAGAGGTGGCAGATTATCTCTCCTTCACTATTCCACTGGGCATACCATGAGAAGCACGACATGGAGAAAACCGAAAGACACTGATGATCCACGTAACAACCAAAGCATGTCCCACATAGATCTGTAAAACAAATTGTCCTTTGACTGAAATAGTTATGGGTGTATCGGGCTACTGTACTAATATAGACAACAGCAGAATTGATTGGCATAAGTAGCATAGGAACCATGCATAGTTTAATCATTGTTATTTCCTTGACTTTAATGAATGGGGAAACGCTACGACTGCACCTTTCTCGAAATGTTCTAGTTGATTCAAAAGGTTAACATTTTAGTGTGTGACAGGTTGTACACTTTAGAACCTTTTTTTACGAGTGTATGTATGACAAATAAATCGTACGTCCATTAACTTTCTAAATAATATGTGCCTTTTTGTGTTCTTATAACAGAATACTTCTGTAAGTACGTAGATTGATTTGAGTAATTTGTGGCAGGTGAATAGCTTTCCAGAACAACAGAGCCACAGTGGTTTTAAATGAGTGTTTAGTTTATGATTCAATTTGAGCTTTGAGCTCTCATAATTGTAAAAATAGTTGTCACGCCTCAATAGTTAGAAGTTACATTTACTCAATAGCTTCAGTGTTACATTTAGCAGATGCTCTTATCCAGAGCGAATTACAGTAAGCACAGGGACATTCCCCCCAGGCAAGTAGGGTGAAGTGCCCTGCCCAAGGACACATCATTTGGCACGGCCAGGAATCAAACTGACAACCTTTAGATGATTAGCCCGATTCCCTAACCGCTCAGCCACCTGACTATCAGTATAACTCGCTGTTTGTACACAGTTTGTTTCAGTTGTTGTGATCACACCACCAGAGTGGGATTGCAGCATTAGTCATTTAAGTGCCTTTAGTTGATCTCTTTGGCGCCTATTGTGAAACTCAATAGGTCTGGAGAGAAAGCCCCCCTGCTCTACCCCCTCCCTGTTCTGGATCATGGTTGGTGCCATTTTTAGTCCCTCAGCTTAAAATTACAGACTCTAATACTGATAGACGCCACAAACAGGAAGGGCATGTTCCCATCAACACCTAACACTAGTTTGTTTAGTCTCACAGCATTTCGAAGTCACATCTGTCAGTACTAGGGGTCATGGTGCAATAAATAAAATAAGAATCAGGTGTGATGATGGGTCACGAGGAACGGCACACGTAAGCAACGTGTGGACATTGTAAAAGCCTGAAAGGACATCCTTGTTAGGAACATAATCCACTGTTAAGGTCACTGACATTGCTGTGGGACAGAATGATTTAAAGTGACTTATGAAAAGGAATAGAGTGTTGTCTCCAGTTATCTCTTCATTTTATTTGAACAAACAAATCAAATTAAATGCTGAATGGTATAGACTTTTTAGCGTGATTTAATCCCAGGTGTATATTTGATATGGTGCCAAGGTGTTATTGTCACATATTGCTGCCAATCCAAATTGATTAGTGTCTTTACAGTCAGGGAATTGATAAATAATGAATGGAGAGAACTGTTGTAAAGATTGTGAACATTTAGTGCTTATTATACTTTAAAATATGTGCATCAAGAGTACCAGTATCTAATTATAAGAAATATGAGGGAGGTTATACTATTGCACGTGCACTACCATGTGAATGTAATGACCTGCTCAGAGAGGGCAGGCAGTCATGAACAGTCTTTGAACTTATTTTTGGGCCAGTCAAAACAGACAGACCATACTGGTAAGTAGGAGCCTAATAAGTGAAAACAACAGGCACTGTAAGTGTGGTGTTGAATGAAAAAAAGCATCACACCACAAAAGAATGGCTTAATTCCCAGTTGATGTGTAACCAGTCCCGAAAAGAACATCAAGGTGCCCCCAGCAAATAGTTCCCAACTTCTTATGTAACTCCACCACCATAAATACACACTGTAACCACACTGGCTCCACCAATTGCCAGAAAGGGGTCAAGCACAGACGCACGGTGTTAAGTCTTCACTTGGCAGTCAGGACTAACAGGGACTTGCAGGCATCTCATACTGGTAAGTAACAACTCATTTGAAGTGTAAATATTTCATCCACACAAGGTTTTCAAAGCTCACTTGAACAGCAACGTAAAAGTCATCACTCTCAGACTCTTCAGTCCATTCCTGCAACGATACTGTGCGAGGGTGAATTTGAGACACAACCCAACAACGTTTTGTTTCTCAGAAGTGAAATGGATTTCTATCTGCCGCCTACATTTCCTGCAAGTGGTATCCCATGGGAGCGGGTCATACCTCCGCTGATTCCACGCACGTTTGGAACCTATCCCTCTGAGTTATTACTTCCAGCAGCTGAAAAGACTGGTACTGCGCAGGTAATGAAAACATTCCATAAACTATTCCTTTCAAAGTTAGATGGTGAAGCTAGTCCAATGCAAATATCTTCTAACCTCTTCTTGAAGGGGAATTTTACGTCTATAAATTAAAATAAATAAATGAATAAGTAGATTAACACAAGAAACTTGATAATGTCATTCTTTCTGCCCAATTTAACTTGCAAAACAAAAAACTGTTGGATTAACATGAGTGGAAGTGGAAAGATGGAGCAAGAAGCTGCGACAGCAAGGATTCCTAATTTCACTTTAGTACTAATCGATGACCATGTATTTCTCATGTTGGCAGGTGAACTGTGATCACAATGGATTCATGGTTCAGGTTGATGTGAAGCTCTTTAACCCAGAGGAGCTAATGGTCAGGGTAACCGGTCACTTTGTGGAGGTGCAGGGAAAGCATGAGGAAAAAAAGGTTTGTGTGCATGCTTTCACAAGAGCTGTCCTCTTCGCATAATCTGTACGCTAAATGGCAGACACATCAACAGCCCAGTGAATCAGCCAGGGTTGTCAAAACAGTTTTTACACAAGTCCCAAAGTAAGGGGTCAGGTGGCTGAGCAGTTAGGGACTCGGGCTAGTAATCAGAAGGTTGCTGGTTCGATTCCTGGCTGTGCCAAATGACGTTGTGTCCTTGGGCAAGGCACTTCACCCTATTTGCCTCGGGGGGAATGTCCCTGTACTTACTGTAAGTCGCTCTGGATAAGAGCGTCTGCTAAATGACTCAATGTAACGCATTCCTCTAAGTGTTCTGTGGTCTGCGTTTTCAAGGATGGGGCCGGGATGGTGACGAGGCAGTTTAACCGGCGGTACAGGATCCCAGACGGAGTGGACACCATGGCCCTGCAGTCTGCGGTGTCTCCTGATGGCGTTCTCATCATATCAGCGCCACTGCTGCAGGGAGAGGAGTCAAGACCGCTGGCCAATCCTCAACCATAACACACGCACACTTCCACACACCTACCACTTCAAACAAGCCAAAACACAGGATGACAGAAGCCTTAAAAATGAGCCGTTATGGAAATACAGGCACAAAGACTCCATCCTCCACCACTTACATAACCAAACGCTCTCTGAGAAGCTTCTGCACGTGCCAAGACACACATTAGCATCCTGGCATCATCACGAAAACACCCTGTTCTCTAAGCTTTGTACATACAGAACTGATTCCAACTCGTAATACATCTATCCTTCAAAGCAATAACAAAGCAAAAACTCATCAATCTTAATGTTTTATTAAAACAGCTATTCGTTGTAAATATTACGTAATACAATTTAAGCAGTGGACATGTTTAAGTATTGATGCACTATAAAACACCACAAATGTTGATGTATATTTACCAAGTATTTATTGTTGGAATATTTGTTGTCACATAAATAAATGCACAATATATTTATTTACAAATTATGTTAAAAACACTTCTGCGCTGTTTTCCTTTATTCTCACCAGTGGCCATCATTCCTCTTGGAGGTCTTCCAACAGTGAGTCTACCTCCCTGAAACAGAGAGAAATTATTCTAATTTTAGAGCTTAGTCATGGTTGCTTAAATACTAAGCCAAGGCTTGACTGACGAAGGCAATATCAGTGATATATGAAAAAGGAGGCTCACCAATAGATGTTGTTGACAGTAGTGTGTCTACACCCTGCAGTAGATGCTTATTGCTCATGAAGGTGAGGCTAAAACATACAAACTTGCCTCATTTGTTCCTTCACCCATCTTCTCTGTTTCCGAAGGACTTGAAGTAAGGGGTCATCTTCAAACTCCTTCTCATCTGAATCTTAAAAAATAAGTGATAAGGACAAACATTTTATAATAAAATATAATACAGTTGAATACACTGATGGGGAATACACTTTAAATCAAATATTTTTATTCCATCAAGGCATATGTATGGACATATGTTCAGTGTACACAGGTATGAATAGTCAAACATTTACAGGGCATTACCAGGCTATAACAGTTTGTGACTACAGCTCGCTGGAGCTCATTGGCACAAGTCTACAATAGGGGGCAGTGTTTTATTACATTTGTAGCCTACAAAAATTGTCCTCATGCCTTCACGTGTCTGACACATGACACAGTGGCCCCCGAAGGTGGATATAAATGTCAAAAGAAATATATATATATATTTGTTTGTTGTTGTTTTTAGAGCTGAGGAAGAGGAGGTTTAAGCCTAGTAGACCACACAGTGACCAGCATCTATTTAAAGAACGGGGTCAAAAGTCTCAGATCCATTCCTGCTCACCTTCAGCCTCTTGCAGCAGCTGGGAGATGACCTCCGTGGGTGGGTGCACGCCGGCCAGGGGAGCAGGGGATTGTGGGGGTGCGGGAGGGGTGTACCGCGGGGAGTCCAGGGACATGGGGGTCCTGGGGCCCGGGGGTGAATCCGGGGTAGGAAACAGAACCCCTGATATGACCTGCCAGGGAGACATTAGATCCCTCCCTCAGATGAAATGTACCGGAGCTGCACTGACAGGCTTTCATATCAATGAAATACCTAGAGGGGTGACTCGGAAGGAGTCAGCTGACAAAACGTGTTGCCGTCCCAGAATAGTCCAAGTCATGCTCGTACTTCTCAGAAAGTACCGACCTGTCCCAGGGCGCTGTGGATGGGGGAGGGTGGTGGCGCACAGTCTCCTGGGCGGCCTTCTCTGGTCAACCCCTGAGCTCTCTCCTGCCGGCCAGGATCCCCGCTGTTGTCCTTCCTCCATGTGTGGGCCCTGTCTGGACTCCTGCACTGGTGGACTGCTGCTAGGCTTGTGTCTGTAGGGACGGCCCTCTCAGCATGGTCCCCACGAACCCTGCAGATATTCAACTTCAATAAAACACATCGACGAATGGATCCGAAATGGGTTTTGGGTTGATAAAACCAACGAGTCTCACCTCGCCGTTTTCTTCTTTTTCTTTCTGCCGGATGTCCCTGGCTGCTTCTCGGACTTCTCCACATGTGTCCTCTGAGGAGCCTCCTTGGTCTTTGGCCCCTCGGCCCTCCTCCGCTCATGCACCCACTCCTCCCCCGTCGTCTCAGATGAAGCAGGTGGGGGGGAGGACTCGTGTTTACTGGCGGGTTCCTCCGTGGAGGTGTCTTCTGAGTTGGCTGGACCCGAGGGCTGCCTTGGGGCTACGTTACTCCCAGAAACCTGCCTTCTCTGGGGGCTTTTCCGGCGCCCAGGCTGCGGTGAGGGCCGGTCGGGGCAGGGCAGGACATCGCAGAGGAGATGCATGTGGGCTGGGACGGGGGCATCAGACAGCAGTTTGGACACAGTGGGGCTGGAGATAGGAAAAGAAGGCACGAGAGAAGGTGCAGGGTCGGGGCCGCATGGTCCATGGGGGGCAGACTCTGTGTCCTGAGGGGCAGGGGTGAAGTGAGGTGTGCCTCTACGCATGCGATCAGCAGGAAAGACAATCTGGGGGTAAAATCAAAGATCAAAAAGATGAATGTTTCCACATTTGTGAGAGAGAGAGATTTTGAAACTTTTGGGCAGGCGTGTTAGTGGCAGGTGTAGGTCTAAATACCTTATGATCCTGCCAGATGGCTGACTGTGGTTGTTGTGAAAGGGACTGTGGCCACAGTCTGGCATTTTCCATCTTTCTCCTTAGACGCCACTGGAACAGGATATCCTCCTCGGGGCGTGTGCGATTCGCAGAACGACCAAGAGGTTTAAGGGCGGGGTTAGCTTGAAAGGAAGCCGTCCTTGGATTCACTGTAGGTTTGATAAAGATTGCACAACAGGGTAATTGGGGCGGTGCCTGGTCTAGGATATACTGTATGTTTCTTGATGAAGACCTAAGGAGGAATGCCTTTAGAGGAAACTCATCAATGAGACATCTAGGGAATACATGCAGCTTGTCACTGCGCTGGATATGGCCTACCAGTGGTGGAGTCTATGAGACTGGGAATGGCAGGCCTGCGGACTGGCTCCTCAACACTGACAGGGGAGGAGAAGTCTGAACAGGCCAGGCCTTCAGAGCTGATGGGGACAGACCCACTGCTGACAGAGTGCTCGCTGGAATCAAAATGACAAGAACTATTAAGTGCAGTCAACAAAACAATCATTAGGCCTGATTTTGATTTCAGTTCATTCTGAAATAAATGATTTCATTGAGTAATAAACTGCAAAGATGGTTTTGGTAGTAAAACCATAGCATTTAATTGATTGTGAGGCATCAATGGTATACCATCAATGCTACTTGGGGGACAAAGACTGGAACTGCCAGGAATATATTTGCTAAATACAAATGGTCACATTATTCAACAAATGGCTTATTAGGACATTTATCAGTTTATGTTAGGGTCGGGGGCACCAATAAAAATTGTGTATCAAAACAGTTTGTTAGTGTCCCAATCCCAAGGAATTTGTTCACCTTCTGTGTAGCAGTCTGTTGGCTCTCTCTTGCAGCTGCAGTATCTCCGAGTCACCAAGGTAATCATGGGAAGAGTCAGACAGGCCCTGGGAATCGGAGTGTGTGTTTGTGTGTGTGTGTGTGTGTGTGTGTGTGTGGAGGGGAGTTCATTGCATTAGACACAGCATCACAAAAGGGTTTTAAAAGTGCCTCTAATGGTTGGGTGCATTTGGGATAGGCCTGTCTTTCTTCTGCTGATGTGGTGTCTATGGAAACAAATGTATCAGGCAACGTCCATGGAAATGACTTCTCAAGAATTCAAATAAACAAAAGACGTTGGCTCGGACATGTTGTGTATAGTTGGTCTTTAAATATTTATCCGTCACAAAGCAGAGTTTGCATGAAGTCCTGGCTGTGCCAAATGAAGTGTCCTTGAGCGAGGAACTTCACCCTGCTTGCCTCGGGGGGAATGTACTTACTGTACTGTACTGTCACTCTGGATAAGAGTGTCTGCTAAATGTAAATGTATGCAGACTTTCTATTATGCAGAACATCATCCTATATGTGATAGGAAGAGTAGTGGAAGACAAAGTATGTCCTTATTGGATGCATTTATTCTGAAAGAACACTAAGACCAGCCACAAACTGTCCCCATCCACGTTTTCTGACTCACCATAGCACTGAGATCTAGGAGATTTGTGCAGTTGGACAGGGTGGAGTCATGCTGAGGATTGCCGACTGGGCTCAGAGTGGAGGCCGTAGGGTCGTTTTTCAAACGAAACGAGAACTCTGTTCACAAGAAAATCAGAACGGGAAGTAAGCTGGATTGTGCCTGCTAAACACACCGTTTAAGCAACTTCTGAACGGGTTATCAAAACAAGGTACTTTTGTCTGAGGTTTGAGTGGGCGTAGAACTGGAGGGTAACGGCGAGGGTGACAACCACCAGAAAGGCTCCTGCCCTTCGCTCGTTCCAGGGCCCATCTGCTGACGTTCCTCTCGGCTCTGAGGTCGGCCATGACGGAAGCGCTCAACATACCTGGGACGGGGAGCCACAATGGGAAGTTAAAGATTTAGAACACACAAACACATGTATTCAACTGTCCCATTGTGCATTGTCATGTAGTGCCCTGTACTTTGCCAACACTGAATCTTCTCGATCTCCTCTTCCATCAGGATCCATAGACATTCCTGT
Source organism: Hypomesus nipponensis (assembly GCF_054491055.1). Taxonomy (NCBI): domain Eukaryota; kingdom Metazoa; phylum Chordata; class Actinopteri; order Osmeriformes; family Osmeridae; genus Hypomesus; species Hypomesus nipponensis. The sequence goes on along the minus strand of NC_140362.1, from coordinate 4,152,357 downwards.
TTGTTTAGCCTGTGTCACAGCATCTGCATTGGGTGAGGGAGTGGTGTTGGCTGGGGAGGACCCAAGATCGGTGGAAGGCCAGGATTCTGAGAAACAAGGCTGGGTGTCTGTGGCAGGAGGGGGGCAGAGGACTAAGTGGTTTGCTCCACTTAGGAAGCGCTGGTCCTCTGGGCTGAGAGACAGTGTTTGGACAGGCGGTGAGCCGGATGGCTTGGTGAGTCTAACAGGACTCAGAGTCTGATGTGGAAAAATGGGATCAAGATGTTGTACATGGAAGCTTTAAAGAAAAAGTAGAGGATTTTCTACACTAGAGTGTACGGAATACAGTACGTCATGTTTGTTAACTTACTGTTTTCCTTTGATGCTTTGGAAGCTTCTGGGTACGAGTGGGGTTGTAATGTGCCTTTCCCAAAGGAGGATCTTGCACGAATGGGTTCTGCCTTGTAAATACGGCACCAGTACTAAGAAAAATCGAATGCTGAAGCTTTGAAATCAACAAACATATATTCCTGCTGGTGCAATATTTTTTTCTGGTTTCTTAAAGTGATCAGCTAGCTAGTAGTAACTAGTAATGATTTTATCATCAACTCACCTGGACTTCATATTACTGAAGCTGTGTACTGAATTTGCAACCTCTGTGCAGAGGGGTTTGTTGTATTCTTGATTTATGAATAAAACTATTCTAACCAACTACTCAGCAAGCTCAGTCGCATTGCCCGCCTTCCGCGTTGGCTGAGTTACGTTGTCAGTAACCAAGGTACCAAACGACAAAAGAAAGATTATACGTAAGGCAGTAAATGTGTACCTATTAACATGAATTGACTAATAGATACAAAAAGCAACGCAACCACCAATCTTACTGGTGATAGTCCATAATTCTATATTTGAACAGATTGGGGAATTGTTCTGTTTGTTTACGTAAAACGTCATTTACTACAACACATTTTGGCCAATCCGAAAGTAATTTCATAAAAGCGACGTCAATATTAACCAATGACAAACGTAAAATTCGTTTTTTTTATGTCCAATCAGCAATTGGCAAGAGACGTCTAAGAGGTAGCGCGCAGAACTGCAAAGTCGAGCTAAATCAGCTAACCTAACGTTACCAAGTTAGCCACCAGTGACCACATAAGGTACACAACCTCGCTTGTTGACAGTGTTTGAAATTATTTTAAATGCTCAGCTAGACATATTGCTCATGTAAAATGTATCCGACGAATGGAGTTATTAAACTAACACATAACCGAGCTAGCATTAGTAGGAGTCCTAGTTTAGGACTGTTGATAGCTAGACAATCAACAGCTAGCTTAACTAGCTACAGTAGCTCTAACATCGTTAGCACAAACAGAACTGTACAGTATTTTGTTACTTCATTGTAGGTAGGTGGTTTCAGAAACCAAATATGTCTCCGAACATATCAATGTTGATTGTGTTGATATGGGTCATATACTTTCAGTAAATTTACCTGCTCAAAATTGTGTATTCTACTAGGACAGAAGTGTAGTCTTGGCCCATTGTTGTGACAATCGTTGACAAGTTATTACTGTGTCTGTGATACATTTTCGCACCCAGAATTATGCAACATCTTCTTCGATAAAAGACAAATGTAGTAAACGTCATTTTGAGGTCAATTTAAGGGCATTTTTTCCCCTGTCATTCACATGCTATTGTAGTTATTGATGGTCTGCTTGTAATTTTCAGAATCATCATGCATCACGTCAAGGTCAAGACCGAAAAGCCAGGTATGGGTGCCCTCTCTTCCTTAACATGTGACTTTCAGTTCGAGCTACTGTAGTTGTCAAATCATATATGATTTCTCCCTATGTGCAGATGTAGAGGGGAGTGGTGCTCGCGGCAGACTGGATGCAGTTCTACAGGGACTGGTAGAGAAGAGTGACAGTGAAAAGTAAGACACCAGAACCAGTTGATAGATCTTGCTGTGTCAGCATTGTTTGCTTGCATATGCCGTTAGATTTGATCCCAAATGTGTTTGATGGCATTTAGGTCAGGGGTCTGTGCAGCCCGGTCAAGTTTTTTTCTTACCAAAATCAATAAAACGTTTCTGTATAGACCCTCGCTGTACACCGTCATCTGCAAGCCAGGTCTAATCACCCTACAGCAGCGCCCTAACTCCCTAATGCTCTTGTGGCTGAATGGGCACACAGTTCCACAGATGCACTCCTAAATATTGTTGAAAGCCTTTCCAGAAGAGTGGAACCTGTTTTAGCCGGATTTAGGACAGGATGTCATAAAAGCTCCTGAAGGTGTCCCAATACTTTTGTCTATATAGTGTATGTTTAGTAACTGCTAAATACATATCATTGGACATTCTTTTCAGGGAGCAAAATGAAGATGATTCTGGAAAGATAGCGTCAGACTCATTAAACAAGTATGAATTACATTTTTACATATTTTTTGCCTTATAATTCAATTTTGGCTCTTACAATCCTGATTCCATGTTTTTTCCCCCCAGGGATTTGTCTCCATCCTCTGCTGGAAAGCGGTAAGACTGTTTCCAGAAACCTCTGTTGACTTGAACTGGATAATGAAAGCCCCCAACTTCTTCGATGGTTTTTTACAGGCAGGCATCCAAGTTCCCACAACACAGACGGAAGAAACGGAAGGAGATGGATGATGGTTTATCAGAGACGAACCAACACAAGCAAAGTAAACCAGGTTTTTCTGATAGAATCTCTCTGCAAAATTCTGCAGAGACAATAACTTGAGGTTTGTCACGTTTCCCTTATATTACTCATTGCTTTATTCCCATTCGATTACCCCTGTGTTTGCCAGATGCGTACATTATCAAGCTGTTTGATCGCAGCGTGGACTTGGCCCAGTTCAGCACCAGTAGCCCCCTATATCCTATATGCCGTGCCTGGATGAAAAACAACCCTGCCGCGAGAGAGAGAGCTGCTTCTCCTAGCCCCGCCCACAGCATGGGAGAGGACGAGGTGAGGTTGCATCCAGCAGTACGCTGACAACAAATGGAGACATTAATGTATCATTAGCAATTATATGTTACGGAAGTATGTTCAAGTGTCCATGCATTCGACTAAGGTTTTTCTTCTGAATGTCCAAAATATCCAGGTTACAGACATGCTGAATGGTAAGGGTCAGAATGTTTACCGCCTCCCCCCTCCTACCTCCTGTCCAATCAGCCCCTCTGGAGACCCTGTGAATCTGCGGATTCCGCCCACAGAAAAGCCCACCACCACCACCAAGGTACTGTTTTACTTGTGCAGCATGTACAAGATACATCAATCAATGAAAATGTTCATAGTTTTTTCTATAATTGTTTTATATGTATATGTTCAGCCAATAGATGCAGCCCCTGTGTCTGGTCCTCTCATATATAACCACATGGAGCGCTGGAAAAAAATCAGGCAAAAGTACGCTCTTGACAAATTCATATTTTGTAACATTACTATTGTGATCAAATCTTAATCTGTAATGTTGTTTTGATGAAGACAAATGTCTATCTAACCCACAACAAATGGCTTCTAGTATTTAACCTTTAACTTCTAACCTTTGAATCCAAATCCAATTGTGTTTTTAGATGGAAAGAATCCTCCAATAAAAACCAGTTGAGATACAGTGAAAGCATCCGGATCCTTAAGGAGATGAAGGAGATGTATGACCGCTGAGTGCATCTTGAACCAGCCTACAGAAGAAGCCAATAAGAGAGCTGGAAAAGAAGACAGGGAGGAGCCATGGAATGATAATCTATCCTATCATCCTTGGGCACAATAGAGTTACTGTGTAAACAACACATGCTGGACTTAAGATTTCGCAACAATGACACAGCTGTATGGTGCCCTTGTTCTTACTGTCACCTCAAGAAAGGATCCAAAGACAATCACTCACTTTTAGTTCTCTGCAATACATGCGTGTTCAAACAAGGGAGGAAGTATTTTTTTCAAGGGAGGATGTATTTTAGATAAATCAAATTGGCCAATCGTTTTCTAGCTGTGTCTGGTATGATGAATCCAGTATATGATGGTATTTTGGTGCATTTCAGTGTTGTGGTGCATTGTTATTTTTGATAGCTAAATGCAGTTTCTTTGCCACAAATGTAGAACTTGAATGTAAAAAATATTTTGTCACTCGTCTATGACAAGGATTACCTAAATATGTAAATGATACATTTATATATGTGAATATTTAAATTGTTTTAATTTCATTAATCATACATGTAATCAATTTCTATGAATTTGCTATTGTAATTTGGATTTAATGGGATTAAACTGAATCTTATCAAAGTGATAACTTGGCCAAATTTTGTAATAAATCTTTTGAATTTCAGTAATTCATTTTGTTGATATTATGAATCTTTCAGTGTTGTACTGAAATTTCATAATGTGTGTCATTACAAGTCAACGTTTTTTGTGTGTTTTTTTTTTCTGTGAATTTGACTGAACAAGTTATGGCAACGTGGAGTATATAGATTATGTCATGAATGTTACAAAAAAAGTTTTGATTTATATGCAACTTAACCGTTAAACTTCTGCAGAGCAAAAACTGTACATGTGAGCCTATAGTATACCTTTGTTTTGGTGGTTTATACTCAAGCCAGGGCTTTTATTTTCATACGATACTGATTCAACCTACATACGCAATCATATTAATGTGATGTAATCTCATGTAAATCTACTTATTCTTTCTCGGTGTTGACCAGGTCACGTTCATTCCTGGAAATGACTGTAGTGACACAAATCAGATAAACAGTTGAGTCTTCAAGATATTTAAAGTCACCTCAACTTTGTAAAGGTAGGCTACAGTTATTTAGTATAATGCTCAAACAAACTAACAAGGAAAATTAAGTATGGATATTATTTTTATTTGAAAAGGTCATATAGCTCATGTAGTCGAGTAAACATTTACTACGCAAATAAAAGAGAACATTGTCAGGCTACATTTGACATAGCCCTAAGTTGTATAGGCTATCAGAGTACAAGTACAACCTTAAGCCCTTGTTACATTTACATTTCATGACAACTATATATATTTTTATACTGTCTAACCGATATTGTTGCTAAGATCTAATTAAAGCTAAGATCGTATGCACTTTATAGTTTAGTCTTACTCATTGTGTTCTATCAAATAATGTATCCATTACTGTGTAGACATATCACTATAAAAGGTATTCGATCAGTTTTGATGGAAGCATCGGTTTAATGTAGGCTATCTATCCTACCACTCCTTTGTTGCTAATTCGGTAAACTCAACACAAATTGACAGATGCGAGTCATTTCCAAGGAAGTAGATGTGAATGATCAGAGAACAGATAAGAAATAAACCTTGTCATTAAGCAGTTTCAATTTCGAACTGCACCACATGTAGATGTCAATCTACACTTCAAGAATTAACGACATAGAAAAGATCAGCGTTGGATAACGGTCAAATTCTAAGTAGCTTGCCTGAATGCTTGCCTCATCATAGGACATAATACATTACGATGCATTTGAAACCCTGCTCCCGTGCCCCCTCTACGATGAAGTCAGTCACAGTTTCTCTGAGTTGGCCATTGGGGAGATGCTTGTGTCTCTGGCTCGGGGGAAGTAGAGTCTGACTTGCGCGAGATCCGGGACAGATAGGATGTCAGGGAGCGAGATGATATGACCAGGTCCTCTGCAAAAGTACTTTCAAAGACCAGGCACACAGACTGATGAAACTTCCTCTGGAAGTCCTCGCACATAAAGACATATAGAAAGGGGTTCAGGCAGCTGTTGAAAACTGCCAGGCTACTGGACAGTGCAACACCCCCGTACACTAAAGATTTGAAAGTTTGGTCGACTGCTACCACGCGACAATAATAGTCTGTGAACTGGAACACGTGAAATGGCAGCCAGCATATGAAGAAAGCCAGTATGATTGCAAACATGATGCGGAGAGACCTTTGCCCTAGTCTCTTCCTATGGAGGCGTCTGGCACGCATTCCTATGGCGACATAAGACCCAATGATGACTACGAAAGGGATGAGGAATCCCAGTACAAAACGCAACACGATGAGGTCCTTATGTCTATTAAGAGTAACGTTTGAATAGCAGTATGTTTTGCCGTTCAGAAATATGGTTTCTCGGTTGACAATGTACGGGATGCTGCAAATCAAAGAGACCAGCCAGATCCCAACACATGTGAACTCAGCCTTGCGTGTTGTGCGTTTATTCTGGGCCCACACTACCACACATGTGCACAGGCAGCGGTCTACACTGATGGCCGTCAGGATGAAGATACTAGTGAACATGTTTAGCACATTCACCATGCTGTTCAGCTTACACATAAAGGGTCCAAAGATCCACTCAAAATTGTGAGTTGTGTGAATGATGCTAATGATTCGAAAGGCGGTAAAGAGAAAGTCGGTAAAGGCCAAGTTGAGGAACCACACTGAGTAGACTGTTTTTGTCATCCTGTATCCTGTCACATAGATGACCAGACCATTACCAATGGTGCCGGTCACAAATGTCACATAGTGGATCACCAGAGATATTGTCGTCAGCCAGCTTGGGTTTGGTCTTGCCCCTTCAGATGCCCCCAGGGTGATATTCAAGGTGATGTTCTGTAAGCCTAAAATCAGAGGGAAACAGTTTGACATCAGTTGCAACTTTAGCTGAAAACATTGGTGTCATCGTCATGTACATTTGTAAAGATATGATTTTTTTTTTTTAAGTACAAATTGAGATTTTTCTTTATGGACTTGGAATTGACCGAGATTTGGTAGGAGATGACCATACCACAACGCCCATGCCTATGCAACTGATTACCATATAATATACACACCTGATACTCATCAGATAATCCAACATATCACTCAGGCTAGTTAGTAGACTGATATAAATACAACTTGAGAACCACAGACAAAGTCCATAAGAAAGCTCGGGGGGAAAGATGGGAAGAAGTATAGTCTTGGGCACCATAGAGTTACTGTGTAAACAACACATGCTGGACTTGAGATTTCACAACAATGCCAGAGCTGTATGGTGCCCTTGTTTTACTGTGTCACCACAAGAAAGGATCCAAAGACATTCACTCACATTGAGTTCTGCAATACATACAAAATACCAGTATTGGTATATTGCATGTATCTCTAGTATCTCATGCATCTCTAGTTTTGCATCCCATCCCCTCTCCAACTCCGTGTGTTCCGTCTGTATTACTCTCACTCGACTCCTTCATTCCTTAATTCGTTCATGCTTGTTTTACCTTCAATTAAAACTAAAGAAGATATCCATTGCTGGTGTGGTCTGTAAATGTATATTTGTGACTATCCATTGTTTGTGGTACAACTAAATGTTTTGAAATCCCCCCCAAAAAAGGAGTTTCCTAAACATGACTTGTATAATTGTGGAAAAAAAAGAGATTAAGAATAGTAGAAGTAGGCCTACTTATTGTTAAAGTTGCATTATCATAAAAGGAAAAGTTTTAGAGCAACTTACTCATCGTTGTTTCCATTGTAACGAATAAAACCTGGCTACTCTCACCACAGATGACATGGGTAAACAAGCTGTTGCTGCTGCACTCTTCCTTCTACTTCTCTCTCAACCCCCTCCCTCTCTCTCTCTCTCTCTCTCTCTCTCTCTCTCTCTCTCTCTCTCTCTCTCTCTCTCCACAACATGTAATCTTGTATGTAATCAGAAGTAACAGAGACAACAGTTTGAACAGCTTTGTTTCATTGCTTTTCTTTTATTTCTGATTCATCCACTATAGCAACTTATTTTTTTGGACATGCATCAGGCTCTGAACCTAGTTAGAGGCCATGGTCTGCTCAATCCAGCCACGGAGATAGGAGACGCGGGCGTACACAGCAGGGGTGCGCACATTGCAGTTGCTGGTACCCCAGGACACAATTCCCACTTGGTACCAAGCAGATCCATTCTGGCAAACCAGGGGGCCGCCAGAATCACCCTAGTGGACACAGAGAAGAGGTTGCTTCAAGAAACAAAATGTGCAGAATACAGGAGGTCAAGAAAAGGCAGACAGGGAGAAAAGTGATGGAAGCTGCACACGGCAGTTATCCCTGAAATATTTTTGAACTGGTTCCAGGAGAACTGAGTTACCTGACAAGATGATACCCCAGAAGCTCCAGCACAGATCATGGCATCCGAGATCCTGTTCTGACCCCAGTACTGCTTGCACTGAGCAGGGGTGAGCAGGGGCAGGGCCACCTGCTGGAGGATGGCTGGGCTTGCTGGAAAACGCAGGAGGAAAACAGAGGAATGGGTGAGCATGTGAAGCTGTATGTGTATATGCATACACATGTGTGTGTGTGTCCCTTTTCCACTGACAGTTCAGGAGTACAGTTGAGAAGAGCAAGACCAAAAATTCCAATGAACCAGTACTTGTTATCAATGGCAAACAACTTGAACTTTGTACTGGGGCTACACTTCCACTCACAAGTAGTGCCGGTTTTCCCCCAGCCGGTGGTAACACAGCGGGTGCCAGAGTTGAAGTTGAAGGAGGCCAGGCACACAGGGGACACGCGGTTGGTCATCTGGACTGGGGAGGACAGCTTCAGCAAGGTGACGTCGTTGTTGAAATTCTGGCTGTTGTAGTAGGGGTGGGTGATAGCCTACAGGGAACATTTACATTTAGTCATTTAGCAGACGCTCTTATCCAGAGCGACTTACAGGCAAGTTGGGTGAAGTGCCTTGCCCAAGGGCACAACGTCATTTGGCAGCACAGGGAATCGAACCGGCAACCTTCAGATTACTAGCCCGATTCCCTAACCGCTCAGCCACCTAACTCCCACAATGCACAGATGCCAATACAGAGAGGTTGACATTAACTCAATCATTAAATTACATTACACTACGTTTCATTCATTTAGCAGACGCTTACAGTCATTATGCCTGGCAAGCGTTTTTTTTAGCTTGACCATTGACCAAGATGTCCCAGCTGCTTTAATTTGTAAATGATCTCTTCATCGGGCGTAGAATCTTACCCTGGCAATGCTTTTGACCTGAATCTGCTCAGTGTTGGAATTGCGATTGTGCTCTCCTAAGATGACACGGTGACGGCCAGCACTGTGGTAGAAGGGGGGGGGGGGGGGGGAGAGAGAGACACATGCACTGTATATCTGACAGTGATAATCCTGATTTTAGATTTTAAATCTAGTTGGACTTCTAGAGTCTTAATTGAATCAAATTACATATTATTTTGAGAAATCAGGTGAATTGTTTTTACTGCACCGCCCGCCAGATGTTCTTGTTTTAAGCATATGCAAGCACTTTACTTACATCATGCACTTATATTTCAAGGGAGAACCTTTTATAGTCTGACACAATGCTCCCACTGACAGTATCTGCCATAAGGGCAGGTGGGGGACAGAGGTGAAGGGCAAAACTACTTACCTGACACGGCAATGAGCAGCTGTGACCACCCAGTATGGGCTGAGCAGAGACCCTCCACAGAAGTGGAAGCCATTGGTTTCCTGAAGGAAGAGGGATTTGGGATTCCTGTCGCTGAGCAAGTCACTCTGGAAGAATTTCTGAAAAATGTGTGTGTGTCTTTTAAAAAGGTGAATGTAGATTACCTGAAGGGACACCTGCCACGGCCAGGACCCGGATACTGCATTCTCTCCATTCACAATCTTGTTGTAGCCGCTCACCTGGGGCTTGATGGAGGGCACTCCGCACCCTAGGGCCCAAAACCGACACCATCAGAAGAAAGATTGACCACCACTTCAACCCATGTCATGAAAGTCAAACGAGCTCATGGCATCTTGTCCACCGCTCCATCATCACATCACACAACATTTGTACATGTTCACGTGTGCTTGTGTCCGTCATGACCTGGTTCCCCTGACGGCACAAGGACTCGGTGTTCCACCACCGACTGTGCCACAATGTGACCATGGCAACACTCACCCAGTGCAGAGGCCACTAGAGCAAGACAGCTGACAATCCAAAGCATGGCGATGGTCTCTTGGCTTTACCACTCTGGCACTCTGCTCTTATAGTGTTCCCTTGTCATACCCTGAGCACTCCCTGTGCGTACCAGTCACAGGTACTTCCCATGGCTGATAGGCCTGGGAAACAGGAGTGTTTCAGGCTGCTGTTGGACATGTGGAGATCTCTCATCAGTCATATTGGTATTCAGACCTATCCACACATTTCTCAGAAGCATACTCGTGTTTGACCAGCACAAATGGAGTAGTCAGCAAAACAAGTCTTTGCACAATGTTTTAAAAGGTAGGATAACACCTTATCATCTGGGGAAAGTGGACAAATGTGTCAGGACAAATGCGACTGGATCTCTGCCAAGACCTTGACTTATTTTCTTCTCAGTTAAGGTGAGGCCTGCTACCAATCATCAGGAACCATATGTCTACTTCTAGGCCTTATAAGTTCACCAAAGTATCCCCAAGGATGGAAAATACATGCCAAAAGGATGAATGCTAAAATCTTGGCACATTATTTTGTTCAAAATGTCATGAATTCTTGTAAGAATAACACTGAAACTTTTAAGGTACTGAAAACAGGACGTTTACTGCAAAAATCACATGCGGATCTTGCAAATGCAAGCACTTGTGTGGTAAGGCGAAGTCAAACAACATTGATGGTATCTTTCATAAAGCCATTTTGTAACTGCGACACTTACTCATTGTAGTTGTCCTTACTTGTTTTTGTTTGCTCTTTCAGTTTGTTGCTATAATTTGATATTATAAATACTATAATGATTGTATATTATGATTGTAATAGAAAAACCAAAGTAGAAGTGATTAATGGAACATATTATATATTGCTGAATATAAGAGACAGTCCAGAATATAAGAAGAATCCTAAAGCTTTAGCTTTTAGTCGCAGTCTCTGGTCTGTTCTTTTCATGTTATTTGTATTTATTTGCGTATATTTGCGTTCTTTGTTATTTTGTTCCATTGCATCTTTAACAGGAATTCTCATAAATATGATTACATTCTAGTCCCAAAGACACAAAAACACAAAAACACGTCTCAGAATCCCACAGCTTTATTTATTCTTAACAGAGTGAAGAAAGCTGTTTAGCTGTTTAGGTTTGATTGGGAACATCTGTTGGCCCATGTGTTGGGGATGTGTTTGAGGTAATGTTGGGATCTGAGATGATTTGATGTGGACTTTGGGGGTTCAGTCCACCTCCTCGATGGTCGGACCAGAGGAGGAACCACCACCAGCACCACCAGGGAAGCCCCCTGGCATGCCCCCTGGCATCCCCCCTGGCATGCCCCCTGGCATGCCCCCAGCACCCTGGTACAGTTTGCTGATGATGGGGTTGCACACTTTCTCCAGCTCCTTCTGCTGGTGTTCGTATTCCTCTTTCTCTGCAGTCTAGATGGAGGAAGGAAAAATAGATGATGGAAAACAAGGGAGAGAAGAGGCAGAAGGGTGGACAAGCAGAGAACTTGCTCAGTATTCCTGAAACGTCCTCACTTCTAAACAATGACGCGGTAGAGATCGTTTCCTTTACCTGGTTCCTGTCCAGCCAGGCGATCACTTCGTTGCACTTGTCCGTGATGGTCTTCTTGTCCTCAGGGCTGATCTTGTCCTGGAGCTTCTCATCCTCCACGGTGCTCTTCATGTTGAAGGCCAGAGACTCCAGAGAGTTCTTAGCTGTGACCTTCTCCTTCTGGGCGTCGTCCTCGGCCTTGTACTGGTCAGCCTCCTGCACCATGCGCTCAATATCCTCCTTGGTCAGACGACCTGGGAAAGGAACAATACTCTGAAACTGGTGTGGTTGTGTGCCGTGTGTTTGTTTGTGTGTGTAGTGTGTGTATGCAGTGTGTGTTTCATTTAGCCTGCTGCTTCCTTTCTTTATCTTCCTCCAAATCATTCTTGGAAACCTCTCCCCCGTCACATGCACAAGTTTACCTTTGTCGTTGGTAATGGTGATCTTGTTCTCCTTCCCAGTGCTCTTGTCCACCGCAGACACATTGAGGATGCCATTGGCGTCAATGTCAAAAGTCACCTCGATCTGGGGGACCCCTCTGGGTGCGGGGGGGATTCCCGTCAGCTCAAACTTTCCCAGGATATTGTTGTCCTTGGTCATGGCTCTCTCACCCTCAAAAACCTTAGAGACAACAACCGGGCAGACGAATGAGTTTTAGCTTGTAATGGCAAATTCTGTTTGTAACATTATTTGTTTGATTATTCTGTTCAGTATATCCTGATTTGTGTCAGGAACTAAGGTTATTAACTGGTATATTGAGAGAAAAGAAAGGACTCTGTCTGGTATCATAAATTGAGGAATTTAATACTTAATGGCTGAGACAGGAAGAAGTGCCCTGTTCTCACAAATCCACCATACATGAGGGTATTCTATGGAATGGACAGGTAGAATGGACAGCTGGAAAACTAGTGACTTGACTTATTTGTGGTATAATGTTGAAGGTACTTTGTTATCCCAAACTGTCAGATGTGCTGCATGGTTCCTGTTCCCATCTGATTCTAAGCCAAATATTTTAGTTTAATGATTGGTTGTGTTTCAGAAATACTTGTCCAAAAGACATTTAATTGCTTTGAGGCAAATTTTTCTGTTTTTAGATTGAATGTTTTAGTAGTTGTATGCCATTTTGTAGGACTTTTGACATTTTGACCCTTGGGCTCAGCATCGCGGAAATTTGATTTATTTCCCATCTTAGATATAACTGGCTGCTTTATTTGCACAGGCATGTAACAATGGTTAGGTTCCACCAGCAACAGGGTACCACTGTACAGATGGCCCTTTCGGATTTCTCCAGCCCTCACCTGGATGAGCACGCCAGGCTGGTTGTCAGAGTAGGTGGTGAAGGTCTGGGTCTGCTTGGTGGGGATGGTGGTGTTCCTCTTGATGAGGACGGTCATGACCCCTCCGGCCGTCTCGATGCCCAGGGACAGGGGCGTGACGTCCAGCAGCAGCAGGTCCTGCACGTTCTCAGACTTGTCGCCAGCCAAGATGGCCGCCTGCACAGCTGTGGATGACAACTGGGATTGAAACCATGTGGATGCAAACACAGGCTATGATTCCAACTGTCCACTATGGAGGTGGAGCTTTCCTGGGAAGTATTCCTGGGGTAAAAAACCCACGTATTGAGGTGGAGGGTCTCATATGTATTCATCTAATGTGTTGTGTGTGAAGCAGACTGAGTCACACACCAGCACCGTAGGCCACAGCCTCATCAGGATTGATGCTCTTGTTGAGTTCACGTCCGTTGAAGAAGTCCTGCAAAAGCTTCTGGATCTTGGGGATGCGAGTGGAGCCGCCCACCAGGACGATGTCATGGATCTGAGCCTTGTCCATCTTGGCGTCCCTCAGGGACTTCTCCACTGGCTCCAGGGTGCCTCTGAACAGGTCGGCGTTCAGCTCCTCAAAGCGGGCCCTGGTGATGGAGGTGTAGAAGTCGGCTCCCTCGTACAGGGAGTCGATCTCGATGCTGGCCTGGGTGCTGGAGGAGAGGGTGCGCTTGGCGCGCTCGCAGGCCGTGCGCAGACGACGGACGGCGCGTTTGTTGTTGACGATGTCCTTCTTGAACTTGCGCTTGAACTCAGCAATGAAGTGGTTGACCATGCGGTTGTCAAAGTCCTCCCCTCCCAGGTGGGTGTCACCGGCTGTGGACTTGACCTCAAAGATGCCATCCTCGATGGTCAGAATGGACACATCGAAGGTACCGCCACCAAGATCGAAGATCAGGACATTGCGCTCACTGCCGACCTGGAATGAAAAACAATACAGCACAGGTATAATAGGTAGAATAGAAACCCGTTCTAGAATAGAAAGAAAATTGCTAAAAAATGTGGTGGTCGTTGGTTTTGGGAATATAATTAGGCATCCAAACTGCCATTTGTGTTTATTTATTTTGTCCGTTAGAGAGGACATCTTGGCCTATTTAATGATATCACATATGTAAACAACCTCAGAAATAGCACTGTAATTTGAATTAGTTAATGAAGTGGTAGATACATAACTATAACAAATAGGAAAACAGTGTTTTGTAACTGTGTGACATGTCTTTTCCTTCAAATAAATCCATTAGCCAAACACTTATGTAAACAGATTCTTTTTTTAACTTCCCCCCCCCGTCTATCGCAGAGATATAGACATTTGTCATTATCTTACAGGAGCAACGATTCAGACTTTTTCTGGATCATACTTTTTTGTCCAGGCCATAGGCGATGGCGGCTGCAGTTGGCTCATTGATAATACGCAGCACGTTGAGTCCGGCGATGAGCCCGGAATCTTTGGTGGCTTGGCGTTGGGAATCATTGAAGTAAGCAGGAACTGTGATGACGGCATTTGTTACTGTCTGAGGAGACAATGTTATCCGTTGGACGACTCCGTTTTTTTACAGTTATAGATGATTGTTGCAACAGAGCTGACGGTTGTGACCTACCTTGCCCAGGTAGGCCTCAGAGATTTCCTTCATTTTTGTGAGGACCATGGAGGACACCTCTTCAGGGAAGAAGGTCTTCACCTCACCCTTGTACTCCACTTCCATCTTGGGCTTGCCGCCGTCGTTCACCACATTGAAGGGCCAGTGCTTCATATCCGACTGCACCACAGCGTCGTCAAACTTACGACCAATCAAACGCTTGGCATCTGGGGCAGTGAGAGGAGTGAGAAAAGCATTGTCTGGACAGGATAGATAGACATTTCTGGATAACCTGGAATGATGACAACCCTCAGAATGAATTATTTTGATCTAGCACACCCTCATGTGGAGGAAACTGGTAACTGCAGGAAAGAGGCAGCTTTACCCTTTATGGGAAGCCTGCACCCACCCCTGGAGCACTGACAGTTTTACGGCCCTGCTGTTCCTGATGCGTCCTATAGGGGGAGGCTGTACACTTAGCAGACCTAATTGTCCAGAGAAAGAGGGACACAAAGAAGTAATGCTGAGTATGTTAATTAATCTGTTTAAGTGATTGTTCTTTGTTAGGTTATTGATGGGTAACGACTTAACGCATATTCAGTTACTAACCTTTATATAGTTATTAATCGGGGAAAACTAAAATTAACGAATTTTAGGGTTTCAGTCTAGTAATCTTTCATTCTGATAGGACAGGACTGTTGTTTGCCTATTTACCTGGTTTCCCCTTAAATCGATTCTCGAAATCGACATTTATAACCGCCCTTTCCATAAACGGGAACTAATTGACTAATTGGTTTTGTGAATTAAAATAAAAACATGACATTAAGATATAAAACTGTGTAGTGTAATCACTACGGATTAAAACATCTGTAGATGTTCGCTGTTTGTCTTTATATATAGCCCAGAGGAGACAATTAAGTGTTTTTTGTGAATTGAAACATTACACACATAGTTGGACAATGCAATTACATGATCTGCTACTGTAGTTACTTTTTCTCGTGTCCCTCCTGAACCCTGCTCAGCCTGCTATACTGGCTCATACCTGTAACTGTGCAGCCTCCCCCTATAGGACGCATCAGGAACAGCAGGGCCATAAAACTGTCAGGACCGTAAAACCGTCAGTGCTCCAGCATGGCCGGCTCCCCCATCTCGCTTTCCTCTAACCCACAGGTGTCAAACTCCGGTCCTCGAGGGCCGCTGTCCTGCTTGCTTTAGATGTTTCCCTGATTCAGCTCACCTGATTTGAATGAATGGTTGTTATAACAACCCATTTAATTGAATCAGGTGTGTTGGAGCAGGGAAACATCTAAATTAAACATGCAGGACAGCGGCCCTCGAGGGCCGGAGTTTGACACCCCTGCCCTAACCTCTCCTGTCAAGTTCCCCACTTGACCTCTAGAGGCTTCGTGGGAAAGGCCTTTCTCAGACCCCACTGGTCATTCCCCTTATCAAGTTGGGTGGTGTTAAGCTTCTGAGAAATACACAATGATTGTTGAGGATGGCCTTACCAAACACTGTGTTGGTGGGGTTCATGGCCACTTGGTTCTTGGCAGCATCTCCAATCAGCCTTTCTGAGTCAGTGAACGCCACGTAGCTGGGAGTGGTCCTGTTGCCCTGGTCGTTGGCGATGATTTCCACTTTGCCATGCTGGAAGATGCCCACACAGGAGTATGTGGTGCCCAGGTCAATGCCTACTGCGGGTCCTTTCGACATCCTGCATCAAGAATACAGTAACGATCAATGACGACAACAGAATGAGCCAGTGCATGTTCTATAACTGCCTTAAAAACTATTGATAGGTGCGTTCGACTTCATGCAGCACCGGTGTCGCCTGCAGCCGCCTGCAGCCCGGCTGACTTGAGGCAGCCAATGGCATTCTCAGCTTCAAGGCAGCCGACTGCAGCCGACTGTCGGCGCCGCCGGCGCTGCATGAAGTCGAACGCGCCTATTGTGTGTGTGTGTGGTGTGTGTGCATGTTTGTAGCAGTGATCCTCAGGGATCAGCTGTTCCAGAAGGGTGCATCATGGCGCACTGCCATCCATGCCAACGAGACCAAATCATGACACTCAACACAGCAACACCACCAAGGTGCCACCATGCAGCACTGCCCCCATTACAACCCAGTGTTAGAACTGGACCAATGAAAAGTGACGCATTGATCTCACAAGTCACCAGTGTTATTTTCCGACAGCTGGATTTCTGTGAGTCACAGAAACCCATCCTATTAATAGGAACCATTGAACCTATGGGAATCCAGCATTATTTAATCATTTAATTTCTCTGACACTTGACTGTGACCTTCTTGGCAACATAGTTTTGAGATAGAAGGGTTTCCATGGACTGTTGTGTCAAACCAACCCGAATCATACAAGCTTACCTCATGTGTCAGCATAGAAGAACCAAATCATGTGGTTTTAGGGAGGCCCAGATTGGTAATCACGCACCAAATCAAACAATGTTGCCAAGTGTGTTGCAAGTTGTCACCTTTCCCTTTTTGACCCATACAAACTCTCAAACAATTAGGACAATTACATTTGCACAATCTACACTTATACAAGGTGTGTGTTCGCGAAAATGTTGTTCTTCTGACGAATCACTTTGCGATCAAGAATGGAGGAAATGGATGTGTGGCAGTGTTAGGCAGACCATGTGTTCTTCCACATATGTAACCAGAAATGACACAAGCAGACGCAAGCACAGCCTTTGGTGGTCCTGCCTGGCGCAGAGCCACCCTTGTGACCAGACCCACAGGATCATGCGGAGCGACAAGACAAACACTCAGTAGCTTTTGATGCAGACACGGGCTTCCTCGGGTTAGGCTCATACAACACGTTCCACCCCTCGGTCACAATCAAACAGCTGTTTGACACGAAGCGTGCAAGCGTTTCTCTTTCTGTCAAGACCGGTGGAGCCAAACCTCCAGCTTGACCTGTGTAGCTCCTCAACTAGCAAGCAAAGCAGATCGAGTGCACGGCTTCTTAGAAACGGATTTACCTTGCTCTGTCAGATGGAAAAGACTTGAGAGATTGCTAAGTTTACAACTTTATTTTCACCCTCAACGCTACCCCGGCAGCTATGTTCCACTGCAGTGCTCCTCTCCCTCTTGTAGACAGGCAGACCAAGAGGATGAGCGTCTCGAATCCTCAGCATTTATAGCCACTGAACACAGTCGGGACAGATTCCTTCAAAGGTCAGGTGACTCTCCCAGAGAAAGTTCCAGGCCTGTGTCACTCTGTACCCGTTAAGTAATACTGTTAACTCCCTTGGGCAAGGGAATCTCAGCTGTAATCGAATATCTATGAATGAAAAGAGACAAAAAGTTGTCAAAGGGCATAAAAAGACAAAATGAAACAAAAAAGGCACTCTGAATTCACCTTGAACACTTCCCATTGTTTTATACTTTTATTGAACTCACTTGAACCATGCCTTCTATCTGAGAATGAATGAGGGGTGAGTTTGGGGCACGCCTAATGGGATTCACATGATCTCCAGGCTGGTTTGTGAGATATGCAGTTAGGAACAATACAGACAAGTCTGGCTTTTCACAGCAGGAAATCCACCAGAAATGCAGAGCAAATGTATTATATCGGCTCACATGGTACATTTCACACTGTGCAGACAACATTAAATCAATCCATTGGTCTGTGTGAAGCATGAGAAAGCAGGAAAGCTATGTACATAGAGTGCAAAAAGACAGTGTTTCTGTAAAGTGAGCACATTTACACAACTTAATTTATTTTATATTAAAAACTGTTTACTTTTGACCACCATAAACAATCCCTACACTAAAAACCCTTTTGGGATATCAATGTGACGAGGCAAATTCTACACTGTCAAACTTAATATAAAATGTGTAGTTACTAACTGAAAATACACCCCTTCTTTCTGTCTGACCTAAAACCTCTCAGTATTCTCTCACTTTTCTGGCTCCATTGGCTTCTACACAAATGTCTCTGTTTGAATAGGAATGTCTCACACACAACATATCTGACGCTATTAGTTCAGTACTGTAATAACAATAGGATCGACATTTTTGAGGTCACAAAACCTCTGATTCTCCAACACATTCCATCAAAAGTTGATGCCGGTTTTGAAAAAAGAAGCTTTCCATGTTTCGGAAAACCATTCCATCCATTTACAGTGATCCAACTGATCCCTCAGACAAACCACCAAACGCATACCCTGCAACACAGCTGGTGCATACTTAAAGAAGTATTTGCCCAGAGCTAAGCAAGATCCTGTCAGCGTTTCCATGGCTCCAGAGAGATGTCCATGCCTCAAGCTATTCCTGGAAGCGGGGACACTTAAGTGGTGTCTGTCTTTAATATACTGAGAGGACTGGGTGCTCTTCAACCACTCTCACGGCACCTTCTCCTCTTCCTCCTCCTGCACCCCCCCCCCCTTCTGCTCTTTCACAGAACTGAGCCAGTGGACGGCTCCTCCTGTTACACAGGCCCACTAAGACATGAGATAGCACACCTCAAGTCATTTATAGTACATTACACATTACACCTGTTGCAGCCGTACTGGTCCTACTCTGCTCCACGTTGTTCTGGGTGATTTGTTTTCTTCCAGGGTTTTGAATCCGAGATTAGAATCCAAAACATTCATTCATTCGTCCATTTCGTGTCTCATACTTACTTCTCCATAGAACACTTTCAATCAAATATGTCTCAAAATAGATATGAACAAAAAAACGAAACAACGTAGAAGGAATTGGGGGTTAAGCAGCATAATTCCCTGAGCACAGACTTCCAAGGATTACAAACACTTTTTGGCAGGATATGTGCACCTAAAATCCTATTAAGAGGGTTCTAGTCTTATAGACGACAAGTCTCTCCTTCTGTCTCTCTTGTTGTGAGTCCGGACAACAGTTTCTCCAGGTTCAAGCTGAAACTTCTGGGTTCTGCTGGACCCGCCTCGACTCAGGAGAACAAGCTTCGGAGCTGGTACAAGAAGTGTTCATCTTTGTTCTTGCGAGTCCGGCCGTGTCCGTTCATGTAGTCCCAGGCAGAGCGCTTGCAGTAGTTGTAGAAATGCTCCTCGGCCTTCTTCAGGGTGAAGTTCAGATCCAGAGTCCCCTGAAGGCTGCAACGACAAACAGCATGACACCCATCAAACAAAGTAGTACACAGTATATTATATACTTTCGATGAGACATACACACAATGTGTTTTAGTATGTCTGTATAAATATATATATATATGGTTTGCCCATGCTTCTTTTATAAAAAACTGTGAATGAGACAAACCTGTGAGTGTGTGTGTGTCAATCTATATCTAGCTTGCTTGCTTGCTACATGCTGAGATGCTTCATGCACAAACCTGCTTGTGAACTGGATGAGCTGTACATCGTCCCTGCATCTGAGCAAAGATTCTCTGTTCTCCAACAGGATGGTGGCACAGATGAAGAGTTCAAAGGTGAAGTCTGTGTTAATGGCCTGGGGCTCCGTCAGCAGATTATCCTCTGGAACTAGACCGGGAGACGGACAACATAGAAATGAGGCAGCCGCATATACAGCATTCACTAGGTATGACACTACAACTTCAGTGCTCTGTGCGTGTGGGCCTGCACCTCACCTATGCTGTGTGTGTGAGAATGTGTGTGTACGTGCATGTGTGTATGTGGGCCTGTACCTCACCTATGCTGTGTGTGTGAGAATGTGTGTGTACGTGCATGTGTGTATGTGGGCCTGCACCTCACCTATGCTGTGTGTGTGTGAGAATGTGTGTATACGTGCATGTGTGTATGTGGGCCTGCACCTCACCTATGCTGTGTGTGTGTGAGAATGTGTGTGTACGTGCATGTGTGCATGTGGGCCTGCACCTCACCTATGCTGTGTGTGTGAGCGTTTGTGTACGTGCATGTGTGTATGTGGGCCTGCACCTCACCTATGCTGTGTGTGTGTGAGAATGTGTGTGTACGTGCATGTGTGTATGTGGGCCTGCACCTCACCTATGCTGTGTGTGTGAGCGTTTGTGTACGTGCATGTGTGTATGTGGGCCTGCACCTCACCTATGCTGTGTGTGTGTGAGAATGTGTGTGTACGTGCATGTGTGTATGTGGACCTGTACCTCACCTATGCTGTGTGTGTGTGAGAATGTGTGTGTACGTGCATGTGGACCTGTACCTCACCTATGCTGTGTGTGTGTGAGAATGTGCGTGTACGTGCATGTGTGTATGTGGGCCTGCACCTCACCTATGCTGTGTGTGTGAGAATGTGTGTGTGCGTGCATGTGTGTATGTGGGCCTGCACCTCACCTATGCTGTGTGTGTGTGAGAATGTGTGTGTACGTGCATGTGTGTATGTGGGCCTGCACCTCACCTATGCTGTGTGTGTGTGAGAATGTGTGTGTACGTGCATGTGTGTATGTGGGCCTGTGCCTCACCTATGCTGTGTGTGTGTGTGTGTACGTACATGTGGGCCTGTACCTCACCTATGCTGTGTGTGTGTGAGAATGTGTGTGTACGTGCATGTGTGTATGTGGGCCTGCACCTCACCTATGCTGTGTGTGTGTGAGAATGTGTGTGTACATGCATGTGTGTATGTGGGCCTGCACCTCACCTATGCTGTGTGTGTGTGAGAATGTGTGTGTACGTGCATGTGTGTATGTGGGCCTGTACCTCACCTATGCTGTGTGTGTGTGAGAATGTGTGTGTACGTGCATGTGTGCATGTGGGCCTGCACCTCACCTATGCTGTGTGTGTGTGAGAATGTGTGTGTACGTGCATGTGTGTATGTGGGCCTGTGCCTCACCTATGCTGTGTGTGTGTGTGTGTGTACGTGCATGTGGGCCTGTACCTCACCTATGCTGTGTGTGTGTGAGAATGTGTGTGTACGTGCATGTGTGCGTGTGGGCCTGCACCTCACCTATGCTGTGTGTGTGTGTGAGAATGTGTGTGTACGTGCATGTGTGTATGTGGGCCTGTACCTCACCTATGCTGTGTGTGTGTGAGAATGTGTGTGTACGTGCATGTGTGCATGTGGGCCTGCACCTCACCTATGCTGTGTGTGTGTGAGAATGTGTGTGTACGTGCATGTGTGTATGTGGGCCTGTGCCTCACCTATGCTGTGTGTGTGTGTGTGTGTACGTACATGTGGGCCTGTACCTCACCTATGCTGTGTGTGTGTGAGAATGTGTGTGTACGTGCATGTGTGTATGTGGGCCTGCACCTCACCTATGCTGTGTGTGTGTGAGAATGTGTGTGTACGTGCATGTGTGTATGTGGGCCTGCACCTCACCTATGCTGTGTGTGTGTGAGAATGTGTGTGTACGTGCATGTGTGTATGTGGGCCTGTACCTCACCTATGCTGTGTGTGTGTGAGAATGTGTGTGTACGTGTATGTGTGCCTGTGGGCCTGCACCTCACCTATGCTGTGTGTGTGTGAGAATGTGTGTGTACGTGCATGTGTGTATGTGGGCCTGTACCTCACCTATGCTGTGTGTGTGTGAGAATGTGTGTGTACGTGCATGTGTGTATGTGGGCCTGTACCTCACCTATGCTGTGTGTGTGTGAGAATGTGTGTGTACGTGCATGTGTGCGTGTGGGCCTGCACCTCACCTATGCTGTGTTTGCTTGCCAGCCTCTCCTGGTAGAGGGCACGCTCCACCTGCTGTGAGATGAGTTCCAGGTGGTCACAACTCAGGATTTCAAACAAACGCAGCGCATCACTGTGTTCAAACTCCCTCTGGAAGCCCAGCAGCAGCCACCTGCCACACACACACACACACACACACACAGCATAGGTCAGATGCAGGCCTACATACAGACACACACATGCAAAATACTTATACAAAAGTAAATAACTGTTATTAAGAAAACTGTGCGCGTCTAAAAAGGGTTGTTGAGTAAATGTGTGTGTGTATGAGTGTGGTGTGTGTGTGTGTGTGAGAGTGTGGTGTGTGTCTGTGTATGTTTGTGCATGTGTGTGTGTTCCACACCTATGACAGAAGGTGAAACTCTCCATGTTATCTGTGACCAAGTGGGCGTGGAGCTGAGGGTCTAGTTCCTTCAGCAGCGCCGCCTCCAGCTCTGAGAGACAGCACGGAGAGCCAATCAACACGGTCATTCCGGCATCATCACCAGAACACAGGAGATGACATCAGAAGACAGACACACAAATCACAGTCACACAGAGCAAACTCCACCTATAAACTGCATACAGTTCGTCTCTCTCGTCACTCGCTTTTTTGTTATCTGTAAAGAACTACATAGTAAACAAACCGATCTTCCTGTGTAGTCCATCCGCCGTGAAGTCCTTAGAGAACTTCTCCATGTAGTAGGAGAAGCTCCAGAACGTGTCCACCTCAGAGTCCATGACCTCCAGGAACCGGCTGCACAAATCGTTCATCCCCTGGGCATAACTGACCTCTGAGTCCGGAACACAAGCACTTGATCATGTGACATGCACATCCGTTCAAGATTCTCTTTTGGATCTTGTCCACATAGACGGATAAATCTCTGGTATTGTGTGGCTTTAAACCAGTGTTTTTCAACTGGTTGGTCGCGAGCTGGTGCGGAGAGGGTCGTAGACATGTGTTTCAGCTCCGTCAAAAATGATTTTTACTTTGAGGAAGTTGCTGAACTTCCGATTGTGTGCTTTTATTTTTATAGCCGTGTTTTACAGAGTTACATGCCACCTACCAGCCAATCACAAACCAGGAACCCCCACCCCCCTTGCCGGTGGTGACTTATTGACCAAGGAGCAATATGGATCCTGAAGTTAGACCAGTTGGGAAACACTGCTTTACCACAGAGCTTTGCTTTGCGTTGTCTTTTCCCAAGAATTTCAGTGCCCAGTCTGACCTTGTGTTGTTCTATGCACTTGACAAATAAAAAAAACTTGAAACTTGCTTTTAGTCATTACGCCACTAGAGGGCTCTCTAACACTCACCCAATATCTCTGACTACATGCATCATTACAATCCGCATCAAAACTGAAACTAGACAAAGACGCAAAGAGGTGTGAAAGTGAGAGATAAACGAGACACAAAGTGAAAAAAAAGTGTGAGAAAGACAAAAAAGAGAGAAGAAATTCTTATAACAAGTGGTCAAAGTGTGAAAACAGAGAAGATAGAGAGAGATAGTGTTTGTGTGTGGGTGTGTGTGTGTGTGTGTTTGTGTGTGGGTGGCTGTTTGTGTGTGTTTGTGTGGGTGGAGGCAGAAGGGAAGATAGGCTTGTCCACAGGCTACTCATGATCAAACGCGACGGCCGTGTCCTGCCTCCTACCTGGGTGAAATGCAGCGTAGGTGATGAGAATGTTCCTCAACACCAACAGATTTCCTGATCCTTCACCCCTGAATGGAAAATGCACACTGTCAACACACTCTCTCTCTCTCTCTCAAAATGATTGAAATGAAATCACTGCTCTCACTTAATAAGTTGTCGTAGGTACCTGCTCTGTATGTTAAGAAGGCATGTCACACCGAATGCCTGAAAAGGCTTATCTCTACCAACAGAGCCTCCTTATCCCAGTGTAAACACAGGGCCCTGTTTCTGCTCTGAAATCCCTCGCTGAGTTCATTCCTGGCTGTATGAGCCAGTTTGAACAGAATCTTAAACTGTTTGCATAGACTGTTAAAAAAGATGCAAAGATTAATCCACTGTTAACAGGCTGCTGGACTACTGTATCTGGAGCGGAAAGAAGTTGGAGCTCAGTTCAGTAGTAAGGAACAGGAGGTTTTTCTGGTTGTTTGTAGCAAGTGACCAAAGCTTGACGCAGCAGATTCTGCTAAAGATCTCTTGACTGAGAACAGAAGCATTCCTGACACAACTGAAGAGAGGTGGTCACGTGAAGCTGGTCAGTTCTGGACAAGAGGACGATAACTTAACTGCTACTCACAAGTAGTAGTCCAGGTCTCTGTCAGTTCGAGGCACATCCTTGTCAATGATCCGAATAGCCTCTTGAAGCTCCTCAAGGTCAAAGGTTACCCGCTCAAACAACACCTGAGGACAGAAAGCAGAAAGAGAGACAGGCATCAGCCATTAAGGACACACACACTCACCAAACACACTTCAACACCCTCACTGCTGGTGTTTATAAAGATCCAATAAAAGTAGTATTACCTATCAGAAAAAGAACGTGACATAGACTTGCACACAACAGGCGTGGGAATGACAAACACACTTTGTTGACTTAATGAACCGTCCAGGTCCTGGTTCAGTTAGAGCTATTTAAAGCTCATGTGTAAGTTCAGCAAACAGTTGAAGAACCCTAACCACAATCAGTAAATAGTGCCAAGGTAAAGACATCCTGTCTGGACCTGTGCTTGGAGCTCCAGGAAGGCTAGCTTGTCTCTGACTTCCTCCTGCTGGTCCTGCTGCTGGGCCTGGGCCTGCCTCTGGTCAAAGTAGCGCACCGCTTCCACCAACTCAGCTGAAACGTAGAACAGGGAACAAAGGAGAAAGGGAGTCAGAAGTAGAAAATAGAGAGAGGAGAGCGTGGGAGAGCACAGATCCAAAAACGCAGCTTTTCAGGGAAAGCGAAACCTCCACGATTGAGAACGATACCATCAGTGCCGTTGAGTCTCAGCCGGATGGAATCAGGGAGTATCTGCTGCCACTTCCTCTTCATGACCTGGTAGCGGACGGCTAGCTGCTCCTGCAGCAGGGGGCGCTCTAGAGCGGTGGAGCTGCAGGGGTACATCCCAAACAGGAAGCGCCACACCAGGCCACGCTCTGTGGGAGACACACCACCTGGACAGACAGAGTCAACAACTTAAAATGGCCTCCGGTACCAAAAACAGTACTGTTATTATCATGCCCACTGTGCTGGCACAGAGAAATGCTGTTGCTTCTTCACTAAGGCAATTGACAAGCTACTGTACTGTAATGGACTGGATCAATGGTATCTTGGTATATCCCTTTTAACCAACCTATAGGCTTGAATAAACTTTGGGAATCTGAGGGAAAAACAAACTTTGATCCAAGGTAAACCTCAACCTTCTTTTCTTTCATTCTGTCATTATTTCATTCAAAGGGAACATTAGGCTAAGCTTTGCAACATCACCTGCTCGTAAAGCTGGAGAGAGGTTTACAAAGAGGAAGAAATAGAGGAGAGAAAGGGGGGGGGGGAACAAGTGAGGGAGAAAGAGAGCCTGAGTGAGAGAAAGATTTTCCACATTCCTGAATCCGGATCATGCTTGTGATAGATTCACTGTGATGTGTTCCCTGATTAGTGACTTCTGAAAGGATGTGGGAGTAGCCCCTATGGTCCCTTGGAGTGTCTGTCTTCTACCCTGCGTGCGAAGAAAGCTCTGCCAAAGTCTTTCAGCATGACAAAAGTGACCCTAACAGACATGTTGGGTTACTGAAAGACCAAAGGTACAGTTGATGAGGGTTGTTGTCTCTCCTCTATGGGCCACAATGGATGAGGGTTTAGGTTGGTTGAGGGGCAGTTCTATGGGCGTATGTGAAGCCCTCTGTGACATGCTTGCGTGTAAAAAGGGCTATACAAATAAATTTGATTTGATTTGAATTGATGAGAAAGCTGTTTTTTGCAGCTGTTTTTATACAAACATCTGCTCCATCCTGCTGACAGACTGGTTGTCAAGGAGCATTCCTACATTCCTGTTTTGTACAGTACCTACTGCCCACCCTCACACAATGCAAACCTTCTGGCAGAGAACATCAACTGCCTGTCCTATAACTGTAAAGTCTTTGAGAGACTAAAATAGTCATGCTGGGAACCCTTTGCTTTAGGGTTTTCTGGAGGTTAGACTCCTTGTGAATAGTTTGCCTATTCCACAGAGCTTGCTCCGCAGGCAATAAAGCGTCACTTGACTCTTGACTGCTGCGGTCGAGTAGCAAGTAACAAATCAGGACATCATTTCGAATGAGCTTTTGAAACCTAATAAACAGAATAAATAAAAGCCCTTTCAATGTCGTGAAAATTACTCCCCAAGTGTTTACTGCACAGTGAAGAATAAACTTAATCCGGAAATTCCTCTGTGGTTTGAGAGAATGAAATTGTCATTACGGTCGATGGACATTCAAGAGCTTCATTATCAAAGACAATACATGATTTTTCATTTACCGTTTTTGAAAATGTGCATTCGCAGCCTCGATTCGTCCACTCTCCCTTCTGCGTCCATCACCCCAGGTAACCGGAGCGGTGTTGTGGTTGGTGCAGGAGTTGTTACCGATTCAACTGTCGCTAACGAACTCCTGGGAATCGTTCCGTTCATTAGGCCAAATGTTTTCTTTAGTTGCAGGATTGCTGATACATTACCCGAAGCTTTTATGTGTACTTCTACTGTTTAACACAGGTGACGACAGTAGTGTATTCATTTCACACATATTTATGCCATGGAGACACCTATTTAGTGGAGACACCGACTTGGACAGCACATCCTTTTACAATGAAGTTGGACAAGCCTAAATTATTACTTAATAAAGAACGAAAAAAGGACGAGCAGCCTATCTTACTCATATTAAACTTTCTATTGAATCCACTGGTGAACCAAGGATACTCCAGCTCAGAAATGTGTTTTGTGAGGTTTGTCTGTGTGAACCGCCCACTTCAAACTAATCTTTCCTGCGGGTCATATGACTGAAACTTTTTTTGTGCGGCCTACATTTAGCATACCGTGTTCAAAGCTACAACTTGCAGCAGAGTTCAGAGTAGGCTATTGAACTCCACCTAGTGGTTCACTGAATTATTCAGAAAAAGGTTGCAAGATTGTTACACACTCAAATACACATGCAATGGAAAGAGTAAAATTGCAGTAAGCCTAATATGTGTCTGGTGGTCTATGGTCTGGTCCTGTAATTCATGACACTCAATATTGGATAGGCAGCGAGTAATGGCGTTGCCCCTTCCAGTAGAGACAGTATTTGTTATAAAAAATGTGCAACCGGCAGGCTATTTCTTTTTTATTGAAACAGTAGGTCCGTTATTTTAATTGTGAACTCTGTTTTGCCATTGTAAACAAACAACAATGTATTATCCCTATCATTAGGATGACGAGAAACTTTACTGACAGAACTGCATACAAAGGAATAGGTGTGCCCTCTAGATCTGAAAGAAAATACAGCCAAAATTATATTTAAGCCACAGCCAAACCTCAACATAGTTTCCCCCGAACAATATAAATGATTAATGAGAGTGAAACTGGTCAGTCAGGGATTATTTATATGTCCTTTTACTCAATATTTATGCTAGAAAGGATTGCAATAGCAACTCTCATTTAGCAATGCAAAGAGGATAGAAGTTGTAATATAAAAGCTTTCTCAAATAGAAAAGCCTACCTGTGGCTGGTTTAAGTGTGGGCCTCAGAGGTAACACATTCACTCTTGTTCCGTTTCCATGGTACTGCTGGCGCCTGTCATTGATGTGACACTGCATGCTGCAGTAGTAGGTGTCAGTGTCGTTCGCCTCAAGACCGTTTAGCACTAAGGTGCTTTTTGTCTTCAGAAACCTCTCCTGGAACGGGGCCCATTTGCTTACTTCCTTCCAGACGTTCCTCTTGATGAACCAGCTGGTCACACAGTTTGAGATCTTGTCTCCCTGGTCGGAGAGGATACGACAGCTGATGGAGATGTTCTGGCCCAAAACGCTGGTCACTTCCAGAGGGTTCTGCTCCACCCATATGTTTCCATACACTGGACAGAAGAATAAGACAAAAACACTGTGCTGTGTCTGACTTGTACAGTGCCCTCAATAATCATTGGTGCCCCTAGTAAAGATGAGTTAGAAGGGTTATAAACAAAAAAGACACATTCTGGTGAATTAGCTTATCACCCATTGAAGTTATTTTATTTTTTTACAAACCTTGTGCTTCAATTATTGGCACCCCAAAATATTTTAATGAATACAATTTAACAAAAGCATTTTACCATAATTTTTTACTAATTTATCAGTGTTTAGGAACGTGTAATACATGACTTCCTGTTTCACAGGGGTATAAATATGAGGTGAAACAGAGGCAACGTTCCATTATTCAAACATCAATATTGGAATGATAACAGAACATATATACAAATTAAACGAGGGAATAGTGTGTTTAGATTGATTCGGGTCAAGGAATGACAATTAAAAAAATGCTATTCACTTGGAAATGTCTTTATCTACAATAAGGGCAACTAGTGCACAGTGCCCGTGATGCAGTAGATGATGAAGATATCAATGACACACAAACAAATTCCTGGAAATACACATATCCAGCACTGCACAAATAGTGCAGTGCTCATAATTTTTGTGCCTGTTCTGCAGCTGCAGTTTTTTCAATTGAAATGCGTAAAACTACTTGTTCAACCTCCACAACACCATTGTCTCCACAAGTCATTTTTCTTACATGGGCACATCCTGGCACACTTGATAGCTTAAGCACACATTTCACTTGATCTTACTTTTATTTTAAACTAAAATAGAAATATTGACAGCAGAAGACCCAAGTAGAGAGATTTCAGCATGTAAGTATGTAGTCAAATACAATAGATAATGCACAAGCAGCACTGTTTGTCATTTTAAACGTTATTTAAAAAACAAAAAATACAATTTACATACCCTGTGTATGGATCATGGCATGAATTAGAAGACTGTGTCGAAGCATCTCTCTCTAAAATAAACAGAGCCACTGTGATTCTGTTGTCATTCGGTATCACATATAAGCATATATATATATATATGTCTCAGAAAATGTATTCCAATATTTCAAAACATTATTTCTAATAATAAAAAATACTTTCTTTTTGACTAAATGAGTCTACATCAGATAAGAGTGACTGAAAACATGTAATCAATCTTACCATTTTAATGTGATGTGTAGAACAATTTGGTTTTGTTCCGTAACACACTTCCTGCACTCGTCATCATTTTACTTGTACACACATCCTATGGTTAGTGATAACATCTCTCTTCTACCGGGGGGCTCTTCCGCCTTGGTCTCACAGTGTGAATGTGCACATCAGTGTTTTCATGTTCTCAGATATTGGTGTCAAGAAATAACTTTATTCTTACATTGTTATTTTTTTACAATGAAAAACCAATGATAGTCTATCATAGATATGGTCTAGATTTACTCAGATTATGAGTTGAAACACTTTCAACTGATACCATGACCAAGCTGGAACTTCCTTAAAACACCATTCTTAAGTAACAGGAAATACACACCCAAAGCATCTGACCAGTTCTGAAACAGTTTGACAGTTTGTGCTATGGCCATTGACCAGGATATGAGGCACACTGGACCCTGCTGACACCATCCTTGGAATCATGTCATTCTATAGGGTCCGTTCTCTTCACCACTCAGTAGGTACCCTTCCAGAGCTTTGCCCAGAATCACATCTGTGTGTGTGTCTGTGAGTTGAATTGTGTTATTTAAATTTTTCTCAAAAGTGACGAACAAATAGTGCATATGTGTTATACTAGACATATCTAATATGAATATTTATTAGACTTGTGTTTGCCATAGGCTCTGGTGTAGATGTTTCTGATGTGGTTTAAAGTTGGACACGTAGTCCATCAGTAGTTTAAACCCTTCCTATTCTCTCTTCACTGGACTAGATGAAAACATTAACGTTGATTATCATCTTGACTTTGGCAACTGAGGCTGATGGTATGTGCCTTTCCATCAAACTTTTTTGAACAAGTTACTAAGTACTGTAACTACTGTCGATGTGTTTAAAGTTTAATGTTGACCATGGTTTATTTGGACAGGTCAGGGACAATGGGCTGTCACTGTTCCTGAAGAATTAATTGTTCAGTTGTCATCTGATGTTACTATACAATGCAATTTCACCCACCCCCCTGCAAAAAGTGAAGACTCGGTCAAGGTTTTTTGGAAAATACGGGAGAAAATAAACCCAGAAATCAATGAAAATGATAAATATGAATTTATCTATCACCCCAATAACACCTGGGTAAAAGAAAGCTTCCAAGATAGGACCATACTTACTGGAGATGTCAGTAAAAAAAACTGTTCCCTCAAGATACGAAATATCCGAGAGAGTGATGCAAACTCTCTCTTGTATGTGAGACTTGCAACAGGATACAACAACTATAGTTTCTTTAAAAATCTGGTCACAATCAAGATAAAAGGTAAGAATGGTAGGACTGTCTCCGTAAAACTGAACTGTAATTTCAAGCATTTGAATTCAGAATTAGTTTGAAGGAAACTAATCTCCCCTTTTTGGTTCTAGGGGTCAACTTAACTCATAAACTCCCGGTTACAGGTGAACTTTTCACATGTTCCAATTTCAAATGTCATGGCGAAACTGTTTACAAAAAGAAATGCAAAAATAATAGTTTTTTCCTTTACAGATAGCACATTTGAGTTTACATCCCCGACTGGTAAATAATTACATTACCAATTATAGCCAAAACATCAAATATGTTCTATTGTCACCACTCTATTCACACATCCATCATGTGGTGGCCATGTCATTAATCATGGACTTCATGGATTACAAGTGACACAGAGTACAGTATTTGAGAGAGTATAGTATAGAGAGTATAGATTAGAACATAAACACGTTGATCTTAATCGAGGATTCTTTACATACAGTGATGATAACAACTGAAGACACTGGCCAATCAACAGTCAAATATGTGGCCTCCATTATTCCTTCTGGGGTCATTCTGATTGCGGTCACACTTGGCTTTATTATCTTCAAGCATCATAAAAGGTTGTGTATGATTTAAAATGTAAATTAAATGATGTAAGAATCTGATAGGATTGCCCCTATGGGGTGCCGTTTGTAAAATGTTGCATGTTCTGTCCTGCTCAGTTTTTGCACATTTAGCATTTCCAAATGTAAATAAAACAGTGACATTTTCAACATTTAGAGAGAAAGTTTATAAATGTATGCAGAAATACATACATTTTATAATGTATATGTTAATAATAAGAATGTTAAATACAAATGGTAAATATAAATGGTAAATAGTAATGGTAAATATTAATTGGTAAATATTAATGGTAAATATGAATGCTGAACACAAATCGTTTTTTTTTTAAGCTAAAAACCCTAACCTTGTGTACTAGTTGCGTCAGTCTTTACCATAGAGAAGGACAGCAGGGGCCTTCTCAGCTACAAGGCGGCAAGTTCTGAAATGTTGAGTATAAAAAGATTGAGGAGTCTTACAGTATGATCAAGATCTTCAACCCTTTTACAAACTATGTTAACTACTAGGTTTACATGTCTTGGACATTAGCTGGTAACACTTTAAAATAAGGGTGCATTAATTAGTGTTCATTAATGCATTAACTAATGCATGAATCATCATCAGTTAATACATAACTCAGAAAGTACTTAATGATGCACTGATCATGAACACATCATTTGGTAATAGGGAGTCACATATGATTTACTATGAATTAAATCTGGAATCATGTATCAATTCCTATTGATATTAACACATTAACTGATGGGTGAGTTAACCACTTGAGTTAATTGTGCAAACTAATACTGTTAGTTAACTGTGTGAACTAAAACCCTGAGTTAACAGGGTAAACTAATGGTAACACCTTAATCCATGTGTTAATTACCACAATGGCGGCATCCATGGACTGAGATGGTACATAATCATTTGTTAATAGTAATGTGCCTCCTCAAGTAAGGTCATAACATGAGATACTTAATTTACTTAATTTCCCTTTGGGGATGAATAAAGTACTCTATCTATCTATCTATCTATCTATCTATACATTCACTAATCATTAACTAATCATTCACTCAATAAATACTTAGTTTTTTCAGAGAGACATTTAGATAAACTCTATTGTGAGGAATCCTGCATTACAGTCAAAATTACGTTTGAGGATGTATGACTACCATGCCGTTTGCAAAACTTTATTTCACACGAACACATGCAAGGCCACCTTTCTAAGAAGAAGTCCACTCGAAGTATCGACCAGATCTTCCATTGAAAATGCCTGGCTGCAACCGACCCTGGATTCAAAGAAATCACCTTCAGTAGACAAGGTTTACCAATTTCAAAACGGCTGTTTATTTTACATGAACCTCAACTATTTTGCGCTCAAATAAAGGCAAAAAAAATGTTTGGCTTGCGCGCTACGTTAGTGAGTCTAGCTCTAACTATAATGGGTAACAAAGCATTGTTAAGTTTGTATGAGTGAGGAAGTCAGTCAGCTCCACGTAGTTTGCCTTTACCATTCAAATGCTAAATTATTCTCTGTTAGCTTTCACCCTAATCAAGTTGATGCATTATGCTGAGCTTAGGGGATAGTGGAAAGTTAACATTCAAAGTTAAAAGTTCACCGTCATTAATCGGTCCAGGATCTGTTGCAGCCAGGCATTTTCTATGGAAGATCTGGTCAATACTTCGAACGGATTCTTCTTAGAAAGGTGGCCTTGCATGTGTTCGAGTGAAATAAAAAGTTTTGCAAACGGCATGGTAGTCATCCATTTGCCAAAGTAATTTTGACTGTAATGCAGCATTCCAACTCACAATAGTTTATTTGAATGTTCTCTCTGAAAAAACAATAAGTATTTGTTGAGTGAATTTTTAGTTAATGATTAGCAGTGTTGGGTTTTTAAAGTAACTAATTATAGTTACTAGTTACATTCCTTGTAAAGTAACTAGTTACGTTACTTTGTTACTTGCTGAAGAGAGTAGTTACTTTTGCGTTACATTAAGAAAAGTCTTTTATTTCTAAGGCAATTCACCTTGGTCACTCCTATGCCCAGAAGAAGGCACATTTAATGGGTTGACCTCAGCAATAGCACATTTTGTACTGAATATTCAGTGTCACTCACATATAACATGATCAATCCTCATTATACAGCAAGACGGATCAAGGTAATAATCCACTATAATGAAAAGCAACATTTGCATGAAGTTCTTCAATCAAGAAACTCTTTAATCAATAAATAATGTTGTAAAATGTCAGGCAGAAGTTTAGTAGTTAGCTAGCCTTACAAGGGCTAGGTTTGAATCTAGGAGCAAAACGAAGCTTAACTATAGCTAGGTATATGGTAGCAAAATGGTGTTCACTTATATAATGAACCAGACTATTTTACTTACTGTAGGCTAATATAATCCTAAACCGAAACCACTGAACGATACAGCAAGACATCACACCAGGGGCGGCGCCAGAGAATATTTAATGCAGGTGCTGAGAGGGTGCTAGAGCATTGACATGGGGAGCTGCGCAATTATATATATATATATATATATATATATATATATATATATATATATATATATATATATATATATTATATGAATACTATCAGGGCCGGAGTGGGACCCAGGGGCCGAGCCATACGTTGAACATTTGGGGCTTAACCCAGACCTAGAACCTTGTCAAGGTTTTGATGTGGCTGAAATTGAAACTTCACATTAATGCGAGTGCGCATAGATTCTTGTCATTAATTTCAGTGCTAAATCGTTTTTTTAGCTTTATGTAGCCTAATATAAACATTACTTTGGACTCATATTGTTATGTTTTCCGAAAATTACAACCCACGTTTTTACCTGAAAGATTCAGGGCTTTTAAGAAAACATATTTTTCCCACCCTTGCAGGAACCTAGATTTATGAAGTGACAGGTCTTATTCTTTACCTGGCTTTTTCAGTTCCTCCATTCTTCCCATCCATTTTATTATTTTCGAATCAGCTTCGTCTTGCTAACTTCCTCCACAACAATAAATGATGCTTAGGGTTGTCTCCATGAAAACAACACGCACTTGTGTTTGAGAACGAGAACATGCGCGACTACTGAAAACGGCACTTTTTAATGCACGGTCTGATCATGTGCTTATTTATTAAAACCTAGTGTAGCCTATTAGCTTACTTATCGGTCACATAGTAACTTAACAAACTTAACAAACTTAACACATATCATTTTATTCCCTATGGCCACTCCGGGCCTGAATACTATCACTAAATGAGCAATATTTTAGGGGGTGCTATCGGGGTGCTTTGGTCTTTCTTGGGGGTGCTGAAGCACCTGCTAGCCCCTCCCTAGCGCCGCCCATGCATCACACAAGCTTGAGTTCAATACATTATTTAAGGTGACATTACGTAGGCCTGTACATTAGCTGGTCGGCTCCATGACGCCGGGTAAATTGGGCTCGTGAGACTGGGCACCAAAAGAACGAAAGGGAACCCACCTGTCTAGAAGATTAAGACGTTTTTGTAGGTCTCTAGCGAAAAGTAGCATTAGTTGATGCATTAATGAACGCTAATTATTGCACCCTTATTGTAAAGTGTTACCGAAAGACTGACCTTCCACACTTACAGACTGCCTTCTGTATATATTTTTTTTTTTCAAAAGGTGCAAAAACTGAACATTATTATAGAACGTGCACCATTTTACAAACGGCCCTCGATTGGGCTCTGCCTGCCGTTAATATCTTAAATCTTGCTACAGCACATCTCTGTTTAGGAGGGAATCAAGACTTTCAAACAAAAAGAAGTGTTCAAGAACACCGTATTTTTCTTTGTAAAAAGGGTCAAATTTCACGATGTTTCTAACAGGTTATTACTATTCCAAAAAAAAACAACTAAAATATTATGTTGCAGACATGTTACAACAATCACCAGGGAGCCATCCGGTTATTATGCAAATTTTAGTCGGGCCCCCAAAACCAACGCTGAAAAGTATGTTTTAAACTTTACTGTATGTTACCTACTGTATGTTACCTACTGTATGTTACCTACTGTATGCATCCTTGATGAATTCATCATGTCTCTAAAATATCCTGTACTTTCAACGATCTTCTGGTTTTTACAGAACTGATATATCACAGAAGAAGGAACCCATTCCACTTCCTCCCCTGAATACCACACAGTCTGGAGCACCAAAAACAACCATTGACGAGCCTATCTATGGCAATGTTCTGGTAAAACACCATGAACAGATCAGCATCTTGAAAAGAAATGCAGTTGAGATTTCAGCTCAGCTATTATTTAGTTAGGTAGATTTATTTCTCTTTGATAGAATATGCAATTGACTTACACTTTCTTTTTTCTTTTTGCAGCCTCATAATGATTTAATGGATCACTCTGTGGATGAAACAGACAATGTGTATGCAAATGTTGACTGTTCAAAACCATGACAAGGCAAAGATTTACATTTAAAAAATAGATTTAGATTTCTAGGATTACACTATTTAAGGTGATATAAGGTGTTCACTTTAGCTTTTCATAGTTATGTAAGTGTACATTTGTTTCCAGCTGTGGTTTGCTTCTGGTGTAATGGTTCCATTGGTTTATAATTCCTTGTATTTTTATTTTATTTGTCTTGCATTGTAAGTAATGGAAAGACTACGTTAAGGAATGACCACAGCACCACCAATTATTTTTTATTTTTTGCCATTCAATGCTCAAAATGTCAAATAGAGTTACAGCACAACAGGGTGATAGGGACACCTCTAATGAGTGTGTGTGTAAGTGTGTTTACATGTGTGTAAGTGTGTTTACATGTGTGCAAGTGTGTTTACATGTGTGTAAGTGTGTTTACATGTGTGCAAGTGTGTAACTCCTACTAAACCTAACCTAGTCTTGTAGTACCTGTTGTATACCAGTTCTACCAATTAAATAATGCCTTAAATAAAATGCTACATTTTACAAACCATAATTGCCATGTTGCACCATCCGATATTATGTTTAGTTACATTACATTTATGCATTTAGCAGACACTTTTATCCAAAGCGACTTCCAAGAAAGAGCTTTACAAAAGAGCATAGGTCACTGATCATAACAACGAGGTAGTCGCAATCACTGCAAGCAGCCAAAACATGAAGCATTAACATTGTGAAAAACTAAACAAGCGCCATCACAAGGTATTTCCACAAACTATGATGTTATGATCACTGTATTGAGTCGCTAAGCGTTGAGTTTGTACAGTTTTTGTGTAAACTGCATTGAGTTACACATCTGTGGTTAGTCTTCAGTTCCCTTTATCTTGTAGTTGTGTGGAATGCATCCAAATCTGTATTTTACCATCCCGTGGTCTGGTATTTACGGTATGTTCTTCATATCCTGTCAAAATTACATCAGCCACTTGAGGTATTTCACAAACATCAGATAACTGACTCTGATAGCTTTTTTAAGACATCATTTAAACTCAGATACAGTGTGACAAAGAAAAAGATCTGTTTTCTCATGGCCCGTCCTTTCCTCACTCCTCCTGTCCTCTGTCCAGTGTTCTCCCCGGGTCTGGACGCCAGACGTTCCGGTCGCAGGTGATGCAGTGTAGCTTTCAGCTTCAGAGAAGTCCCCCAGCAACTAGCCCAGGGCCAGTGGGAAGTGACATCATCCTTGACCTTTGCCCCCATGGTGGTTGACCACAACAAGCCTCTTAGCTGCACAGCAGCCTACAGGAGAGAAACTGTGGGGAGCACCAGGATTCTTACCCTCAACTGAAGTTGATAACAGTTTTGTTTTTGTACAGCTGAAGAGTTTAATCTTAGAGTAAAAATTAATAATCTCTCATAAGTACACAGCATTAAGGCAAAAGTTGCTGTTTGAAATTCAGGGCTAACTACATCCTGTGTGTTGTGCTTAAACTCTTACAAGACTCAGTTGACCCTATAGATAATGCTTTTTGAGCAGTTTTCACCTATAGAGAATGCGAGTAGCTTTATGTGTTGCTGTTGAAAATTCCTCTTACTCTGCACACACCCCACTGGATGTGGAGGTGGAGAGGGAGTCCACATTGCAGGAGGGAGACTCTGGTGAGCTGGGGTGTTCCAGTGATGGTAACCCAGCGGCCCACAGCTACCAGTGGTACAGTCCCAGTGGGGCTCTGCTGTCCCAGGGACAAACCTACAGGCTGGAGAGGGTTTCCAGACATACTGGTGCCCTCTACTGCACCGCCATCAACATGCGTTGGATGCTACAGTCAAGTGAAGCTTCACGTGATCTGTATGTAACTCTACCACCCATGATCTGAACATATTCACTTTACATACAGCCACGGTAACATTTAGCTGTTCCTCAATACAATTTCAAACATTGTTTTGAGGCATTATTATCACTTCATTATCACTTAAAATACAGTTACAGGAACACATAACACCTCATTAGCATTGTCTGTACAGTGAGGGCAAAACATATTTGGTCCCCTGCTGATTTTGTACATTTGCCCACTGACAAGAAATGATCAGTCTATAATTTTAATGGAAGGTTTATTTGAACAGTGAGAGACAGAATAACGTATGATAAGCACGTGTCAAAATTGTTATGAGTTGATTTGTATTTTAATGAGTGAAGTTGAAGAGTGATGTTGACCCCCTCTCAATCAGAACGATTTCTGGTTCCCAGGTGTCTTTTATACAGATTATGAGCTGAGATTAGGACACTCTTAAAAAGAGTGGTCCTAATCTCAGTTTGTTACCTGTATAAAGGACACCTGTCCACTGAGGCAATCAATCAATCAGATTCCACCATGGCCAAGACCAAAGAGCTGTCCAAGGATGTCAGGGACAAGATTGTTAACCTACACAAGGCTGGAATCGGCTGCAAGACAATCGCCAAGCAGCTTCGTGAGAAGGTGACAATAGTTTGTGCGATAATCTCAAGTCACTGGGACCATGGTCATTGGTGACCAAGAAAACAATTGGTAACATACAGCGCCATGAAGGACTGAAATCCTTCAGCGCAAGGAAGCACATGTACAGGGCTGTCTGAAGTTTGCCAATAAACATCTGAATGCTGCAAGGACACCATCCCCACCGTCAAACATGGAGGTGGAAACATTATGCTTTGGGGGTGTTTTTCTGCTGAGGGGACAGGACAAGTTTACTGCATCAAAAGGATGATGGATGGAGCCATGCACCGTCAAATCTTGGGTGAAAACCTCCTTCCCTCAGTCAGGGCATTGAAAATGGGTAGTGGATGGGTATTCCAGCATGACAATGACATTTAGTAATCTAGCAGACGCACTTATCCAGAGCGATTTACACAAAGTACAGGGACACTACGTCATTTGGCTCGGCCAGGAATCGAACTGGCGACCTTCAGATTACTAGCCCGATTCCCTCACCGCTCAGCCACCTGACTCCACAATGACCCAAAACACACGGCCAAGGCAACAAAGGAGTGGCTTAATAAGAAACACATTAAGGTCCTGGAGTGGCCTACAAGTCTCCAGACCTTAATCCCATAGAAAATCTGTAGAAGGAGCTGAAGGTTCGTGTTACCAAACGTCAGCCTCAAAACCTGAATGACGGAGAAGATCTGCAAAGAGTAGTGGGACAAAATGCTTCCTAAGACGTGTGCAAACCTGGTGGCCAACTACAAGAAATGTATGACCTCTTTGATTGCCAACAAGGGTTTCGCCACCAAGTATCAAGTCATGTTTTGCAGAGGGGTCAAAGACTTGTTTCACTCAATAAAATGCAAATCATTATATATACATTTTTCGTGCGTTTTTCTGGATTTTGTTGTTGTTATTCTATAACAATAGAATTTCTTTGTCAGTGGGCAAACGCACAAAATCAGCAGGGGATCAAAAAAAATTCCCTCACTGTATATGCTGCTTAAACCATGTATGTTAAAAACAGACCCAGTTAATGCCAGGCCTATATAATGTTGAAAGTTTTAGTTTTTTTGTTGGCCACAAGACAATATTTGTAAATTAGTAAAGTTTATTATTTTGGAATGCATGAAATAGTTATGGAGAACGAATAATGAGGACGATTGTCATCGACTGTCTTTGACATTCAAAACAAACTCTGTGAAGAAGACGAAGGCACAGCAAAGGCTCTTTAAGTTAAGCTAGCATCCCTGAAAACCCCGATAAAGTGTTTACTATAAACGTTTAAAAGGTATGAGTAGTCTGAATTCATCAGGTTTAAAGTACAGTGTAACATGTGCATATAATAGAATCAGTGTTGAAGGACAGGAGTGAAACAAATAGGGTCCTCACAGGAGAACACGTTTCCTGCTGTTGTCACACGTTAGCATAGATATCTTCACCCAGCACACTTTCATACGAGTCACACTTGCCTTCGGCCTGTAGGAAATGACACCATGGAAATGACATTGGCATCTCTACGGTATTATTATTTTAGATGTCTTTTCATTTTTACTTTTACTTCAGATCTCAGTAAGCAGTTAGTACAAACCTCCATATTGCCGTAAATATATTGGCTGCCGGGGACTTCATTGTTGATGTTTTCTTGTCTGCAGACAGAATGGAGGAATTCAGGTTCAATAATAAGCTACTAATTACAAAAATGATAATGTTATTTTATTTCATTACAACATGACATATTTAAATCTATACTATTATACTTAATCGAGGAAAGTAATATAGATTGACTGGGTGTCCTGTAACAGTTTGATATATAAAATATGACTCTTATCTGTCCTTCACTCTGAGTGTGTGGGGGAGTGAGTGTGTTCAATTTACGAGGGGAACGTACGTTGCCGTGGAGTCGTCTGAGACTGTGGCTTTGGCCGTAACCATAGCAATGTCCTGTGTTGTGGTTGCATCCATATGGCTCTTCCGACTTTGAGAAAAAAAAAATGTGATGAAAAGGAAATGGCACAAGACAAGAAAAACATTTTTTTTTTTTTATGTAACTGTAGATTGCCCAAACCCCTTCAACACATTCACTTACCACTTCCTGATTAACCTCCATGCTAACATGAATAACACCGGCACCAAAAACGCCGATATGGCTATCGAAACGTGCATCGTCCATGTCATGTCTGTTCAGAGATTAGACCATAAACCACCTTGAAGTCTCTTACTGTTTTTAATGAGTGGTTGTCTCTAATGTTTGATACTGTTTACACATTGTAAAAGTCTGGGATGTCGTTTACAGCGAGGCTTCTTTCACAGTACCTTTTTTGGGCAACTTGAAGGCCTGGGTGGCGTTTCCCTCACTGTTGTTCGCATGGCAGAGGGTGTAGTCTGCAAAGCCAAGACTGCATTGCAGGGTGGCGATGATCACTGATCGGTGCCTGTCTACCTTGGTACTTGACAGAACTCCATCTGGGAGAGACCACCGGACATCACTAAGGGGGAAAGATTCCACGATGCACAGGCAGGTTACCATGGAGACGTTAGAGAAGCAGGCGGAGCCTACTTTAATCTCAGGAGGATCTAGGAAAAAACAAAACACAACCACATGCTGAATGCTACAGAATACACATACAATGTTTATTCGACAAGGCCTTCATAGGCTATTGTCTATCAACAGTACGCTGTACTAACAGATCACGTTGAGCTTCACTTCACTTGAGCGTCCTTGCCCCTCTGTGTTGATGGCGATGCAGTAGAGGGCACCAGTATTCCTGGAAACCCTCTCCAGCCTGTAGGTTTGTCCCTGGGACAGCAGAGCCCCACTGGGACTGTACCACTGGTAGCTGTGGGCCGCTGGGTTACCATCACTGGAACACCTCAGCTCACCAGAGTCTCCCTCCTGCAATGTGGACTCCCTCTCCACCTCCACATCCAGTGGGACGTCTGCAGAGTAACGTAAAGATGGGTATTGATTTGGTAGTACTTTTCATACACTTGGTCATTAATGTATTTGCACCTGTCACTGTATTTTGGGCGAAAGCAATGCCTTGGACCTTGGTCCTTGAGACTAGTGATGGGTCATTTGCGTATGAGCCGGCTCTTTTTGTAGGTGAACGTCGGGAGCTGGCTCGCACATCTGAAGAGCCGACCCTATTTTTAATAGATTAATATAGCCTATAAAAATGAAATGATTATGAAATAATGAATTTGAATTGTATTTAAAATAATTGACTAATTCCAAGAACAACACAAAATATTCTTGTAGGCCTAAAGGTGCACACAATCATCCTCACATTCTGTTGCTGTCAATCATACATGCGGCGTCAACCAGTTATACTGCATGAGGGAGGGCCAAGCCACACTCAGTTGGACGAGAAGTCAAAACTCGGAGGAGAGCCATAACAAATGCATTTTTTTTCAACATTGTAGTTAAGGTAGATTATGATTTCATTTAATAATTTAATTCAAATTGTTTTCAAACCTATCACAGTCAAATTCATGGTTAAAACATGTATTTTTTGAAGAGTCGTTCGGGAGCCAAAAGAGCCGGCTCTTTTCAGTGAACTGAGCCAAACAAGCCGGCTCACAAAAAAGAGCCGGAATGCCCATCACTGCTTGAGACACAAAGTTAAATATTGCAATAGTTAATTATTGCAGATGGCAAGTCCATATTTCTTTTTCTAGGAAGATAAATATCCTCTTACAACAACTTACTGGAACCAAATATGTTTTAAAGCTATTACTCATTGGGGATAAATATCCTACACATGTCGTCAAATAGTTGTTATTTTGTTTTCTCACATGCATCAACTGTAATTTATATTCCTGTTCTTCAAATTAATCCACTTACATTTGACATTTAGAGTCCGGGAGCTCTCTGCTTTTTTCCCTCCCCTGTAGGCTGCTGTGCAACTAAGAGACTTGTTGTGGTCAGCTATGGAGGGGGCAAAGGTCAAGGATGATGTCACTTTCCACTGGCCCTTGGGCAGCTGCTGTGATTGGACAGTGGGTGTTGCTGAGTGGCTCCAAGTCAGGACAGGGGGGTCAGTGGGGCAGGAGTGAGACACAGAGCAGGAAGCAGTGAACAGCTCACCTACCCTCACTTCTTCACTCACTGACAGAGTGGGGGGCTCTGGCAACACTGTATTTGGGAAAAAACATGATCCCAGGTATGAATACAATGATGATAAGGGTCATATAATATTTTATTACAAAATGTCGGTACTTTTGAGTAATGTGTTTTTAATTGTATATCTTTGTTCTATATTTCAACTTTTATATTTTAACCTATTATGTTTTCAAAGTCGAATTGTTCGAACTTGCCTTTGATATCAATAGAAACTGCGTTGTCCGCATAAGAATACTTATCGTAGTCTTTTATTTCAACCCTAAAATGAAAGGGTCCTGTGTCACTTTGGTGAAGGGGATCAATCCTCAGAGAACAGTTCTTGACTTGGAGATCTCCAACCAATTGTGTTCGGTCCTTGTAGTCCTCCAACACTGTACATCTGTCTGGATGGTAGATCTTTTCAAAGTTTTTTTGGGCCCAAATCCCAGTGACTTCAGAGGACTTCTCTGGTTCTGGGTAGTTGAAAGAGCAGGGAACCACCACACAGGAGCCTAGCAGGGCGGAGACTGCACTGGGCACCTCAGCAGTCCAGGAAGAAGCTGAGGTTTGCACCGCTGAACAGTGTGG
The DNA here is from genome assembly GCF_054491055.1 of Hypomesus nipponensis. Lineage (NCBI taxonomy): Eukaryota > Metazoa > Chordata > Actinopteri > Osmeriformes > Osmeridae > Hypomesus > Hypomesus nipponensis. Next base: position 4,109,890 of record NC_140362.1, on the reverse strand, counting down.
TAAAGGTCACAGAAAGATATAGTTCAACAAACTAGGTAGTGAAATAAGTTACAATGCACAGCAAACAAACATTTGTTTGAGAAGACAAAGTCTGTTGGATATGCATGATGTATTTCCAATTACATAATTTTAACAGAGTTTTTCAAAAGTATTTGTTTGAGCCAACATTGAACAATAACACACTAATACATGTAAGCAGATGTTTATTCTCATTGTACTTTACCCATAAGGAAAAATGAAAAGGCAAGGAAATGCCATTGACATCTGTGATTGTCCATATCCTTCAAGTGTCGGGTTCTGCGGAGAAATGATTATTCCAATTCTATTGGCAATCTTTATTTGGTGCTTTTTTTTGGTGTCTCAGTTCCCTTTTCTGATAAATGAAAGTGGAGTCTGCTCATTTTAAGATGTAAAAGATGTAAGTGTAAAAATAATCTTTATTTGGTGCTTTTTTGGGGGGGTGTCTCAGTTCCCTTTTTTTCCCCCTCCTTGAGTCACCACCTTACCGGGGTGGAGAGGTTTGCATGTCCTAGTGATCCTGGAAGCTATGTTGTCGGGGGCTTTATGCCCCTGGTAGGTTCACCCAAGGCAAACAGGTTCCAGGCGAAAGACCAGACAAAGCGTGGCTTAAAAACCAACCATGAAGAAAAACATTAATGGTTCTCAGTTGCCCCTGCCCGGAAGCGGGTCACCGGGGCCCCCCCCCCTGGAGCCAGGCCCGGGGGTGGGGCTCGATGGTGAGCGCCTGGTGGCCGGGCCTTTTCCCATGGGGCCCGGTCGGGCACAGCCCGAAGAGGCAACGTTGGACCCTCTTCCAGTGGGCTCACCATCCGCAGGAGGGGTCATGGGGGTCGGGTGCAGTGTGAGACGGGTGGCGGCCGAAGGCGGGGGCCTTGGCGGTCCGATCCTCGGCTGCAGAAGCTAGCTTTAGGGACGTGGAATGTCACCTGGCTGGCAGGAAAGGAGCCTGAGCTGGTGTGCGAGGTAGAGAGTTTCCGGCTAGATATAGTCGGCCTCGCCTCGACGCACAGCATAGGCTCCGGAACCAGTCTCCTTGAGAGGGGCTGGACTCTCTTCCACTCTGGAGTTACCCTTGGTGAGAGGCGTCGAGCTGGGGAGGGAATACTTGTTTCCCCTCGGTTCGGCGCCTGTACATTGGGGTTCACCCCGGTGGACGAGAGGGTAGCCTCCCTCCGCCTTCGGGTGGGGGGACGGGTCCTCACTGTCGTTTGTGCTTATGCAGCAAACGGCAGCTCAGAGTACCCACCCTTTTTGGAGTCTCTGGGGGGGGTGCTGGAAAGCGCTCCTCCCAGGGATTCCCTCGTCCTCCTGGGGAACTTCAATGCTCATGTGGGCAATGACAGTGATACCTGGAGGGGCGTGATTGGGAGGAACGGCCCCCCCGATCTGAACCCGAGTGGTGTCTTGTTGTTGGACTTCTGTGCTAGACACGGCTTGTCCATAACGAACACCATGTTCAAGCATAAGGGTGTTCATATGTGCACCTGGCACCAGGACACCCGAGGTCTCAGTTCGATGATCGACTTTGTAGTCGTGTCGTCGGACTTGGGGCCGCATGTCTTGGACACTCGGGTGAAGAGAGGGGCGGAGCTGTCAACTGATCACCACCTGGTGGTGAGTTGGCTTCGATGGTGGGGAAGACGCCGGTCAGGCCTGGCAGGCCCAAACGTAATGTGAGGGTCTGCTGGGAACGGCTGGCGGAACCCTCTGTCAGAAGGAGCTTCAACTCCCACCTCCGGGAGAGCTTCGATCATGTCTCGGGGGGAGCCGGGGACATTGAGTCCGAATGGGTCATGTTCCGGGCCTCCATTGTTGAAGCAGCTGACCGGAGCTGCGGCCGCAAGGCGGTCGGTGCATGTTGCGGCGGTAACCCTCGGACCCGGTGGTGGACTCCGGAGGTGAGGGATGCTGTCAAGTTGAGTTGCTGACAGTGCCTCTGGACTGGCAGACCAGGGTGGTGGTTCCCCTCTTTAAAAAGGGGGACCGGAGGTTGTGCTCCAACTTTAGGGGGATCACACTCCTCAGCCTCCCTGGGAAAGTCTATTATGGGGTCCTGGAGAGGAGGGTCCGTCGGATTGTCGAACCTCGGATTCAGGAGGAGCAATGTGGTTTTTGTCCTGGCCGTGGAACAGGGGACCAGCTCTATACCCTCCGCGGAGTCCTGGAGGGTACATGGGAGTTCGCCCAACCAGTCTACACATGTTTTGTGGATTTGGAAAAGGCGTTCGACCGTGTCCCTCGGGGGCTCATGTGTGGGGTGCTCCGAGAGTATGGGGTACCGGATTCCCTGATTGGGGCTGTCCGGTCCCTGTACGACCGGTGCCAGAGTTTGGTCCGCATTGCCGGTAGTAAGTCGAACTTGTTTCCGGTGAGGGTTGGACTCCGCCAGGGCTGCCCTATGTCACCGATTCTGTTCATTACCTATATGGACAGAATTTCTAGGCGTAGCCAGGGTGTTGAGGGGGTCCGGTTTGGTGACCTCAGGATCGGGTCGCTGCTTTTTGCAGATGATGTGGTCCTGTTGGCTTCATTGGGCCGTGACCTTCAGCTCTCACTGGAGCGGTTCGCAACCGAATGTGAAACGGCTGGGATGCGAATCAACACCTCCAAATCTGAGGCCATGGTAATCGACCGGAAAAGGGTGGAGTGCCATCTCCGGGTCGGGGAGGAGATCCTGAACCAAGCGGAGGAGTTCAAGTATCTCGGGGTCTTGTTCACGAGTGAGGGAAGAATGGAGCTCGAGGTCGACAGGTGGATCGGTGCGGCGTCCGCAGTGATGCGGGCTCTGCATCGGTCCGTCGTGGTGAAGAAGGAGCTGAGTCGAAAGGCGAAGCTCTCTATTTACCAGTCGATCTACGTTCCTACCCTCACCTATGGTCACAAACTATGGGTAGTGACCGAAAGAACGAGATCGCGAATACAAGCGGCCGAAATGAGCTTTCTCCGCAGGGTGTCCGGGCTCTCCCTTAGAGATAGCTGAAGTGGCTCGGGTATCTGATTAGGATGCCTCCTGGACGCCTCCCTGGTGAGGTGTTCCGGGCACGTCCCACGTCCCAAGTCTGGGCCTCCCTGCTTAGGTCGCTGCCCCCGCGACCCGATCCCCGGACAAGCGGCAGATGATGGATGGATGGATGGAGTTCCCTTTTCTGATAAATGAAAGTGGAGTCTGCTCATTTGAAGATGTAAAAGATGTAAGTGTAAAAAATATTGGGAAATATACTTCGGATATTATCTTGGAAAATATTGTTTTTGTATTTTGTATTCTCGTGGCCTCTGAGATTTTACTTTCAAAAGTCTGGAACAAGTCCACAGATATCCTGCATACTTCTCATTTCTAAACAAAAGATACATATTTATTTTTGGACAAAACCTGACTTCCACACTTTTGTTTATTTTAAATATAAAGGAAACTTTGCCAAATGTATTTAGCAGGAGGACGAGGGTCTCTCCTACAAATGTCCTGGCTCACGTAACTCTGTCAGGCTATTGCATTTTGTACTTCTGTCGATCAAATTCTCATCTTGTTAGTTAGCCTACTGCATCCAATCAGCGCTGAAGTGTAGTACCTACCCTTTCGGTTCAGAGTTAATGTAATGTGTTTTTTGAGTTAATGTAATGTTGTTTTCCATTTGGGGGAGCGTGTTTTTGTATTGGGCAGAGGTGAACAAGTCATCCAATTTGGGGGGAGTTGACTCGTATTCGGGGGGAGTGTTTTCATTTGGGGGATGTACTCATATTAGGGGGGCTGTTTTGCACTTCAGGGCCACCGTACTTTCCTGATGATAATACAAGAAAAACAAAAAACAATCCGAAAACAACAGTGCAATACATTAAATTTAACATTTTTTTTAAGACAAAATGTTGTGAGCTCAGGACTCTGTTCCAGCTTCATGACACATAAAAAAACTTTTTCAGTCTATTTGTGGCCGGAGTGTGTGTGTGTTTGTAGTGGGTTTGCGTGTGTATGTGTAATGCATGTAATATTGTGATGTCTTTCTTTTGAGTATCAATGCGGGGGAAGTGGGTGGACCACGGCCCATCTGATATCCCGCACACTTACTACCCAGCCTCCAGCTCCTCCACTGGGCGGCCAGCTTTCGGGACATCCGCGGCCAAGCCGCTGCTTGTTCCGCTTCTGCCGCTGCTTCTTAAATAGATAATCAACACCAATGAAGGACAAACCCTAAGTTTATTGCTTTGTCTACTTTGGTACCTGTCCTCGACCACGCTAGTGTAGGGCTGGGTGTCACCCTGCCCCCACCTCTCATATGCTGAAATCTGGAGTTGCTGGACGGAGTCTCTACTTAATTGCTATCACATCTCATTGTGTAACTTACTGTTGCATTGCTAGTCATACGTTGATAAGTAAGGGTCGAGATGTGGTGTGAATGGTTGTTCTTGGGTATAAAGGGAATTGAGAAGCATTGTTCTTTGGCTTCTTCATCTTCTCAGCTCTGGCTTGTTATACTCCTTCTCCTTCCTCTCCTCTTGCTTTCTCTCTCTGATTTACAATAATCAATCATGGTAGAGTAGGTAAGATTTAAAGCCTTCATTTTGTGACATGTTTACCTTGTAATATATTTAATTCATTTGCAATGTTATTAAATGTATATTTACTTTAATGGTTTTTTGACCATTCTTGCTCTGATTTAACCCATAGTCAAATAACTTCAATTTCCATTGGTATTGGCATCATTTGGTTAATGTTAATATACTGTTTAGTATCCCATCTCCCTTCAAACATAGGGGAATTCGTTTTGGTTGCTTGGCCTATATTAAATCCCCTACACTAGTTAAAACACCCTTTAGACTTTTGACTGGACTTGCACGCCGCCTAGCCAACCCTGCCAGTGTCTGCCCAGACAATACTGCCTGCCCCCTTTCGCCTGGCAGATGCCCTGCCCACCTTGCCATAACCCTCCAATTATCAAATCATCTGGTGTCCTGTGTCTCTGTGTCGAGCACTTGAGTCCTTTATTGTCGCTCCCATAACAATCCTAACAAGTGGTTGGATTAATCTATGTATCTGTGGGTTACATCTTTGAGGTTTTATGGTTATTCATATATTAGTTCCTAAAATCAAGACAAAGATAACAATCCTGACAAGTGGTTGGATTGATCTATGTATCTGTGGGTTACATGTTTGAGGTTTTGTTGTTATTCATATATTAGTTCTTAAAATCAAGACAAACCTATCAGCAGACTGTATTGTATAGGTCAAGTATTAGGTAAATAATTACCATAAAATGCTATTTTACTGAAATCAGCAATAACAAAAAATAAATAAGAAATTGCTAATATTGCAATTATGAAAATACCTTAAAGATGGATGGCTTTTATGCAAGATAAATGTAATAAGGTTTGGAGAGTCAGACTCAGTCTGGTCGACCCACCTCTCAAGAGCGCCCGCTCCCAATCCAAGCTCTTCTCTTCTCTGGTCCCCCAATGGTGGAATCACCTCCCCACCTCCATCAGAGACACTGACTGTCTCCCCACCTTCAAGAGAAGGCTAAATACGCATTTGTTCCGGGAGTACAACGGTACTTAGGAATGATTTGCTGGACCTGATGTTTGTTTCCTCCAGGAACACAATGTCTCTTATTGAGGGACTTGTTGCTCCTGTTGGTTAGTTTTAACTGATTTAACTTTTGTTCTCGCTGTGAATTACATTGTTGTTGCTCTCTTCCCTACAAGTACACTTGCACTTTTGGAGGTTGATGTTTAATTGTAACTTGTGTAGTAACTACACGCGCTTATGTTTTTTCCCATTGGCACTTATTTGCTTTTCACAATTTATGCTTCATGTTTTGGCTCCCCACAAAGTTTTGGGGGCTATCTTGTTGTTCATGATCAGTGACCAATGCACTATTGTAAAGCTCTTTCTTGGAAGTCGTTTGGATAAAAGCGTCTGCTGAATGAATACATGTAATGTAAATGTAACATGAGTATAGCATATAATTTTACATGAAGCTCAGAAAACAGTATTTGCGCTCAAATTATCGTGAGAAGAAAGGTCTGGCGCTGCTGCATTAAATATTGATATTATTTATATTGTCCCTGACAAAGCTGATATCAAACTTTATATTGTCCCTGACAAAGCTGATATCAAACTTTATATTGTCCCTGACAAAGCTGATATCAAACTTTATATTGTCTCTGACAAAGCTGATATCAAACTTTATATTGTCCCTGACAAAGCTGATATCAAACTTTATATTGTCCCTGACAAAGCTGATATCAAACTTTATATTGTCCCTGACAAAGCTGATATCAAACTTTATATTGTCCCTGACAAAGCTGATATCAAACTTTATATTGTCCCTGACAAAGCTGATATCAAACTTTAAATTGTCACTGACAAAGCTGATATCAAACTTTATATTGTCCCTGACAAAGCTGATATCAAACTTTATATTGTCTCTGACAAAGCTGATATCAAACTTTATATTGTCCCTGACAAAGCTGATATCAAACTTTATATTGTCCCTGACAAAGCTGATATCAAACTTTATATTGTCCCTGACAAAGCTGATATCAAACTTTATATTGTCCCTGACAAAGCTGATATCAAACTTTATATTGTCCCTGACAAAGCTGATATCAAACTTTATATTGTCCCTGACAAAGCTGATATCAAACTTTATATTGTCCCTGACAAAGCTGATATCAAACTTTATATTGTCCCTGACAAAGCTGATATCAAACTTTATATTGTCCCTGACAAAGCTGATATCAAACTTTATATTGTCCCTGACAAAGCTGATATCAAACTTTATATTGTCCCTGACAAAGCTGATATCAAACTTTATATTGTCCCTGACAAAGCTGATATCAAACTTTATATTGTCCCTGACAAAGCTGATATCAAACTTTATATTGTCCCTGACAAAGCTGATATCAAACTTTATATTGTCCCTGACAAAGCTGATATCAAACTTTATATTGTCCCTGACAAAGCTGATATCAAACTTTATATTGTCTCTGACAAAGCTGATATCAAACTTTATATTGTCCCTGACAAAGCTGATATCAAACTTTATATTGTCCCTGACAAAGCTGATATCAAACTTTATATTGTTCCTGACAAAGCTGATATCAAACTTTATATTGTCCCTGACAAAGCTGATATCAAACTTTATATTGTCCCTGACAAAGCTGATATCAAACTTTATATTGTCCCTGACAAAGCTGATATCAAACTTTATATTGTCTCTGACAAAGCTGATATCAAACTTTATATTGTCCCTGACAAAGCTGATATCAAACTTTATATTGTCCCTGACAAAGCTGATATCAAACTTTATATTGTCCCTGACAAAGCTGATATCAAACTTTATATTGTGTCTGACAAAGCTGATATCAAACTTTATATTGTCCCTGACAAAGCTGATATCAAATTTTATATTGTCCCTGACAAAGCTGATATCAAACTTTATATTGTCCCTGACAAAGCTGATATCAAACTTTATATAGTCCCTGACAAAGCTGATATCAAACTTTATATTGTCCCTGACAAAGCTGATATCAAACTTTATATTGTCCCTGACAAAGCTGATATCAAACTTTATCCCTGGAGTGTCCGTAAAGTGGGTTAAACAAGAGAAGTTTCTAGTGTACTGTGTTGCACACTTCTTGTATGCAGCAAACTTGCAAGAAAAAAAAGTGATAGGCTATGAGCAGGGGACTGTGTCCCAGTAGAGCTTTATGTGAAGCAACGCCCCAGGTTAGACATAAATATGTCTTCAGCAGATACAGCAAGGACCTAAAGCCAAGGCAGGATGTCACAAATTGTTTCAGTGCTATTATTGCTTGTCACAATCAAGTAGACTTTTAAGACCTCTTAAAGGTATAGTATCTCAGTAAAAATACTACACACTTTACATCAACGCAAAGTTGGTATGTTCTAAACACATTTTTGGACAAAGATTTGTTGAAGCATAATCATTAAGTCTCAGTAATCTGCCTACAGTATCATGAGGAAGGTTCATGTGATCTTTTGTAGACACATATAAATGTAGAACTTCACCAGATGAAACTCTTTACACGAAAGAATACACAGAAATACACGTTTCCATTCATCTATAAATAATAACTTCAAATGTAATACTATTTAATATTTCATTAACACATTTAAATATAACTGCAAGCAGTATTGGCGGATTCCTACAAACACTGCAAACCATTGAAAAATGTTTATTCTTGACAAATTATAACTGTATAGAAAAATCAATGCTGCAGACTTACCAAGGAGATACCAAATCTGACCAAATCCAAATAAAGCTGCAAGCAGCAATGAGGTGGCCAAGCAGTCAAATAACCCAGAAAACATTTTAGACATCCTCAGAAGAGGGTAACATGTACACGCAGCAAGTTTGGTGTGAATCCATCAAAGATTTGCTGAGATACAACCCAACTTCCTGTTTGCTGGCTTAATGGCACATTTTGATTGCCTGTAGAGGGCAAACGGTTTCGAAAATAAAAAAAACCATGTGAAGCTTTTGTGAGGCTTGGTCTGAAGATAATATCTGCCAAATTTGGTGAAGATTGGACAACATTTGTAGGAGTAGAGAAAAAAAGTTTTTCAATGAATTCAAAATGGCGGCTGCATCAATTCGGCTATTATCACAAATTATTATGAGTCACACAGGGGATGTCCCAAGATATCAGGAGACAAAGGAATCACTTAATAAAGGCAAACAAATCAATAGTTATTGGCCAAAACACATTTTTGCTTCCTGCGGCCACGCCCAGTGATCACATGACACCAAATTGTGTGGACATCCTCAAAATAGAGTTCTGAGTCACCATACCAAGTTTGGTGTTAACATCTCAAAGATTTGCCGAGATTTGATCCAATTTCCTGTTTGGTTGCTTTGTTGCCAATTTTGATTGGCTGTAGCGGACAAACGGTTTTGAAAGTCCAATATAAAAGTAATGCCTGAGTGAGGGTTGCTCTGAAGATGATGTATGCCAATTCTGGGGAAGATTGAAATAAAATTGTAGGAGGAGTAGGTTTTCAAAGGTTTTTGATAAAAACGGAAATAGCGGAAAATCTATATAACCGGCAATCAACGCCATTGTGTGTGTTGAACTCGGCTTGATCCAGGGAATCCAATGGTATTTTAGAAAATTGGTCAAACGGTTCAAAAGTTCACAAGTCCAACTTTGACCCGTTGGTGGCGCTAGAGTGGTCTAATGGGAGACATGAAACTTGGTGTAACTGTAGAAGTGGCTGTCCTTAATGAGTGTGCCAAATTTCACAAAAAGTTACCATATGGTTCTAGGGGCTGCCATTGACTTCCATGGTACAAGAATAAAAAAAATAAAAAAATAAAAAAAGAATAAAACTAACAATAACTATAGGTTTCCTCCTTACGGAGGAATCCTAAATAGATGAACGTAGAAAGTAAACACAAGCATGTCAGAATATGCTATTTACATACATTTCCAGTTTATCAGGCAAACATTAATTTACTAAATTAATAGATTGTTCAAATTATAATTTACTTAAAAAAATTGCAAAGATGACAAATAGTTTTGTCAAAAAATGGTTTATGAGTATTCTGAATCAATTGGGTTTACAGTACAGTGTAACATGTGCATAGTATCAGTGTTGAAGGGCAGGAGTGAAACAAATAGGGTCCTCACAGGAGAACATGTTTCCTGCTGTTGTCCCACGTTAGCATAGATATCTTCACCCAGCACACTTTCATACGAGTCACACCTGCCATCGGCCTGTAGGAAATGACACCATGGGAATTACATCTGCATCTGGAGATTATTGTGGAGTCAGATGGCTGAGTGGTTAGGGAATCGGACTAGTAATCTGAAGGTTGCCTCATCGATTCCCGGCCGTGCCAAATTACATTGTGTCCTTGGGCAAGGCACTTCACCCTACTTGCCTCGGGGAATGTCCCTGTACTTACTGTAAGTCGCTCTGGATAAGAGCGTCTACTAAATGTAAATGCATCTCTACGGTATTATTATTTTAGATGTATTTTCATTATCACTTTTACTTCAGATCTCAGTGAGCAGTTAGTACAAACCTCCATATTGCCGTAAACATATTGGCTGCCGGGGACTTCATGGTTGATGTTTTCTTGTCTGCAGACAGAATGGAGCAATTCAAATTCGATAATAAGCACTAATGACTGTAATAATAATGAATTAATTTCATACAAAATGACAAATATGAATCGATACAATCATACTTAAAAGAGCAAAGTAATATAGATTTTTCTGGATGTAGTGTAACTGTTTGATATATAAAATATGACTCTTATCTGTCCTTCACTCTGAGTGTGTGGGGGAGTGAGTGTGTTCACTTTGCGAGGGGAACGTACGTTGCTGTGGAGTCGTCTGAGACTGTGGCTTTGGCCGTAACCATAGCAATGTCCTGTGTTGTGGTTGCATGCTGACTATCACGGCTCTTCCGACTGGGAGAAAAAAAGAACGTGAATTGAAAAGGAATCACCAGAAAAATAAGAAAAGAATTAAAAACTGTAGATGGCCCAAACCCCTTCAACACACTTCACTTACCACTTCCTGATTAACCTCCATGCTGACATGAATAACACCGGCACCAAAAACGCCGATATGGCTATAGAAACGTGCATCGTCCATGTCATGTCTGTTCAGAGATTAGACCATAAACCACCTTGAAGTCTCTTACTGTTTTTAATGAGTGGTTGTCTCTGATGTTTGATACTGTTTACACATTGTAAAAGTCTGGGATGTCGTTTACAGCGAGGCTTCTTTCACAGTACCTTTTTTGGGCAACTTGAAGGCCTGGGTGGCGTTTCCCTCACTGTTGTTCGCATGGCAGAGGGTGTAGTCTGCAAAGCCAAGACTGCCTTGCAGGGTGGCAATGATCACTGATCGGTGCCTGTCTACCTTGGTACTTGACAGAACTCCATCTGGGAGAGACCACCGGACATCACTAAGGGGGAAAGATTCCACGATGCACAGGCAGGTTACCGTGGAGATGTTAGAGAAGCAGGCGGAGCCTTCTTTGATCTCAGGAGGATCTAGGAAGAAAACAAAAAACACAACTACATGCTGAATGCTACAGAATTGATGCCATGCCGTGGACCTTGGTCCTTGAGAAACAAAGTTAAATGTTGCAACAGTAAATTATTTCAGATGGTGAGTCCATATTTTTCTTCTAGAAATATATATTTTCTCGACTCACTTCAAGGAGCTATGGTTTTTAAGCTATTAGACTCAGTTGGGATAAATATCCTAGATATGCTGTTAAACCCTCCCTTGTAGGCTGCTGTGCACCTGAGAGACTTGTTGTGGTCAGCTATGGAGGGGGCAAAGGTCAAGGATGATGTCACTTTCCACTGGCCCTTGGGCAGCTGCTGTGATTGGACAGTGGGTGTTGCTGAGTGGCTCCAAGTCAGGACAGGGGGGTCAGTGGGGCAGGAGTGAGACACAGAGCAGGAAGCAGTGAACAGCTCACCTACCCTCACTTCTTCACTCACTGACAGAGTGGGGGGCTCTGGCAACACTGCAGAAGAAAAGAGGTATGAACACAATCATAATTATCTTGTCATATTCAAGGAATAATGTTGTGTATTTTCGCAATCTGTTTTTTATTTTATAACATCTATATTTCAACTTTTATATTTCAACCTCCTTTATTTCAGATTCAAATTGTTCGAACTTACCTTTGATATCAATAGAAACTCTGTTGTCCACATAAGAATTATTTCCGTAGTCTTTTATTTCAACCCTAAAATAAAAGGGTCCTGTGTCATTTTGATGAAGGGGATCAATCCTCAGAGAGCAGTTCTTGACTTGGAGATCTCCAACTAATTGTGTGCGGTCCTTGAAATCCTGCAACACTAAAGACCTTTCTGGATGGTAGATCTTCTCATGGGTTTTTTGGGCCCAAATCCCGGTGACTTCAGAGGACTTCTTCTCTGGTTCTGGGTAGTTGAAAGAGCAGGGAACCACCACACAGGAGCCCAGCAGGGCGGAGACTTGACTGGGCACCTCAGCGGTCCAGGAAGAAGCTGAGGTTTGCACCGCTGAACAGTGTGGTTAAGGTCACAGAAAGATACAGTTCAGCCTACTAGGTAGTTAAAGAAGTTACAATGCACAGCAAACAAACGTGTTTGAGATATGCATGATGTATTTCCAATTACGTCATTTCAACAGAGGTTTTAAAAATAATCTGTTTCATCCAACATTGTACCATAACGCAACAATAAATATAAGTAGATGTTTATTCTTATTTTACTTTACCTCTGAGGAAATAGGAAAATACAATAAAATGCCATTGACATCTGTGATTGTCCATATCCTTCAAGTGTCAGGTTCTGCAAATAAATTATTATTGCGATTCTATTTGCAATCTTTATTTGGTCCTTTTCCTTGTCTCAGTTACTTTTTCTGGATACAGTATCTTGCAAAATGTGCTTTGTAAGCTAAGCCTATTATTCAAACTCACTACATCACTATCAATCACAAAACAACAGTGTGATACAGCAAAAAGCTATATTTTAAATAAACTAAAAGTTGCAAGCTCAGAGTTTGTTCCAGCGTCATTATACTCAGACAGAAAAAGCTTTGTTCAATTTATTTATGGCCAATAGAGTAAAAATGAACTTGGAACTAGGAAACCATTCTAGCAAGTACTTAGATTTATCTGTATCTCTGTGGGATACATCATGGTGAGTTTTTGTAGTTATTCATATATTAGCTCTTAAAATCAATGCTATCAGCAGTCTGTATTGTTTAAGTCAACTATTAAGATCATTTTAATAATAATATTAAGCTATATTACTAAAAACAATACTAACAACAAATTTAGAAATTATTAGTATTAATAATGATACTGAACAATAATTATTAGAAATACCTTAAAGATAGATGAGTATTATGCAAGATGAATAAGGTGGGTTTGGAGAGTGAGATGCACCCATAAAATAAGTCTTCAGCAGACGCATTTAATATTTAGAGCCTAGGCAGGATGTCACAAGTGGTTTCAGTGCTGTGGCTTCTTGTCACTAGCCTGGCTCTGCCCTCCTACACACTTCCGCTCAATTTGGACTTTGCTTCTGTACTAAGTCTGGGAGTTTGGCCCTGAAGTCGGTTTCCAGAAACAATTTTTTTGTAGGTCCAATCAGCAAACAGAGGGAGTGGCAGAGAACAATGACGTTAATGTTGTGCACTAGTTTGAGTAGTTCAGTAATGGCGGCGGAGAAAGATGCGAGCGAAACTATTCTGCGGTTGTGGCAACACTGCAGAATATCCATAGGTTAAAGCAGGAGCAAGAACATTCCTTGCTGAGTTTTGTTGGTGGCCATGATGTTGTGGCCCTCCTCCCCATGGGGTTCGGGAAAAGTTAGATTTTCCAGCAACGGCAGCTCGCTCCGTTACAGTAGTGGTGAAGGAGTTGGCTAAGGCGAACGGGCTCGGTTAAAGAAATTCAATATTCTGGCTATCTTCAGCAGACTCGTATATCTACAAAAGGCAGTCCTCCCTGACGTTTGTGGTGTAGAATGGAGTGAAATACAACATTGTGAACACTCACTGCCAGGAAAAAAGCTAGTTTTTTTGTCAAGTGGTTCCAGTAGCTCGCTAGCCTGACGTTGTCATACTCATAATTCTAGTCAGAATATGAGTCTGATAACTCTCCGTTGGGCTGTGAGTATGGGGCATGTTTCAACAGACCTCGTAAAACAAATGCCTCTTCGCTCAATTGGATAGACCTACAACCAATCAGAGCAACATAATATGTTGTTTGTTGAAAACAAATTCAACCCAAGCGCTCTTTGGTGAAGTAGTTGATTACGTTGCTGTTGATCATCTGTCCATCATCGTATAAAGCCCGCCCTGACAATTTCATTGGTCCGAACAGCTCCTGTTCGGGTATAGTTTTTCCGCAACCGAGCCCCCCCAGACCTAACTTCCCGACCAAATTTTTTTGTGGGAGGGGATAAGTTGGGCTGGCAGCCAGGCTAGACAAACAGCATTGTGAACTTCACGTTTGTTAGCCTAGCTAGATCTCGCACCATCTCATATTCACATTGCTCATTTTATAATAGTTGCCTTTAAAATAACAACAATGACAATGGATCACTTTCAATAAAATAATATTTATTTAAACATTAGGTCTAAACGTTCTAAATCAATCATACATGTTTCGTAGGCACTGGGTATATGCTAGATACAGTAGCTAGTCTACATATGCTGTAAACTATACAGTAGTTAAAGTACAAGTGACTTGGGACTCGATAGACTAACATTAGGCTGTTGTTAAGGTTAGCTTATGTTGATTTGAATATATCTATGCATGCATCTGTGGAAAACGTTGTTTTAAGAAGCCAAGACCAGGTCATGTAATTGCGTGGCTACAAGGCTAACATTAAATAAGTGGATATCTAGTTAGCAACTAATGGCTAGACCTGAGCTTCTGTGCAACATTTCAGTAGCTAGAACAGCTAGTTAGCAATGACTTGCTAATGACTTTCAACTGTGAATGAAAGGTGTTTATATTCAATTATCCTGAGATAAGCATGGCAGTTCATATTTGAGCTCTCAGGTTTAGTATGTTGGCCAACATTGGTGGTAACATGTTTGAATTTCAACTGTGAAGGGTGATTTTGAGTAACCAGGATATTTCTATACACTTTGCATTTGTTTTATTTTCCTAATTGATCTAGGGTAATAAATCATTACTAATTTTCAACATTTTAACTATTTGCTTATACTGTGAAGTTTTGATCTTCTCTGAAGACGGGGCATCTCATCTGCTGCCAGTAGAGTATGGTAGTTAGGGGAAATACAGGGTAAGTTGCACATATGGACACTTATGTTTGTATTCTGTCATTTTGGTCATCACTGTGACATGTACAAATCCTAAAGCCTAAACTATTATATTTGTTCTATTAGGGCAGGTTAGGCTTGGGACTAGTAGTCCTGGGGGTTAGGGACTCAGATCCTTTTATCTCCAGCCTTTCAGGGAAGAGTTATTTACCCCTACTAAGCGGACGTAGGTCCTGTCGCTACATACGCGGACAGCTGGACGCTTATCGGCCTCAGACTACAGAATTTGCCATTATATCTCAAATAGCTTCCATTAATGCTAATCAAGATTAATGGAAGATCAAGGAGTTATAAGAAAATATTAAACAAAACAACATTAATCCCCATGGATTGATGGATTTACTTTCAGGTTGATATTTCACTGTGACATTGTGTGAAAGGCCCAATTATAGCCTACGATGAAAAAAATGAGCCTTTTGTACTGTGTAAATATACTACTAAATTATCTTTTGCCAATAGTACTGCTTCATGTAAAGTTCAAAGTATGTTTTTTAAAGGAGAATGGACACCTGAGAAAACACTTTTTTATGAGAAAAGCTAAAATATGACAAAGACAAAGTTGTTTACCCCTAGCCTCTAGATGTCAGAAGAGGACCCGCGTTTGTGTCGCTAGAGATGATGCTTCACTGTACAAAAGACAAAGTAGGTCTCAGTCACCCCCAGATTCATTTTCTCCAGACATCAAAGCAGAGAGAACAGCCTTGTTCAGGTACAAGATCATTCCTCACGCACATTTGAAGCTTCGGCTTTTAGAATATTATGAATTATGAATTTCTTTCTAACTTTTGGCACTTCAGTGTTTTATTCTGCTCTTTCTGTTTTGTTTGTATTATTAATATATATTGTATATTATGATCGTATATTGTTCTCTGTCATTTTCCCCTACTTGACTACTGTCGCATTACCATTTATGTTGTGTTGATCATCATGTGGGGTTGTTTTCTCAACATGTGTCCCAGTGTTTGTGAAACACAAGCATATTATATTGGAGTTTCAATTAATATTTCATTATTGACATTTGACATTTTATTTTTGACATTTATTTTGTCTGTGTAAACAGTGTTGTTCATGTTCCACCGACATGGACCAAAAAGATAAAGTTCTGGTCTATATTTGGCTGGGTATTGGAGGTAAAACCCAATTACTTTACATACTTTTCTTAAATTCCATTCAACACCTTTCAACTGTAGCTAATTGTATAAACTGATCAAATCAAAATGGCTTTCCTAATAACATAATCAATTGATGTTTTAAAGGCTATTTTTTTTTATTGTTAACATATATGTTGTACACTCCATTACTCTCTCCTGTAGTTCTTAGCCAGCCTGTGTTCTCAGAAGAATGGACGGCGACTGTTGTCAAAGACATGACTGCCCTGGTCTCATCCTGTGTGTTGGTGCCATGCTCTTTCAAATACACTGGCGCCAATCGGCCTACCTCCAGACTATCTGGCATCTGGCACTTCAAAGAAAAGCCGAAGGAAATCATCTACCATGAGGATAGTGTGAAGGTTGTAGACAACTTCAAAGGTCGCACATGGCTACCGGGAAGTTTGGGAGATGGCAACTGCACCTTGAAGATGGATCACGTGAAGGACCATGACAACGGACCTTTCTGTTTCAGAATCGAGATTCCTGACCACGATCAATATTCCTACGTCACCCAATGTGTCCAGATAGCAATGCTTTGTATGTAATAAATGCAGGGTGGTCAAAAAACAACACATACACACGTGCACAATAGATAAAGTAATACAAAATAAATTATGAAACACTAGACTGAATGGCCATAAGTGAAAACATATCTATAACTCTCCATAACTGATCATATTTTTTGTTTTGGCTCTTCCAGCAGAGCCATTGAAACCGACCTTGCTTGCTTCTAAGACAGCCACGGAGGGTGAGCCTTTCACCATCACCTGTTCTGTCATGCACACCTGTCCCTCCGAGTGGCCTTCTCTCACCTGGAGTACCGGAGGGAGCATCATCACCTTCCACAGGAACCACGGCTTAGGCAAATGGGAAACCCTCTCTACACTGACCCTTCTTCCCCAGGAGAAGGACGACCACTCGGAGGTCAGCTGCACAGCGAAGTTCCACGGAGGGAAAACCTCTTCTGAGCGATTCCAGATCTTTGTGAAACGTAAATCTTTGTCCATCTAACCCTTTCTTCTCGGCTCTCTCCACCTCCGTCTTGCACTTCCATGTGAGGAGTTATGTTTGAGTTTGCACTTGTGTGAAAGCAAACATCTTGTATTCACAGGTAAGGAGAACATCTGGTACATCATTGTTCCTCTCACTGTTGGCATTGGCACTGCAGTGATGTTTGGAGCACTTTGTGTTTTGATGAGGAAGAAATACAAGTAGGTTTATCACACAAGCTGAGATACTGTGGTAATTTAGCGACCGTGCTAACATGTGGACTGGGTATAATTATGTAAATAATTTATGTCTGCAAACAATACGTTGTATTGGAATTCGGGGTATTATTTTTGGAGTTAACCAGACAATATGTGATACCTTTCGGTTTATTTTAGGAGACAGATTGTGGAGCTTCAAGCCAGAAGTGGTAACAGGCACGTGCACATAAGGGTTGAATTTACATACTGTATATTCACACATATTGTACTGTACCATCCATGAAAAATATATTTTAATGAATTTTTACATTTCCTTGTCTTTCCATGTCTTTTCTCTGCCATGTATTAGCATGTGGAACCGTCTCTCCAGAATGTCCCGCAGGTGAGTTCAGACATTAAGGATCAGATACTGATTAAGGATCTAAATACTGGGCCTGAAAACCTCCTTATTTTCCAAACACTCTGAGATAATTTACAGTTGAGATTAATCCTGTTTTCATAGCCCATAACAGTAAAAAAATAAATAAAAATATATATATATATAGGCTTAGCCTATTATGTGAGTATCTCTGTGTCTCTCAGTTCCTCTTTCTATTCATTACTCAGGTTTCACTCTGGTGGCTCTGAACCAGGATCGGCCTCCACTGAGCAAAGGCAGGTAATTATTTTTTCATCCAATCTATTCAGTTCAATGCATTTTATTGATCCTGCAGGAGAGTCATCGGTCAATCTTCGATCAATCAATATTTATTTGTAGAGCATGTTCAAAACAACCATGGTCTGCCAAAGTGCTGTACAAGAGGTCAAAATAAAATCTCAGAAAAGGAGATTCAGTAATAAAAAGATAAAATGGTAAACAATGATTAGAGAATATTTAAAGCCAGAGAGGATGAAGGTTGAAATAGAAGGTGATAGTCTGGTCTGCATGGGTAGGCTCTTCCATAGTTTGGGATCAGCAACTACAAATATGCATTTGTCAGTTTTGTTTGGTTTTTGATCTAGGCACAGAGTAGACCGAAATCGTAAGATCTCAGAGTTCTTGATGGAGTATACTGTTGTCGTTTGTCTGTCAGATATTTATTTTATAAGATATGTAGTGCTTAGTACACATACAGTACGATGTAGTAAATTATTTACTTCTCAGGAAGCAAGTACAAAGCAATTAAAATCGGTTTTAACTGACTCCACATGATAAGTCTGGCAGTTGCATTTTGTACCAGTTGAAGATGAGAGGGGGAAGACTGAAAGGTACCGAAATAATGCAAATTGCAAATGTAGGCGAGATATTACAAAAGCGGGAATAACAGTTTTTAAAGATAATTGTTACATCCAAACGATTCATTAAGATCTTGTGGTCAACCAGATTGAACACTGCACTGAGATCTAACAAAACCAAAGCCATGAATTTCCCTGAATCAGTCTCAGAGAAAATAATATTTGAATCTCTTAGAAGAAAAGATTCTGTACTGTCATGCTCAGGTAACACTGTGTGCACCATTGCTGGATACGTTTTTATTAAGTGACTTCAGTTATTCTACACATGGAAAATACACACAATGACAGCAATCTACTGGAGTACTGTCTGGTCTACAGGTAATGTCAAGACACTTGAACACAAAAACCTGGCAGGTATCAAAATGCATAATGCAAACATTCAACCTCAGTGTTTCACAGCCTTTTTTAGAGTATGTTGTTTTAGAGTTGTTACAATGGAAAGTTTTTGTCATCATCTAATGTTTTTTGGGGAGGACCTGTCAGACTGTGAACCCTAAATATAAATGTCTAATTATTTGCATGTTTTCTGTTCCCCTTTATTTCCACTAACAGTAGGACTATGTGGAGTCGGTTTTCGAGGTAAGCTAAGAAAAGATGATGTGGTTATTTGACCTTTTCAGTGGTTCCACACTACTGTATATTCAGCTATTTACATCAAACCCCACATTGTGTGCCTTATAAATGATTCACTAGAGCTTAAACTATCAGTGAAATCACTTTACAAGAAAATAAAAGCACTTTACTTGCTTCATTATTTATTGTTGATTTTTTTCATCTCACAGATGGCAACAAGGCAATGTGGACCAGAGAAATCAGTAAGTGTCTCTAAGAAAAATCTTGCCTAGTTGTTGTTGAATGATACATTCAAAATGTATCATTATATGCTAAATGAGTATTGGGTTGACAGGACCAATAACACCCAGGCCATCTCGAAACCCCGCTTCCCATCTCCAAAGAGGTAAAATTATGTTAGTCCCCTCACACACTCAGTTATGGAGTACTCTTCAAAGGGTCCTGTCTTGAACGTCACGTATAAATGTAACTTTATTCTGAATTTAAACAGTAATCCAAAGTCTTCCTGCGCCAAATCCATTGATTATAGCAGTCGGGTGAGTATAACTGGCATTGCACTTGGTCTACTAACAGCCTCTTGTGAATATCAATACACTTTGATAAGATCACAGAAGACATACTGATATTCTCTCTTGGTCTTATCTATCACAGGGTTATGATGAGGATGCAAGTCTTCAGAACATCTATGGGAACGTCTGACCAAACAAGGCATCAGATGATTAAGTTTGCTCCTGATAACAGCTTTTGAATATCAAGCGATCCCCTATATCCAACCAGCTTCCTAATGCTTGTCTCAATATTTTTTAATCACCTGTGTATTTAAGTGCTTTGTTAAAATCAACATTTTGCATCTGATCATTCAATTATGTTTTTATTAGATTGCATTCCCATAGTGTCACATAGTCATGTGGGTAGGAGAAGACACTTGGTAATAATTCCATACTGCGATAATATAAATATATTTTGTCTTTTTTTGTTTTTGAAATATAATGCATCGCTTTGCTTTATGAACCGAGTATAGTTCATAAAAAACATTTAACCATTAGCCCAAAAGATGTTCAAGCTTTAAAAGAAACATTCAAATACAGTGTGTAAGGGTTCATATGTAACAAACATGTCAATAAAACATAATTCATTATTCTACAACTAGTGTAAGTAAAGTCATTACCAAATCTGAAATAGAGAGAAAGACGAAGAAACTGAAAAAGAATGGGGATGAACAAAAAAGAGAGATTGATTTTTACACCCATATATGTAGAAACTGAATGCAAATGACCAGTGTGTTTATGCGGTCTGGTCTTTTCAACATGATTTATCAAGCTAACGTTTTTGGGGGAAGACTAACCCTAAATATACATTTGTAGTTATTTGCATGATTTCTGTTCCCTTTTATTTCCAGTAACAGTGCAACTATGTGGAGTCGGTTTTTGAGGATAGCTGTGAAAAGATAATGTGGTTATTTGGCCTTTTTTTTTTACTGGTCCCACATTATATTCAGTTATTTACGTCAAACCCACATTGTGTGCCTTATAAATGATTCACTTGAGCTTAAACTATCAGCGAAATCACTGACAATTAAAGCACTTTACTGGCTTCATTATTTATTACCTTCATTACCCATACATGTTGAAAGTGAATGCAAATTACATGTGTGTTTATGTCTTTTTTTTTTACATGAGCTATCAAGCTCACATGGTTGGTACCTTTTAAAGGCTGAAGATAAAAAATAATCTCTAATGCAGGGGTCCCCAAACTTTTGTCTGCGAGGGCCAGATCATTTTCCATTCTTTAATGTGGGGCCGGGTTGGAAAAGAAAATTAATTGGGCCATAGTAACTACCAGTATTATTGTGGATATTTTATTATGATTTTAAATGTATTTATTATGCTAAATTAGTTTATTACTATGTTATGCACTATACTAGGGCCGGAGTGGGGCCACTTTTCTGCCCGCTAGTGTCAGGCCCAAGACCAGCCCACTTATTTTTGTATACCAAATAGGGCCGGATGCAGCCTGCTTTAACTGGGGGTGCAGTGAACTTTTCTGGGGGGTATCATGATTACAGAAAAGGATCGTATTATTTTTTTATATTGATACAATTATTGAGACTGCTAAAGATCCGAGTGTTAATCAGGCACGGAGGCAGACTTTGTAAACATTCTGGGCTTAGCCCAAACCTAGGACGTATGGGTTTGATGTGATGCAAGATAGGGACTTCCACACGTAATGCGAGCGTGCATAGCGCGTTTTCAATTGGTAAAACCTTGTCTAGTGATGCCATCACTCCAGCCCTGCTCCCATCCATCCTCGCTGACACGTATGGTTACGGAAGGGCCCCCGGCCCAGCTATCGGTAGCCGCCTATCTGAGAAAACTTTTGGGAAAAGACGAGCTATGGACCAAACCAACTCTATTTAGGAGGGGAGAACTCCCTCATATGGTACAACCCATGCAGAGGCTGAGGTGTCAGAATGCAGAACGTGTGTAGCCTACTTTTAGAGAAGATAATACTAACGTGACAAATGTCAACAACAATAAATACTCGACCGGCCCAAAAGTGAAGCGGCCCACCGGGAACTCTCCCGATTACCCACCCCGGCCCTGCAC
This sequence comes from Hypomesus nipponensis, assembly GCF_054491055.1. Taxonomy (NCBI): domain Eukaryota; kingdom Metazoa; phylum Chordata; class Actinopteri; order Osmeriformes; family Osmeridae; genus Hypomesus; species Hypomesus nipponensis. The sequence goes on along the minus strand of NC_140362.1, from coordinate 4,088,218 downwards.
CATACATTCGTACATGTCAAAGGATATATATAACCTATTAAAAGAGCATTATTAATATTGTAAATTACTTTTTTCATATTAATTGCTATTGAAATCACTTACTTTTTAATCAGTGTAAAACAGATTTTTTCCATAATACAAAACTAAAAATGAATTTAAGACTGGCATTGTTCAGAGTGCCGATCCAAATGCGTTGGCGGGCCGTAGTTTGGGGACCCCTGCTCTAATGGTAATGATGGCCTTTTCAAATGAAATCTCATCCTGCTTTCTGGTAAGTGTGATGCTCTGCTAATGCTGTCAAAGTGGAATATGTTTATTGTACTTTGTGACTTCAGATAGTATTTGGACCCTTTCACTTGTAGTCCATCTTATTGTTTAGTAGATTTAATTGTTATCAGAATCGGAATGGGATTTATTCGCACAGAATAGTTTGCACAGACATGGAATTTGCTTTGGCAGGAAGGTGCATATAATAAACATATAGGAACCTCAAATTTAAACATGTGGTCTATCTATACTTAAAGTCAGTTTTATGAGAACGATGAACTGAACGAAACTTAATGACAAATAATGAATTGAATGGTGAACACGTTCATATTATCTGAGGTCTACCTAAAACGTTACGGAATGGTAAACTTGGTCGTGACTAGTCCCTATCGATATGCAAACCTACGCCCTTGGTCTATTCCATATGAACGTATGCAGCCCTTAGTGCCGCTTAAACACAACAGTGACACTGACAGATTGAAAGGTAGCTATAGAGACAATATAAAGATGGAAAACCAGGCTAAGAAACATAAATGTAATTACCTTCACTAGACAATGTTTTCCCAATTGGACAAACGGTTAACTTTGTTTGTTTTAAATCAAGCTCCCAAAACTATTTTTCGCTCAAATCAGGCCCAAAAAATCGCTGGGGCGCTATGCACGCTCGCATTAAGCGTGGAAGTCCCTAACATCAGCATCACATCAGGCACGAGATTTGCATGCATTAGCAGGGTGCTCGCTGTGGTGGCGTATACGGGGCCGGTTCTGGTGGGCCGGTCTGGATCAATGTCCAGGGCCTATTTTTACTCCCAGTCCGTCCCTGCCTTACACTCTCCCACCTCATCCCCTACACACTCACTCCCTCTCATCCCCTACACACTCACTCCCCTCTCATCCCCTACACTAATCCCCTATCATCCCCTACACACTAACTCCCTCTCATCCCCTACACACTCACTCCCCTTTCATCCCCTACACACTCACTCCCACTCATCCCCTACACTAACTCCCACTCATCCCCTACACACTAACTACCTCTCATCCCTTACATACTAACTCCCTCTCATCCCCTACACACTAACTCCCTATCATCCCCTACACACTAACTCCCTCTCATCCCCTACACAGTAACTCCCTATCATCCCCTACGCACACATTGTCCCCTCAATGCATTTCCTTCACTTTCCTTGTCATCTTCATTGGTTTTGGTAGACTGGTCTAAATACTTGCTCTGTGCTGCACTCTTCTGGTGAAAGAGAAAATGTACCTTTAAAGAAAGGGTTGACTTGGTTTTATTAGCAACAACATCGGATCATGCCACCAATCCACAACAGAGTGGCTAGCATGAGTGAGAAACATGTCTCTCAGATAGCAATTATATACATTAGCTGAACAGTACAGATATAGTAACCACCAAAATATGCCCTTTAACAGTACACATTCCACAAATGGTGCACAGGGAAACGGTCCACAGGTGATCCGGTCATAACTACGTTTGGAGACTATTATCTATGAGTGCTGATATTTGACGGTCTCAGAGAGCATGAGTCTGCTACTGGGCCTTAAGAAAAGGCTCTTGTCTTGATTTGCAATGTAGATAGGGAAGGGGCAGGGGGGGCAGTTACATTGGGGCCAGAGGTTCTGTTAGAGGGGCCAGTTACATTTAAGATTATTGTTGTCTTATAGTTTTCTTCACTGCAGTGCAGGCAGTAACAGGCAAGAACAGTGGCAGCCCTAGAAATGTTTCATAGGAGTGGCCAGATGGGGCCACTGACCATCTTGGGGTGGCACTCAAACCAAAAACCATAACTGATTTTTGGGGGATTGTATATGCTGTTATAGAATGGTATAGATTAGTTAAAGGTGACATGACATGAAAACTTCATTTTATGAGGTTATTTAACATTAATATGAGTTCCCCTAGCCTGCCTTTGGTCCCCCAGTGGCTAGAATTTTTGATAGGTCTAAACAAAGCCCTGGGTGTTCTTCTCCGCCTTTGACAAAATGAAGGCTCAAACGCTCTGTTTGAAAATCTCCTCCAAGTGACGTAGATACGAGAAAGGTTACCTCCCCTCTCTCTGCTTTGCCCGCCCAGATCATCTGGCCCGCCCATGAGAAACTGAGCTACACCGTGCAAGGGCAAGTGCGATATCGGTTTTTCCTGGAGAGACATCATGGCTAAGATATGTGGGCTAAATTGGCTATATTGGCTTTATCACGATACGCGTTATTGGCCGCGTTATTTGCATGTACAAATGCAAGCACAAATCTTTATTTAATTCCTTCATCCAGCCTCTGCACAACCAATATCTAAATTTTATTTTCGCTGGAAACGCGCAGACACAACCTCCCAAAGTTTTGCATGTTTGCGCCAAACATTTCAGCCACTACCGTTTCCTCAACTTGAGCCAACACAAAACTGGCCCTCCACCTCTGGATCATTACTAAATCTCCTAGGTCAAGCTACAAACCTTGGACAAGTAAGTTAACTAAAGGTATATCATTTTGATGCTTTACTGTATATGGTTACCTGCTACCCTTAGAATGTGGCTGTAACATTAGCTCTGCAGCTAACACCTGAGTTACTATTGCTAAAGTAAAGATAAATGGCATCAAGTGTCTATGTGAATACAAACGCTGTAACGCCAGTGTTGTACACTTCTTTGTTATTTGGATAACCGTTCTGCTGTTGGTGTTATGACTCGCGATATCCGCCTTTCCCCTCAGTGAAATGACTGAGTGTGCACCTCTCCAAACCAGGGTGATCAGATGAGAATGGCTAAATTCGAGGCATCTTAGAGCAACTGGGGCTACGAGCCATTGCGATACATCCGTTGTAAACATTAGCGCATGTTGCCGCCCCTCTCCTCCTCATTAGCATTTAAAGCTACAGACACAGAAACAGCGCGTTCTTAGGAAAGCTGATTGTGGGACTACTTGTAGTGGCTATAATTCTGCAACATGGCTGAATTTCGGGAAAGAGACTTCAGATACAGTATTAGGGGACCACTAAGGCCTATATAAAAGCATCCAAAAACAGCATTTCATGTCACCTTTAAAAACAGCAGCGGACCTGAGAAGGGTGATAAGATCAGAGTGTGGAGATGTGGATTTATTTGCCGGAATGTTTTGATATACAGTACACAGTGATCTTTTGTGCAGAATACAGAGAGAGTAGAGTATAGAGACTTGTTAAAACAATTTGAAAGTGTGAGAAGGTAAAGAAGCGGGTGGAGAAAAAGAGAAGCAGAAAAATGCAACATCCAATAAAATCCTCCAATAAACAGTGGTATGGCAGAATAGAAGAACTGGCCACAAGGTATTGGTATGGAAAGTCCCCAAAAATGTTGCAGAATCACTAAACCACTAATATCTGTGAAACATAAATCACCAATCATCAGAAAACACATTTAAATATAGCTTCAGGCAGTGGGGTACTCCTCAACATTGCAAACCATTTAAAAATTGACTTGACACAAACATGTATTTCCACAGCTCTTGTGGTCCCAAACTAGCATAACTGTATATGTGGCCTACACATATACATTTTAAGTCATTTGGAGTCATGGTTCATAAAAACATATTTGTAGGTTTTTTCAAAATGTTCACCGTACATGGCGGACTGTATGGTTCACCACAGTATGGTTTCCCATGATAAATAAGCATGTATAGCAAGTCTTAGACATAATCATGGTTGTATACAATTGTATACAAAATCGGACATGCAATACCACCAATATCCACCATATATTTTTTTTTAAAGTCACCTAGTGAAGGATGCTGGGGCGGAGATTTTCTTTCGGGGTGGCAATGGGGTGGCAGAAGTAAGTTGTTGGGTAGCCTCCTGGAGGCGAATCAAACCCAGAGTAGGGGGGTACAGAACTCCCTATGGTAAATGATTAGGCTAGAATATTATAATTTAAATTAAATAGTAACATTAATATTATTTATGGAAATGTTCTGTAATGTACAAATAATATTTTTCCATGGGAAGATTGAGGATCATGTTGTTTAATTGTAACTTGTTTCACTACATGCTCTTATGGTTCTGCCCTTTGGGACTGTTTTTCACAATGTATGCTTCATGTTTTGGCTACCCGGAATGTTTGGGGCTATCTCGTTGTTATGATCAAAGACCTATGCACTTTTGTAAAGCTCTCTCTTGGAAGTCACTTTGTTTTTTTTTTAAAGAAACTTGGGGTGGCGGTATTTTTTATTGGGGTGGCAGCTGCAACCCCTTGCCACCCCTTAGATCCGCCACTGGAAGGGTGGTGGCTTGGTCAGCCTACCCTTTCGAGAAAGCCTCAGATGTGTGTGCGTAGGGGCGTGACTTGTAGCGCCACCTAGGCGCAGGAAAGTCCCAAATACACTATAGTAGTCTATCCTAGACTGGTTGCATAGTTTCACCTCAAATATATTAGGCTACATGTGGCTGCAGATTAATAGCCTATAAGGTTTTGGTTATGTAATTTCCAAATAAAAGTAGCTAATCCAACTAGAATCATTGATGCAAGCTGTTTTGTATTCTCACTATAACAGGTCTATTGTCGATTTATTTGCCGTTTCTAATAACCGAAATAACCTGTTCTGATACACCCATATTTTAGCCTTCACACTCACCTGTCACGAGTGCGTACCCGGGGCATCAGGATCATGTGTGGACACCCAGAAGACATGTCCCAGTTCCACTCAATGTGCAGCAATGAGGGTCACATCTTACGCGGTCAGATACTTTAAAGCGAAACTCATTTCATTTGTATGGCTATATTGGCTTTATCACGATACGTATCAACACTCTAAACTGCCTGGGGGATGAGAATAGCTGTATCTCCACTATAAGTAATGTTTCTCATGACTGGTTCTCTTTTATTCCCAAAAATTTCAAATCCCACTCATAACAGTGCTTGTTGTTCTATATATCAAATGATGTTCTGAAAATGCGTCTTTGTCTGTGCACAGCACAGGTGTGACGGTAAACCGAGGGAATAACAGTGCTTCTTCTTGTGCTTGTAGCTGAGGTCTCAGGCCAGAAGGTTTCCTTGAAGGGATGTGCCAGCAAGAGTATGTGTGCAGGGTCCATGTCCGCTGAACTGCCAGGCATGAGCGTCAATCTGGACTGCTGTGACGGCAACCTGTGCAACGACGCACGGAGCCTCACCGTGAGCCTGCTGTTCCTGGTGGCCCCCCTGCTCTCTGTCTCCCTCTTCCACTGAGAAGCACAGTCCAAGGATGATGCACCTCATCCAACCATCTTTCTCTGCAGCTTTCCTCTGTGCTCACAATCTGCTCATCCTCTGCCCTGTAACACCCCTCCCCATCATGATCACATCCCTTTGCCATCTTTGTTTTGTGCCTTTCACATAATGTGGTGTCTAGGGGGTATTTCTTTGTGTGTTTTACAGAACTCTATCTGTTCATCATGTCTTGAGATCCACACCCATCTTTGGAATGCACAAAACACCCCAACCTCCTCTCCCCCCCCCCCTCTTCCCCAATAACATGACTATCCCCAAAAAGTGTTCTATACTGAAGCAATCTGAATACTCTATGCACTGTACCTTTAACTCAGTTTTGTAACTATTTAGAGAAGTTCAACAATGACGAGAATCTTTTGGCTTAGTATCAGTAGATGCTTGAAACGTGTCATCATTTTTGGTTCAAATGCTTGTGTGGTGCTCTACGTCAGTGCTGGAGAGAGAAAAACTGGTTTGAAAGCGATCTTCTAACACCGTGGCACTGATAACACAATGACATACTTTTGGTGCAACTGACACTTTGGCCAGCAGCGTTTTTCTGTGGTCCTCTAAAGGGAACAACATGATGCCAATGACAACAAACCAGGAGTTATAGTGTAGAAACTTGACAGGTTTGTCAGGACAGAAGTCCTGGCAAATTGTGCAAAAGGCAGAGACCCCGACAAAGCTATTAGATAACCAATTCAGTAAGAGTAAAACTACAAATACAATTCAGAAGAGGCATAAAAACCTCTAAATTTTTTGTACTATTAATATTGTAAGCTTGTAATATTGTATTACAATATTTGTACAACTAATATTGTAAGTGTTAACACCAGTCCTTAGTTAATATATTTGATCAGCTCTGGCAGTTGAATCTGTATGCTGTACAAACAGGGTTATCTTCTCTAGATACTAGGATTGAAATAAACTCGTGTGTCAACCTTCTCAACACAAACTGTAGGCTATTCAGGACACAGCATCAATTCTGTTAGTTTTTAAGTTGACTTAATAAGCTGTACGTAACTGTAACTGTGTTAAAGGATGTACTGTAAAACCATATATCTTTTATTAGCTGTTTTGGTGTATGCTTGTCAGTCAGTTGTAACAATAACCTAAATCTATTTAATCAAAACTAGCCAAAAGACTCCCACATTACTCTTGTGTCATCAGAATCACAAGTAAGTTTGCACAAACGAGTAATTTACTATAGCAGGTTGGTATTCGTCGTAGCTCGCTAAGCGGTTTAGCGAGCAAATTTTCAGGCTAAGATTTAAAAAAAAACGCCCCTCTTTTTGGTTCGTGGAAGCAACTTTTGATAAATCACCAGAGTAACACATCAATTAGCACTAACCTGCTCCAGAGCAGGCTAACGTAAGTGTAGCTGGATAAGCTTGCCACACCCCCGGAAAATAATTGGCAGCTCCCTTTTTGAGAGATCCAATTGACGAAGGAGCTATATTCTAGTTCAATTAGCTTTCCATACCATAGAGTTCTTCGCGATCGCCAAGATCCTTTATTTCACACGGATGAGTTCTTGATTAAGCGATATCGATTCAGCCGAAGGACTCATTTATTTATTTGCAAGACCCTCTCCGGCCGTACATTGCAAATATCACACACCGCAGCAAGCTTTATGCTTTATGAGCTTATGCTGCTGTGTGTGAATATTTAACGTTATGTTTCAAGAAATGTATTGTCTTATCTATTGTGCCTGTACTTTTTATGTTTCACTGTGGGAGAGTGGGAAACGTCATATTGATTCCTTTTTATGTCTTGACGTGAAGAATTTGACAATAAAGCTACTTGAAACTACTGTGCTTCAGACTCTCTGCATAGCCTTGTTTTTGGCGTCTGGTACATTTTTATACAGTATAGGCGACGCAGAAAACACTGGCAAAGCCTCAGCATGCGTTGGTGTAAGAAAAGTGTACTTGGCCCTTAACCAGCTGATGAATCAATTCATCATATTCCCTGGTTCTTATGGTCTGGGGGTAAAAACTGTTTTTGAGTCTGTAAGTGTGTGTCCTGGTGCTCTGGTTACGTCTACAAGATGGCAGCAGTGTGAACAGACCATAGCCTGGGTGGCTGGAGTCCTTTATGATGTCCCGTGCTGGCACCGTGTCTGATGAACGTGTTTTGATAGGTGTAATGCTATAGTCTATAGTTTAAATAATTTGAGTGTTCACCTTGATTGCAAATGTTGTGTAGTTAGATGGGTATCCAAGCTGTCCGCCACGTATGTGCTTTTGGGCGAACGCAACGGTAAAGTTCTCAGTTTAAAAGTGCGTCTTACAGGCCTACTTTGCTTCAATTACACAAAGGGCTCATTCTGGGGGTTTACGGTTATGGGGGGCCTCCTAATTTTTCTTTGCGAAAGGCCCTGGACACCTCCCCCCTCCTGGACACCCCCCCCCCCGAACACCTCCCACCCCCTGGACACCCCCCCACCCCCCCCCCCCCCCCCCCGGACACCTCCCACCCCCTCACCTCCCACCCCCTGGACACCTTCCCCCCCCCCGGACACCTCCCACCTCCCCCCCCCCTGGACACCTCCCCCCCCCTGGACACCTCCCACCCCCTGGACACCTCCCATCCTCTGGACACCTCCCACCCCTCTGGACACCTCCCACCCCCTCACCTCCCACCCCCTGGACACCTCACCCCCCCTGGACACCTCACCCCCCCTGGACACCTCCCACCCCCTGGACACCTCACCCCCCCTGGACACCTCCCACCCTCTGGACACCTCCCACCCCCCCCTGGACACCTCTCACCCCCTGGACACCTCTCACCCCCTGGACACCTCCCACCCCCTGGACACCTCCCACCCCCTCACCTCCCACCCCCCCCTGGACACCTCCCACCCCCTGGACACCTCCCACCCCCTCACCTCCCACCCCCCCCCTGGACACCTCCCACCCCCTGGACACCTCCCACCCCCTCACCTCCCACCCCCCCCCTGGACACCTCCCACCCTCTGGACACCTCCCCCCCCCTTGGACACCTCCCACCCCCCCTGGACACCTCCCACCCTCTGGACACCTCCCACCCCCTGGACACCTCCCACCCCCCCCTGGACACCTCCCCCCCCTGGACACCTCCCACCCCCCCCTGGACACCTCCCACCCCCTGGACACCTCTCACCCCCTGGACACCTCTCACCCCCTGGACACCTCCCACCCCCCCCTGGACACCTCCCACCCCCTGGACACCTCTCACCCCCTGGACACCTCTCACCCCCTGGACACCTCCCACCCCCTGGACACCTCCCACCCCCTCACCTCCCACCCCCCCCTGGACACCTCCCACCCCCTGGACACCTCCCACCCCCTCACCTCCCACCCCCCCCTGGACACCTCCCAACCCCTGGACACCTCCCACCCCCTGGACACCTCCCACCCCCTGGACACCTCTCACCCCCTGGACACCTCTCACCCCCTGGACACCTCCCACCCCCTGGACACCTCCCACCCCCCCCTGGACACCTCTCACCCCCTGGACACCTCCCACCCCCTGGACACCTCCCACCCCCTGGACACCTCCCACCCCCCCCTGGACACCTCCCACCCCCTGGACACCTCTCACCCCCTGGACACCTCCCACCCCCTCACCTCCCACCCCCCCCTGGACACCTCCCACCCCCTGGACACCTCCCACCCCCTCACCTCCCACCCCCCCCTGGACACCTCCCACCCCCTGGACACCTCCCACCCTCTGGACACCTCCCACCCTCTGGACACCTCCCACCCCCTGGACACCTCCCACCCCCTGGACACCTCCCACCCTCTGGACACCTCCCACCCCAGCCACTCCCCTCTGGCAGGAGGCTGCGGTCCATCAGGACCAAATTCTCAGCCCTAAGAACAGTATCTTTCCATCTGCAACTGGTCTTATCAACTAGGCCCAGAACTCAGAATCGAGTAAACAGACATTTTCAGATCTCTTCAGAGATGTTCAATCGGGTTCCAGTCTGGGCTCTGGCTGGGGCACTCGAGGACATTCACAGAGTTGTCCCAAAGCTGCTCCTTTTTTATCCTGGATGTGTGCTTCAGGTCGTCCTGAAGATGAACCTTTGCCCCAGTCTCCCAACTGGCACTAACACTGTTATAAAGTCCATATGTCACGTTATTGTCACATTGCACAATGCACCAATCACATTGCACTCTTTCTAAAAATTACATTGCATAGTGTTGGTTAGAATTTGATGTAAATGTTTAACCTTTTAGATATAAAACTCTTATATGTTTACCATATGCACCTTTCTGCTGTAGTAAATTCCTTGTTTTTGCAAACTTACTTATGATTCTGATGACATAAGAGTAAGAGGCTTCTTGATTGAGCTAGTTTTGATTAAATAGATTTAGGTTATGGTTACAACTGACTGGCAGGCATACATAAAGACAGCTAATAAAAGATATACTGTTTTTACAGTACATACTTTATAACCTATACTTCTACAGCCTAAATAGACATGCCTACGGATACAACTGCCAGAGCTGATCAAATATATTAACTAAGGACCGGTGTTTAAGCTTACAATGTTAGTAGTACTGAAAATGATGAGGTTTTTATGCCTCTTCTGAATTGTATTTGTAGTTATACTAAGTTACTGAATTGGTTATCCAATAGCTTTGACGGGGTCTCTGCCTGTTGGACAATTTGCCAGGACTTTTGTCCTGACAAACCTGTCAAGTTTCTAAACTATAACTCCTGGTTTGTTGTCATTGGCATCATGTTGTTCCCTTTAGAGGACCACAGAAAAACGCTGCTGGCCAAAGTGTCAGTTGCACCAAAAGTATGTCATTGTGTTATCAGTGCCACGGTGTCAGAAGATCGCTTTCAAACCAGTTTTTCTCTCTCCAGCACTGACGTAGAGCACCACACAAGCATTTGAACCAAAAACGATAACACGTTTCAAACATCTACTGATACTAAGCCAAGCCTGGGCACCAATTAAGTTTGAATAATTTTACCTGTGAACCCACATGTTCCACATTTTAACTACAACATAGTTAATTTGAATGTAACCCTTTATTTCCCTGCACTTGCAAAGTCTTATTCTATCTTAATTCTAACCAAGCATTTATACTGTTAATCATATTACCACTTTACATAATTTGATCTCTCGCCTGTATTCTCTGACTCTTCTTGTGGAAGTATCCTTACATGCCCTATTGTTTGTAACCTCTACTCTGCCTTTTGGAAAACCCTAAAGCCCTGTTTGCTCATTTACAAAGTATAACTTATTTTTGTTTATGAAAATGCATGACAGAGGGCTCATGTTAAGGTAAAATAGATGCCAATTGTAGATATTCAAAACATGCCATGGGAACATGAGACTATACAGTATTGTTGAATCTGATTCTGAACATGTAATTGTTCTTTGTTCTGGTGGCTGATAAAGGGACCAGGGTTGGAAAAAATATGTTTAATTAAAAGAACAGGGAAAAACATTTGATTTCAAGCCCTGGGAGTATGTGGTTCTATGTTAAAATGTATGATTGAACAAAACATTCTTTTGTCATTGTTGAACTACTCTAAATAGTTATAAAATGGAGGTTTAGGTACAGTGCATAGCATGTTCAGATTGCTTCAGTATAGAACACTTTTTGTGGATAATCCGGTTATGAGGGAAGGGGGGGGAGGTTGGGGTGTTTTGTGCATTCCGAAGATGGGTGTGGGTCTCAAGACACGATAAACAGATCAAGTTCTGTAAAAAACACAAAGAAATACCCCCTAGACACCACATACTGTGAAAGGCACAAAACAAAGATGGCAAAGGGATGTGATCATGATGGGGTGGGATGTTACAGGATAGAGGATGAGCAGATTGTGAGCACAGAGCACAGAGGAAAGCTGCAGAGAAAGATGGTTGGATGAGGTGCATCATCCTTGGACTGTGCTTCTCAGTGGAAGAGGGAGACAGAGAGCAGGGGGGCCACCAGGAGCAGCAGGCTCACGGTGAGGCTCCGTGCGTCGTTGCACAGGTTGCCGTCACAGCAGTCCAGCTTGAAGCTCATGCCTGGCAGTTCAGCGGACATGGACCCTGCACACATACTCTTGCTGGCACATCCCTTCAAGGAAACCTTCTGGCCTGAGACATCAGCTACAAGCACAAGAAGAAGCACTGTTATTCCCTCGGTTTACCGTCACACCTGTGCTGTGCACAGACAAAGATGCATTTCCATCATTTGATATATAGAACAACAAGCACTATCATGAGTGGAATTAGAAATATTTGGGACTAATAGAGAACCAATCATGTGAAACATTACTTATAGTGGAGATACAGCTATTCTCATCCCCCAGGCAGTTTAGAGTGTTGAGGCAATCCTGGCCGTTGCATGTGAAGCACTGTTTCCCATTTGGGGTACTACTGCTGGATTCTGTGGAGCAGAAAAAAAAGAAGCACTGAAGTTACCATAGGCTATAGACATAAGCACCGATTTATGTTTTTTTTTAAGCTCACGGGCGCACGCCCGTAGTGAAAATTTGCATTTCAGAACCTTAGGAAATGGACAGCGGCCGACACGAACACACACGTCTATTAACTCGATAATAAAACCATAAAGTATATTGGCGCCTATGGCTATGGACATTGTATAACCGGTGGAAAGTTCTTGTATTGCACGTCTTTTTCTCCTTGACTTGAATTCGTCAAATGTCAGATTCCAATTTAGATGAAGACAGTTTATCATTTAGGTGATACAATATAACAATCATAAAAATACTGGTTTACACGATGATAATCATACAATATTTAGCCTATATAGCCTATAAGGAGCATTTATAATAAATAATGTAATAAAACATTTTTTAAATACATCATATAGATTTAACGTAATAACAATAATATTGATTTACACGTAAAGACTAACCTGGGACAGTTTGAGAGTTGCACAGGTCCGTGGTGCAGCACTTGCTATTTAGCAATGTCCTTGAGATTCCGAAGTTAATTGACCCTGTCAGACACTCAGCAGGCGCAGCACAGCTCTTCGCGGTCATATCTACGATTTTTGACCCTTCTTGATAGTTATGGAAAACAATTAGTCATTCAAAACAGGATTTCATTATGTCTGTAATGAAAACAATTTGGCCAATAACCCGTATCGTGATAAAGCCAATATAGGCTACATCATAATACAATTAAATGAGTTTAGCATTCAAATATCTGACCCGCGTAAGATGTGACCCTCATTGCTGCACATTGAGTGGAACTGGGACATGTCTTCTGGGTGTCCACGCATGATCCTGATGCCCCGGGTACGCACTCGTAACAGTTGAGTGTGAAGGCTAAAATATGGGTGTATCAGAACAGGTTATTTTGGTGTTATAGTGAGAATACAAAACGGCTTGCATCAATAATTCTAGTTGGATTAGCTACTTTGATTTGGAAATCACGTAACCAAAAGCTTAGAATATAAATCTTCGGCCATACGTATAGCCCAATATATTTTAGCTTAAACTATGCAACCAGTCTAGGATAGGCTATAGTGTATTTGAGACATACCTGTGGAAAACAGCGCATATCCAACGAAAAGTACGACAAAATGCATTGTGATGCAAATTGGTAACTCTAGGAAAGTCCGACTGATGCTGGGCGGGTCGAGTTGAAGCATTTAAAGGTGTTTTCTGGGAGTGGTTTACTGCGGGTTAAAAACTATATACAAAGGGAAATTAAACTTAACTTATTTCTGTGAAATGGATATAGCCTAAAGATGGGGCATAAAACACAGGCCACAATCAACTGAAAGGAGATATCAGTAGGCCTACATAGGGTGAATTCGGGTAATCTGGGACATTGGGTAATGTGGTGGAAGTGGAATTCCAAGTGGATTAATATCACACTGTTGTAATTATGAAGATGAAGAATGAGTATGGATAATATGATGAAGAATGCCATTTGATTACGTTTATACTTAATACTTGTATACTTATATACTTTACATTTGTATATGTTATATCTTATATTTTTATAGTTACACTATGACAAAAGCCTGATGCATAGTTGTTGACTGTTTAGTATTTTCCCTAAGAGGTAGAAGGAAAATTAAGCCCAAAAGTGTCAATCTGGATGATTGTGGATTGTCCAAATGTCCCCCCCCCCCCCCCCCCCACCACGACCACCACAGCTGCCCTGTCAATGCATCCACATTCTGTGTTTGATATGATGCTAGTTACGGAGTTAATGGGGCGAAATTTTGGGGCCTTTATTTGAGTGCATAATAGTTTTTGGAGCATAAACAAAATATGTAAAATAAACAGCCGTTTTTCAAATGGTAAAACCTTGTCTAGTGAAGGTGATGTATTTTTGTCTCTTAATTTTTGCCAACCGTCTCTGGAGGAGGGGATCCCTAACTGAATTGCTCCTCCCAAGGTTTCTTCAATTTTTTCTCCTCTACACACTAACTTCTCCACACCAGCTCGGGACCCACTTTTGGGTCGAGACCAACCAGTTGAGAACCACCGGTCTAGAACCTCCTCTGGCTGGCACTTCAGGCAATATGACTTGATCTGTGACACACTAACCCCCTCTCATCCCCTACACACTAACTCCCCTCTCATCCCCTACACACTCACTCCCCTCTCATCCCCTACACACTAACTCCCTCTCATCCCCTACACACTAACCCCCTCTCATCCCCTACACACTAACTCCCCTCTCATCCCCTACACACTCACTCCCCTCTCATCCCCTACACACTAACTCCCTCTCATCCCCTACACACTAACCCCCTCTCATCCCCTACACACTAACTCCCTCTCATCCCCTAGACACACGTTGTCCCCTAAATTCATTTCCTTCACTTTCCTTGTCATCTTCTTTGGTTTTGTTAGACTGGTCTAAATACTTGCTCTGTGCTACCCTCTTCTGGTGAAAGAGGCAAATGTACCTTGAATAAAGTGAGTTAAGGTACTAAAACAAACCCTGCCTCTCAATACCCATATTAGATACTATTTAGTATGCCACCACATACAAAATATTTTTCTAGCATACCAAATGGTAAGTCCCAATACATAAAATGTCAAATGCTGTATGCCATTAAATACCAGGATGTCCTGCTGCATCCCTGGGTTCATGCTGCTTTGCAGTAAGCAAGCCAGCCTGCTTTTCAAAGAGAACTGCCCTGTGTCTCAACACACATACTACTGTAGTGAGGGGTGTTAAGAAGGCTGATTGTGGTTGTTCATGTATTCGGTGCTACATCATCCCCCATCACTTTATTTCTATTAATCTCAACAATTGTTAACATTTTCAGATTATCACTTCTACATTCTGCAAAGCAGCACAAACAAAATGAATTGCCACACAAACTATTAAGAATATTTTAAAGATGTTTTGCATTGGGTGTATAATATGGTTGGGTGGAGGGCCAACTTCGATCAGGTATTTTACTGCCATAGCGCACTAGAATACCTGTGAATCCACAAGTTTACATTTGAGCTACAATATCAGTTAATTCAAATGCAAACCTTTATTTCCCTGCACTTGCAGAGTCTGTTCCTATCTTTGTTCTAACCAAGCATTTACACTGTTAATCATTTTACCACTTTACGTGCCTAGATCTCTCGCCTGTATTCTTTGACTGTTCTTGTGGATTATCCTTACATGCCTGTTTGCCTGTCTATGACCCATTGTCTGTAACCTCTACTCTGCCTTTTGGAAAACCCTAAAGCCCTGTTTGCTCATTTACAAAGTATAACCTCTTTTTGCTTATAAAAAGGCGTGTTTGTTGACAAAGGGCTCAAAACATGCCATCTCATAAGAAGACTACACAGTAGTATTGTTGAATCTGATTCCGAACATGGAACTGTTTTTTGTTGTGGTGGCTGATTAAAGGGGTCAAGGTTAGAAGAAATGTGTTTAATTAAAAGTTTGAGAACACATTTTATTTCAAGCCCTGGAAATACGTGGTTCTAAGTTTAAATGTATGATCGAACAAAACATTCTCATTGCCATTAAACGACTCAAAATAGTCCCAAATTGGATATCTAGGTACAGTGCATAGCGTGTTCAAATTGCTTCAGTATAGAACACTTTTTGGGGATAGTCAGGTTATTGGGAAAGAGGGGGGAGAGAGAGGAGGTTGGGGTGTTTTGTGCATTCCAAATATGGTTGTGGATAAAAAGACATGATAAACAGAGCGAGATATGTAAAACACACAAAGAAATATCCTCTACACACCACATTATGTGAAAGGCACAAAACAAAGATGGCAAAGGGATGCCATCATGATGGGGAGGGGTGTTACAGGGCAGAGGATGAGCAGATTGTGAGCACAGAGCACAGAGGAAAGCTGCAGAGAAAGATGGTTGGATGAGGTGCATCATCCTTGGACTGTGCTTCTCAGTGGAAGAGGGAGACAGAGAGCAGGGGGGCCACCAGGAGCAGCAGGCTCACGGTGAGGCTCCGTGCGTCGTTGCACAGGTTGCCTTCACAGCAGTCCAGCTTGAAGCTCATGCCTGGCAGTTCAGCGGACATGGACCCTGCACACATACTCTTGCTGGCACATCCCTTCATGGAAACCTTCTGGCCTGAGACCTCAGCTACAAGCACAAGAAGAAGCACTGTTATTCCCTCGGTTTACCGTCACACCTGTGCTGTGCACAGACAAAGATGCATTTCCATCATTTGATATATAGAACAACAAGCACTGTCATGAGTGGGATTAGACATTTTTGGGAATAATAGAGAACCAGTCATGAGAAACATTACTTATAGTGGAGATACAGCTATTCTCGTCCCCCAGGCAGTTTAGAGTGGTGAGGCAATCCTGGCCGTTGCATGTGTAGCACTGTTTCTCATTTTGGGTACTATTGCTGGATTCTGTGGAGCAGAAAAAAAAGAAGCACTGAAGTTACCATAGGCTATAGACATAGGCGCCGATTTATGTTCTTTTTC
Organism: Hypomesus nipponensis; assembly: GCF_054491055.1. NCBI lineage: Eukaryota > Metazoa > Chordata > Actinopteri > Osmeriformes > Osmeridae > Hypomesus > Hypomesus nipponensis. The sequence continues at coordinate 4,071,811 of NC_140362.1, read as the reverse complement.
TCCTTGACTTGAATTCGTCGAATGTCAGATTCTGATTTAGATGAAGACAGTTTATTAGGTGATGCAATATAACAATCATAATAATACTGGTTTACACGATGATACTCATAAAATATTTAATACAAATGGGCCTATAAGGAGCATTTATAATAAATAATGTAATTTTGTTTTAAACACATCATATAGATTTAACGTATTAACAATAATATTGGTTTACACGTAAAGACTAACCTGGGACAGTTTGAGAGTTGCACAGGTCAGTGGCGCAGCACTTGCTACTCAGCAATGTCCTTGAGATTCCAAAGTTAAGTGACCCTGTCAGGCACTGAGCAGGCGCAGCACAGCTCTTTGCGGTCATATCTACGACCCTTTTTGACCCTTCTTGATAGTTATGGAAAACAATTACAGTCATTCAAAACAGGATTTCATTATGTCTGTAATGAAAACAATTTGGCCAATAACCCGTATCGTGATAAAGCCAATATAGGCTACATCATAATACAATTAAATGAGTTTAGCATTCAAATATCTGACCCGCGTAAGATGTGACCCTCATTGCTGCACATTGAGTGGAACTGGGACATGTCTTCTGGGTGTCCACGCATGATCCATCTGCCCCGGGTACGCACTCGTAACAGGTGAGTGTGAAGGCTAAAATATGGGTGTATCAGAACAGGTTATTTCGGTTATTAGAAACTGCAAATAAATAGACAATAGACCTGTTATGATTAGAATACAAAACAGAAGGCTTGCATCAATGATTCTAGTTGGATTAGGCTACTTTTATTTGGAAATCACATAACCAAAACCTTAGGATATTAATCTTCAGCCATAGCCTAATATATTTTAGCTGAAACTATGCAACCAGTCTATATCCTAGACTGGTTACATAGTTTCAGCTATAGGATAGTGTATTTGAGACTTACCTGTGGAAAACAGCGCACATCCAACGAAAAGTACGACGAAATGCATTGTGATTCAAATTGATGATCTATGAAAGTTCGAATGATGATGGGCGGGTCGAGTTGAATCATTTATAGGTGTTTTCTGGGAGCGGTTTATTGCGGGGTAAAACGGGAAAAGAAACTTAACTCATTTCTGTGAAATGGATACCCATTTCACAGAAATGAGTTAAGTTTCTTTTCCCGTTTTTAAGGATACCCTCTGTTGGTGGTGCGGGACGGTTGATTAATGGATGAACTTCGGAATTTGCCACCCCACTCTTGATGCCGCCCTCAGCGGCCGCCTATGTCGCCTATGCCCAGGACCGGCCCTGGGCGTTGCTATGATCAGTGACCTATGCACTTTTGTAAAGGTCTGTCTTGGAAGTCGGTGTGGATAAAGGCATCTGCTAACAGACACAGCTGCCCTTAATAGTATGCCTACATATCACAGGTAAAAAAGATAGTTGTTGCTGGTGTTAGGAAATAATAAAAACCTCTCCAATCATTGCACATCTCTCCCAGGGGCGTCTTTAGACCTTTCTTACTGGGGCACGTGCCCCAGTATAAATCTTCTGTGCCCCAGTAAAATCTAAAGTTTGAGTTGTAGCTGTGGGATTTTGGGGTATTTCCAAAATCATTATATTTTCATTTGTTTATTCTATTTGAAATTGTACGATTTATGATGTTAAATATGTTTAAAATGTTATATTTAAAAAGATAAGTTTAACAGTTTAAATGGTTATTGTGTAAGAAACAATATGGTATATTTAATAATTTAGAACGGTACATATTTTATTGTGAAGAGTTAGTAGTGATGATGTTGTGTCTGCTGTTGGTGGATTGGTGGAGAGTGTAGGAGAGGAAGTGAGGAAGGGATGCGAGAAGGAAAATGGCGAAAGAGTTGTGGTAGTCCGCGTGTGAGTGAAAGAGAAGAAAACGTGACTAATATTATTGTTTTATTATCGGCAAGATAGTGAAGACAGACATTCATTTTACAGACAAGAAGCAAAGAATAGTGCTCCAGCTAGTCTAACTTACTGTGTGTAAGCTAGCTAGCTAGCACTGAGTGTTTATTCACTAACCCAGTGAATTAGCTAGTTAGCTGTTCGGCCCAACACGGCTGAACGAGGCAAGTCGGGTGTGGTTTGTTGCCAGCGCGGGGACAATTTGCACGGGAGTTTTGTGGAAACGTAGAAAACCGGATAGCTCACGGTTCATATTCTCATCCCCCAGGCAGTTTAGAGTGGTGAGGCAATCCTGGCCGTTGCATGTGTAGCACTGTTTCTCATTTGGGGTACTATTGCTGGATTCTGTGGAGCAGAAAAAAAAGAAGCACTGAAGTTACCATAGGCTATAGACATAAGCGCCGATTTATGTTTTTCTCCGTTGGTGCTCACGGGCGCACGCCCGTAGTGAAAATGTGCATTTCAGAACCTTAGGAAATGGACAGCGGCAACACACACGGCTATTAACTCGATAATAAAACTGTAAAGTATATCGGCGCCTATGACTGTAGTTATTGTTTAACCGGTGGAAAGTTCTCGTATTGCACGTTTACATGAAAATCTTTTTCTACTTGACTTGAATAGAATGTCAGATTCCAAATACCAAAGACGGTTTATTCTATAGGTGATGCAATATAACAATCATAATAGTACTGGTTTACACGATAATAATCATAACATATTTAATACAAATTGGCCTATAAGGAGTATTTATGATAAATCATATAATAATACAAAATACAACATATAGGCCTACATTTAACTTACTAACGATAATATTGGTTTACACGTCAAAACAGATTCTACATTGATCTAGCCTCTTAATTTCGCTCTCAAAGTGCACTAGATTGATGCGTTTAACTTTACATTTTAAGAAAAAAAAAATCCCCTACAGGGTCGGGGGATTGTAGTATCGTTCTCACTTTTGTTACCTCAGTATTGCACTTCAGTAGGCCTATATATACAGAAGCTGCAATAAACATTGCATATATGTACATATATATTACACAAAATAACAAATGGAGTTGGAATCATTTGCTGACAGCTTGGTCCCCCCCAGTTCAAAAATTCCCTCTGCGCCCCTGAACAGCTAAGTGTTGTAGAAAAACCAATGCCCACTAGATACACGGACCTATCTGGCTATAGCAGGGGCGTTTCTAGGATTCAAAGAAAGGGGGGGCTTAGGCCCAAGGGGAGTGGCATGTTTGCGTGCGGCTTCTTTTTTTTTTTTAAGGCCCATTTGGGGCCGCGGATATCCATTGTTTCAGACAGTTCATAGACTGGTTTAATCAGAACGAGAGTGATTTTGCTCTGTAGTTTTGCTTGCATTCAGTATATGATAACACAAGAGACAGAATGTCAGGGTCATAGTGAAATTTGACAACACAAATATGAACTTTTCTCAAATAAAGAGAGAAATAATTTTCTCTGCTTTTATTTAAAAGGATTGCAATGAACAGAGAAAAACACTATAGAACTAGATCCAGGACAGCATTAGAGGCAGATTTTAAAAAAAGACACAAAAATACATTCAAATTACATTTAAAAAAAAGAATCCAATGCACAGGAGATTTCAGACAATTGGGACAGGGGTGGTATGGAATCACAGGTCAATGATTATTTAGTGGGTGGAAGCATCAAAGAATGCCTTCTGTTTTTGAGGGTGGCAAATTGGTCTATCAGTGTGTTGTGACTCAGTCCCCCTAGAATGTCACTTTCAATTGACATGGCTGCAAGACTGTGAAGCTGCATTATGGTTGACTGAATATTCCAACCAACTGTGCTTCTCAAACCAGCTGTGGTGAAATGACCTGTTCTGAGCACCAAAGCTGTCCTGTGGGTAACTCTTCAGCTTAACCTGTCTGGGCCCTGTGTCTTTTTCACCTAAATCATTTGTTGCTGCAGCTGCTTGGTCTGTCTCTTCCTCTCTCTGACTTGAACAGCTTCCCTTTTCTGCCTCAGCCTCTCCTTCTGCCTGACCCTTATAAGTTCAAACATTGAAACATAACTGATCGAAATCCAGAAGCCAATGTTATGACTTGGCATAAAAATATAATGTAATAATCTAGTTTAGACTATGCCTTGGAGTAGCCTAGGCCTGACAACAAATGCCTATACATTTCTACCACAGTAGAAGAAAATAAAAAAAACTCCACTAATTTCCTTCTGGACCTGTAGACCACTAACCTCCGTCACACCGGCTCCTTCAGCCCTGTCCATATCCTGCTTCTCTCTCTCATCTGACTGGGCGGAGCTGCCACCTCTCCTAAAGAATGTTCTTATTTCCATCTGGTCAATGAATTGGATGATATACCGGCACAATAGCGTTATGAGGGACACTATGACATTTAGTTTTCACTAGCATTAACTGATTATAAATAACAACATTCTATAGGGACTGAATATTGTTTTGAAATACTAGAGAGATATATCAATGCAAAGAATAGAGAGATGTCGGTAGTTATTTCTTGTATTTCGAATTTGCTAGTAGTTCACACTCTTGCTAACTGGGGACAGTTTCTAACAAAGTAGTAAACTAGCTTAGTTTTAACATAGCCCACTACAATATTCGCTTTCATTTGCCTCATATCAAGTAAACCAGATTCCACATTCTGTAACTCCTTGTACTTACAATTTCACTCCGTGCATCATTTAGGCCTACTTGAACTTCAACTCCTGACCTTGGCTATAATATTGGCTGTCGTTGACGTCGAGACGGTACTAGTGCCCGGGGTTTGTATCGTAAAGTTTGATGACAGGCTATTGGATTATAATTTGAAGGGGGAGTAAATGTCAAGTGCCTGCCCATTAATAGGACACACCTTGACCACTCCACCCACTACAGGGTTTATAAATCTCTAGCACACAACTCCAACACGGATGACCAACTCACATATGACTTTATTACAAAGTTAGGTCTAAAACAATAAAAATCACTTTCCAATTGACAACCACCCAACACAAGGTATAGAGTCTTTCCTTAATCAACAACGATACCAGCAACAACGATTTCCCCAAAGCGTCCGATCCACGGAGGGGCACGCAGTCCCGAGCAGCAACGCCGGCCAAAGCTACGTCCACAGGCGATGACAGCTGGCAGTCGAGAACGTTGGGCGTGGTGTCCGTCTTTCGCAGTCTCGGGAGGTGTTACGGAGAGCGTGGTAGAAGGCCCAACTTCCCTGTGGCCCTTTTCCAGCCGCGTTTAGAAGACAGGTTCTCGTGCCGATCCCCAGGGAAAGAATGACATACATCAGTCAGCATGCCTGGCGAACCCCCCTCACAAACAACCATTGCAGTATTATATCAGCATACAGCCAATCCAACACTCCCTATCTAAATTGGCCACAGGTGTATCCAATAAACAATTATCTAGGGTTCGTCCTGGCCTGTGACATAAACATACAAACCAGAACGCACGCACATATGTAGCATGTTAGAGTTATAAATAACTTGTCCGTGTGAGAAACAATAGTTTAATTATTATTATTTAAAAAAATGTAAGCCAATAATGCCAAATGATTTGGGGGGGCTGAAGAACATTTTAGGGGGGCTTCAGCCTAATGACGTCCCTGGGCTATAGGCTAGGCCAAGGTATCCATTTCACAGAAATTAGTTAAGTTTCTTTTCCCGTTTTTACCCCGCAACAAACAACTCCCAGAAAAAAAACTATAAATGCTTCAACTCAACCCGCCCATCATCATTCGAACTTTCATAGATCATCAATTTGCATCGCAATGCATTTCGTCGTACTTTTCGTTGGATGTGCGCTGTTTTCCGCAGGTTAGTCACAAATAGTCTACTATACCGAGGTCTACACTATCCAGTCTTTACGTGTAAACAAATATTATTGTTATTACGTTAAATCTATATGATGTATTTTTTTAAAATAATTATTACATTATTTATTATAAATGCTCCTTATAGGCCCATTTTTATTAAATATTAAAAGATTATCATCGTGTAAACCTGTATTATTATGATTGTTATATTGCATCTCCTAATGATAAACTGTCTTCATCTAAATCAGAATCTGACATTCGACGAATTCAAGTCAAGGAGAAAAAGATTGTCATTTAAACGTGCAATACGAGAACTTTCCACCGGTTATACAATGTCTATAGCCATAGGCGCCAATATACTTTATGGTTTTTGTTATCGAGTTAATAGGCGTGTGTGTTTGTGTCGGCCTCTGTCCATTTCTTAAGGTTCTGAAATGCAAATTTTCACTACGGGCGTGCGCCCGTGAGCACCAATGGAGAAAAACATAAATTGGCGTCTATGTCTATAGCCTATAGTAACTTCAGTGCTTCTTTTTTTTCTGCTCCACAGAATCCAGCAGTGGTACCCCAAATGGGAAACAGTGCTACACATGCAACGGCCAGGATTGCCTCACCACTGTAAACTGCCTGGGGGACAAGAATATCTGTTTCTCCGCTTCATGTAATGTTTCCCATGATTGGTTCTCTATTATTCCCAGATATTTTAATTCCACTCATGACAGTGCTTGTTGTTTCTATATATCAAATGATGTTTTGTGTGACAGTAAACCGAGGGAATAACAGTGCTTCTTCTTGTGCTTGTAGCTGAGGTCGCAGGCCAGAAGGTTTCCTTGAAGGGATGTGCCAGCAAGAGTATGTGTGCAGAGGCCTTGTCAACTGTACTGTCAGGCATAAGCGTCAAGCTGGACTGCTGTGACGGCAACCTGTGCAACGACGCACGGAGCCTCACCGTGAGCCTTCTGCTCTTGGTGGCCCCCCTGCTCTCTGTTGCCCTCTTCCACTGAGAAGCAGTCCAAGGATGATGCACCTCATCCAACCATCTTTCTCTGCAGCTTTCCTCTGTGCTCACAATCTGCTCATCCTCTGCCCTGTAACACCCCTCCCCATCATGATCACATCCCTTTGCCATCTTTGTTTTGTGCCTTTCACATAATGTGGTGTGTAGAGGATATTTCTTTGTGTGTTTTACATATCTCGCTCTGTTTATCATGTCTTTTTATCCACACCCATATTTGGAATGCACAAAACACCCCAACCTCCTCTCTCTCCCCTCTTCCTCAATAATCTGACTATCCCCAAAAAGTGTTCTATACTGAAGCAATTTGAAGACGCTATGCACTGTACCTAGATATCCAATTTGTAACTATTTTGAGTCGTTTAATGACAATGAGAATGTTTTGTTCAATCATAAATTTCAACATAGAACCATGTATTTCCAGGGCTTGAAATAAAATATTTGTTCTCAAACTTTTAACTAAACACATTTTTTCTAACCCTGACCTCTTTAATCAGCCACTACAACAAAGAACAGTTCCATGTTCGGAATCAGATTCAACAATACTACTGTATAGTCTTCTTCTGACATGGCATGTTTTGAAAATCTACAATTGGCATCTATTTTACCTTAACATGAGACCTCTGTCAACAAGCATGCCTTTTTATAAACAAAATTAAGTTTTACTTTGTAAATTAGCAAACAAGGCATTAAGGTTTTCCAAAAGGCAGAGTAGAGGTTACAGACAATGGGTCAAGGCAAACAGGCATGTAAGGATAATCCGCAAGAAGTCAAAGAATACAGGCGAGAGATCTAGGCACGTAAAGTGGTAATATGATTAACAGTATAAACGCTTGGTTAGAACAAAGATAGGAATAGAATTTGCAAGTGCAGGGAAATTAAGGTTTGCATTTGAATTAACTTGATAATGTAGTTCAAATGTAAACTTGTGGATTCACTGGTATTCTATTGTCACTCAGGCCAGCAGGTTTTTTTTGTGGTCCTCTAAAGGAAACAACATGATGACAATGGCAACAAACCAGGAGTTATAGTGTAGAAACTGACAGTTTTGTCAGGACACAATCTCCTGGGCAATTGTGAAAAAGGCAGAGACGTTGACAAAGTTATTGGATATAGGCTAATCAATTCAGTAATATAGGAAAAGTACAAATAATATTCAGAAGAAGCATAAAAACTATCATTTTCAGTACGACTAACACTATAAGCACAAATACCAGTCCTTAGTTAATATATTTGATGAGCTCTGGCAGTTGTATCTGTCATCTGAAGACCAAGGCCGTAGCCATGGAGTCAACATTGGAGGGGACGAATAATTTTTTTAAATGATAATTTCGGACTGCAGGCGTGGATGCCTGTCGTAGCGTAACACATTTATATTTCTATTGTAGTCGAAAAAATAGTCAAAGTTCTTAACCAATATCAAAATGTAAAACAGCACGGAAACAGCAGCAAAGTATGATGCAAAGTGTTTATTCAAATCTAACACAAAGGATTGATTCCAACAAACGTGAGTAGACCCCGGAGTCTGACTGACATTTTTATGATTATGTATTATGATTACGGCCTTGCTTTAGACCAGAGTTTCTCAAACGTTTTCTGACCAAGGACCACTTAGCCAATAAATAAAAACTTGCGATAAGAAAAAAATTAACGTTTTGAGACTGCTTGATGATCAGAGTGTTCATCAGGCACGGAGCCAGTCAGACGTTGTAAACATTCAATTTCAATTCGATTTCCACACTTAATGCGAACATTTTTGGCCATTATTTGAGCGCAGAATCGTTTTTTGAGCTTTATGTAAAATAAACATAGCGGTTTTTCATTTGGCAAAACCTTGTCTAGTGATGCCATCACTCCGGCCCTGCTCCCATCCATCCTCCCTGACGCGTATCATTACGGTTGTGCCACCCGGCTCTGCAATCAGTAGCCTATCTGAGAAAAGGTTTTGGAAAAGAGGGGTTATGGACCCAACCAACTCTATTTGGGAGGGGAGAACTCCCTCACATGGTAGGCTACAACCCTTGCAGAGGTTGTGCACAGGTTTATGCTCACCCCTAAGAGCGCTTCCTTCATCCCCACCCCTGCTGTCCACCTCTCATGTCCCCCTCCCTCCCCCACAGCTCTTGCCTGGTGTTACGTTGGCATCCTACTGGAGAGGAAGGACTTGTTCACCACTGTCCCCATGTCTGTGCATGACTGTGGCTTCTCTGGCTCAGATCCCCTGTCCTGCTATGGAACGGTACGTCAAGACATGGGAAACAGATCTAAGTAATACAATCTATGATTTACATAAAGAAGGCCATTCTGGTGCCTGATATTGTCTGAGTCATGATGTCTGTTTCTTGGATGCACTCAAGGGCTATAAACTTGGCGCCATGTCGGGTGTTCATCTATAACTGTAGATTTTTCTCCCAGCCTATAAAACTAGCCAAGGATGATGCATTCATCTTGAACCGCTTTGCCAAGGTGTTCATCCTACTCGGTAAACACGAAATGGCCATAAGGATCTGCAACATGGCGCTTAACGTGTTGCCTGACGCCGAACTCAACTGGCAGGCCTACTGCACACGTGCAAAGGTGGACCCAACCCTACCCAAATATTTTACAGTCCCCCGTAGTAGAGTGGTATTCAAATAAAGAGTAGGTGGTATTGGAGAATGACGGATCTGCTGGTCGTCCCCAGATCAACGTCACGGCCTACGTGAGGGATCTGGAGAGAGCCAAGCAGGACCAGGCTGGGATACCTGACAGGCACAATCTGACGGCGGCTAAGGCAGACCTGGAAAAGGTGCTGGTCGTCAGGCCCTGCCTACGCACACACCTGGAGATGGGACAGGTGAGAGGAGTAGAGGGCTGAGTCATGATGGCTAGTGGAAGTATTATACTGTCTGTAAGGTTCAATCGTGAAGATGGGATGGTTGGTTAATAGATTGCACAAAAGTACAGCAGAAAGTAGCCGTTGAATTGCATAGTTATTGGGTGTGACCTCTTCCTTCACATCGACATATTTGTTTATGGAAATTAGGGGTGAGTGCTTTTTGGCTGTGAAGTAACTATTGTGAAATGTGAACACCATTTACTTGATCACACACAGTTGCTATGTTGCTGTAATTTCTTCACACCTGTGTTTTACACTGTACAAAATGTCTGCATGCGAGTGGACCGCGTGGCATGTGGTTGCATGTGGGTGTTTTCTTGTTTGAGCGTGCACACACAATACCTGAATAAACAAGCAGAGTTACGTGCACCAGAACATTTGTTTAGCTATTGAAGAATGTAGCAAATAGTAAGCTACTTAGGCAAAAGTATTTCGTGTTAAACAGTGCTTGAAGTGGAGAACAGGTGTTGTATCACCCGATGCATGACTCTCTGGATTGGCACCCCTTCGCAGGAGCGCGCGCGATTCAAAGAGTGAAGGATTTCGTCCTGATATCGCAGCCAAAAGAAGGGGAGACAGAAGTCTCACATTATACCGTCTTTGTTGTTGAATTCAAGAGAAGGATGTCTGTTATCTGTGTAAATATTAAATGTTATTTTCAACACAAAATCCTTAAAATTCGTCATTCAAACGGTATACGCGAACCAACATTCTTGCTCCACGACATCGCATTCTGAGGAAATATACTCCCCCAGTATGATCATGATTATTGCTTCAAAGTATTTCACATGGCATGGCTCTTCATACTAATGTATAGGTTCAAAGGCATGCGATTTTAATGCAGTTACCCAGTGCGTATAGGGTGGGTTACTCAGACAGGTCGAAAACAACAGCCTTCTGATCCAGAATCAGCTGTCCTGAAAAGGGACCAAAGGTTCACATGCCTAGCCTACAAAAGACAAGTACTAAAAACAACGTATCAACCATGTATCAACATCAAAAGAACCATCAAATCCTTTTTTAAGATAGGAAATATTATTCTTATTCTTTAAGTCAATGAAGTAAATGAAAAAATAAAACATAATAATCCCTCACCTACCATGGACTATTCTGTTTTCAGACCTGTCCACCCTATATATACACATGTATTGGTATTCAATTTATGCTATTAAATGTACATAATGCTGGCGTAGAAGGATAGAAACGTATGCGGGGGGAGAGCATTTCATGGCAGGTTTTTCATGGGATGTAAGTGCAATGCACCCCCTGTTAACCCTGACTAGGACAGTGTGACATGCCTGAAACTTACTGTGGTTACTCATACTAGTGCCCTCAGTGTACAGTAAGAATAATTTGATGCTGGGATAAACAGAACAGACAATATATACATATATACAGACATGCATACATATATAACATTTAAATTTAAATGACAGCTTAATAAGGTCATGTACTTCTCAGCATAATCTTCCAAAATAATTTGATCGATTATGACTCCCAGAAATGTAAGTTATTTTACTCTTCCTTTTTCAATATCATTTATCATAAGTATTCTATTTAAAGTTGTGGCAAAATTACCAAAAATTATACATTTAGTTTTAGGCCTTCTTAAATTCAATGTTAGTTTATTTGCATCAAACCAGCTCTGTATCCAAGAGTTGTTCCAGATTTTCCCCAGAACAAATTAAATTAGTATCAGCAAATAGAATTAACACTGACCCCTGGGGGACCCCACAGGTCATTTTGTTTAACTTTGAATTATGGTTTTGCAATTCAACATATTGTTGACGATTATATAAGTAGCTATTTAACCAAGAAAATGCAGCCAAGAAGAGGCATCGTTGAAGTTTTTTCTGTTGAAGACCCACCTGAGCCTTAGTTACCCTTTTTGAGTTTGGAACACTTTTTTTGTTAATTCCGAAGAACTTTAATAAAACCCTTGTTTATGTTTGAGCTTAGTGTCCTCGCACTACTTAAGCTGTCCCGTTGAGGGCTGTGTAGCCACTTGTGACGTCACACCAGAAAGGCAAGGCCTGGTAGGTATCCTTTTTCCTTGGTGCACTCCAGTTCCAGGAGGATATCACCGAGCTCTCCGAGTTTGGCGTTGTCTTTGTTATCTAGCTTTGGGAAATCTTCTATCTTTTTAAGCAATGCATTTTCTACGGCTTCTGGTGTCCCATAGCATTGGCTTGCCTTGGTTGCACTCAAACATAGTAGTTTGACGACGACTCTTCCCTTGCGCTACATCAGTGCTTGGCCCGGCATCTTCCGCATTAGCTAAAGGATGCCTTGCGTTTAGATGGTATTTGAGACTGGAAGAACTCAAACAGTAAACCAATTCCCAGCGTCGCTCAGGAGGAGCGACGCTCCGCTCTACACATGGTATAGACTGGCGGAGTGTCGGTGTTTTGGGGATTTGACTTGTTGCTCCCTGCCTCATGTCATGCATGCTGCAGTGAAGGCAGGGAGAGCTTCCCCATGTACATCCATTCCGCCAATGTTAAACCATTTGTCATGTGTATGAATAAATGGTGAAATCAATCACGTGAGTGTCTTGACTGAACTAGCCACTAGGCTAACTTGCAGAGGAGCATGTTGTGTGAACAGACGAGAACTGGTCCAAAGTTACTTTAGCGAAAAGAGCAAGTTTCTTTATTTGGGTAAAGTGGGAAACATTATGTTCGGATTATTTTTCTGTTGAAGACCCACCTGAGCCTTAGTTACCCTTTTTGAGTTTGGAACACTTTTTTTGTTAATTCCGAAGAACTTTAATAAAACCCTTGTTTATGTTTGAGCTTAGTGTCCTCGCACTACTTAAGCTGTCCCGTTGAGGGCTGTGTAGCCACTTGTGACGTCACACCAGAAAGGCAAGGCCTGGTAGGTATCCTTTTTCCTTGGTGCACTCCAGTTCCAGGAGGATATCACCGAGCTCTCCGAGTTTGGCGTTGTCTTTGTTATCTAGCTTTGGGAAATCTTCTATCTTTTTAAGCAATGCATTTTCTACGGCTTCTGGTGTCCCATAGCATTGGCTTGCCTTGGTTGCACTCAAACATAGTAGTTTGACGACGACTCTTCCCTTGCGCTACATCAGTGCTTGGCCCGGCATCTTCCGCATTAGCTAAAGGATGCCTTGCGTTTAGATGGTATTTGAGACTGGAAGAACTCAAACAGTAAACCAATTCCCAGCGTCGCTCAGGAGGAGCGACGCTCCGCTCTACACATGGTATAGACTGGCGGAGTGTCGGTGTTTTGGGGATTTGACTTGTTGCTCCCTGCCTCATGTCATGCATGCTGCAGTGAAGGCAGGGAGAGCTTCCCCATGTACATCCATTCCGCCAATGTTAAACCATTTGTCATGTGTATGAATAAATGGTGAAATCAATCACGTGAGTGTCTTGACTGAACTAGCCACTAGGCTAACTTGCAGAGGAGCATGTTGTGTGAACAGACGAGAACTGGTCCAAAGTTACTTTAGCGAAAAGAGCAAGTTTCTTTATTTGGGTAAAGTGGGAAACATTATGTTCGGTATCAAACTGGGGTAAAACTAAGCCCACAGTGCGCAAAAAGTCAGTGAAAGGTGGAGGAAGTGTCATGGTTTGGGGATTTTTTTCTGCAGCAGGAGTTGGCTCTCATACACATGGCAGGGTGAATGCAAATGTTTATCAGAACAGCCTTTGATAACAAGCATTTCCCTATCAGGGGCCTGTTGCACAAAACTAGGATAAGGGATTAAGCCAGGATATCTTGGTGATCCTGGCTCAATTGATCCGTAATCCGGTTGCACTAAAGATGGATAGGGGGCAGGAGGATATGTTATGGTATAAATTACCATGGAGATTTATTCTGTGGAGCTAGCCTGCTCCAGACCAGGCTAAATTCCAGGATCTATTTAATCTCATCCCTAATGTCAGTCAGCAGTCACCACAAATGGAAACCAATAGTTATTTCACTGCTCACTATACATTGTTATCACATATAACTAGACCCACTGTCATTATTTAAACGTTTGTGATCATTAATTTCAATGATTTTGGATAAAAAATGATTTTTAGATGATGTTGCTATCATTAGATAATTTACAGTTTCCCATAGACTATAAGGCTATATATAAAATGATAGAATATTAGGGCCACAGAGGGGAAAAAAACACAAGTCATAATATTGTAACCAGTTGTTTTAAAGGAGGACAGTTGTTAAAATGACAGATGTGGGGCATTTCGTGAAATTGTACTTCAGTATGGTTTCATAAACAAAGACATGCTGATGTGCCAGAATATTAAGTATCACATTGTCATAAGTATCAAAACTGTAAAAACAATATGTAGCTTTTCTGCAGAAAGAACCAGCCTCATAAATTTATGACTTTATCCTTTTTCTTCAGTGTGGCCCTAGTACTCTGTCATATAAACAAATACACATTCCATATGAATATAAAAACACAATGTGTAACATTATGTTCCTTTATTGAATAAGGACAAAACAAAGCAGGTAAACCATCAGCTCCTTTCGAAACTGAAGTCACAGTGACTCTACAAGATGGAAAGCACAGAATCCAAGCATATTATACAAAATGATACATACACATTCAAAGGTCTGTATATAACACACCCTGCATGTCTGCACACTAAAATAAATGCAGGACAAATCCATACACATCAACTGAACAAATGAATGGATGCAGTAGCCTCCCTGCAGCCTTGTATTACACACAGTATACCGCACAAACATCATAAGAGGCCAAATTCGTAAAAAAACGAACCCAAAAAAAACAAAATTTATCTGCCACCGCACTTTTTTTGGCAGTGTCCCTACCAAAGCTGAGACCAAACCTAGCCCTTGCTTGTAGGAAATGTGTAGGAAGTGCACATGTGCAGCCACATATGGAGGACCAAACCTGCCATATTTACAAATGAATGAATGAATGAATAAATGTCCACATCCATGCATTTAGACAGAAATAAACGAATATATATATTAATTAATGCAAAATTGTCAATCCATAGTTACATATATTTTACATTTATGTATTTATTTATTTTGTATTCATTTATGTATTGATTTATTGATTGATGTATTCATTCATTCATTTATATATTCATTTATTTATTTATTCATTTATTTATTCATTTATTTATTCATTTATTTATTCATTCATTCATTCATTCATTGTTCCCAATATGATAATGAGAGGAGGCCAGTAGGCGTGGAAACTGATGTTCAGACATTGCAATCAATCCAGAGCCATAGATTCAATCTAGCTAACGCCTGGGACACACTTGCTGCGAAGCGCCCTGGAGCGCCACAATATACTACGAATGGCGCGATGCTGTTCACACTAGACGCGCATTTCTCCACGCCGGTCACCAAGCCTTTCACCTTCTCTGAGATTTTCTTTTCTACATGTAAAGCTGACATGTAGCCTACATAAACATGGCATAGGCTACAGGCTATTTAGGCAACTTATTGCTCCAACAATAACCGTCGCAACGGCATCCCATTCCCAACATAACGTGGCAACGTTTGGCTTTTGTTGCCGTAGTCTTTGTAAAATATGTGCTTTGGGGCATACAACTCCATTTAGGACTAAGCTACTTTTCATCTTCGATGATTAACTTTGTGTCGTCAATCTTCACAAATGTCTCTTCTGCTTGATTTGGGGCTATATGCCAGATTGTCTATCTCACTCTTACACACAGGACAAATATGTTGGTTTGACAATCAACAATCAGGATTTTTTATTTTAAAATGTTTAAGTTTTTATCGGGGTAAACACATGGTTGGCCGGTCAGCGTAGTGAAGTTGGGTGTTAAGTGATAGCCCACAACTAACGTAGTAAAATCTTTATAACATGTTTGTTTATCCAAATATCATATATGGTGAATTAAATCTTTGTTTTCAACAAGGTCGGCCAGCCTGTCCATGTAGGCTATGTTGTCCATGACAGCAAGGATGGATGTAAGGCTACATAATCGAATACAAAGCGTGGAAAACGATTAGCCAATGGTGTGTCAAATACCGCCTACCTATTTTGATTGACACATCTCATTAACATATTGAGAAGAAGAAATACAGGAATGAATGAATGAATAAATGAATGAACACATGAATGAATAAATGAATGAATACATGAATGAATAAATAAATGAATAAATAAATGAATACTCAAATAAATACATAAATACATGTAAATTATAAGGTAATATTGATTGACAATTGTGCATTAATTAGTACATGTATTCATTTATTTATGTCTAAATGCATGGATGTGGACATTTATTTATTCATTCATTCATTTTTAAATATGGCAGGTTTGGTCCTCCATAAAGTACTGCCTCTCTTACCTTATTGCTTAAATATGGCAACGACGGTACGAGCGTTCTAATTGGCTAATGGGTAGTCATGCCAGCCGCGTATTGCTCTTCTCGCCGGGTCTGACGTCAGCTTCAAAATGAGCGATATCGACGAGTCGGCTGCTGAGTTTTACTATCCAGATGATGCTGAAAAGATTTGTCATCGAAAGTGAGGATGAAGACTTGACTCTTTGAATCACTTGTGTCGTTATTTTGTGTTGAAATTAAAGTGATTTTAGCAGAACCATGTTGTTTGCTTTCTATCAAAAGTAATCAATCAATTAATCTTTATTTATAAAGCACAACTAAACACAACTTTCGTTGACCAATGTGCTACACAGAGTGCTAAAATCAACATGACAACAGATACATAGCCTACATACATGATATGGCAACAGATACATACAGACAAAACAACTGCATCAACACTAGCCTAATCCCTATTGGACACATCAAATAAAAAGGTCTTTAACCTCACTTTAAAAATGGACAAGGAAGGCGCTGTTCTAATGTCTAATTAAGACTATTCCAAAGTCTTGGAGCAGCAATAGAGAATGCTCTATCTCCTCTCGTCTTTAGTCTCGATCTTGGAACTGTTAAAAGGCCTACGTTTGCAGATCTCAAAGCTCTTGTAGGTTGATGGGCTGTCAGCAAGTCAGAGAGGTAGGACGGAGCTGACCCATTTATTGATTTAAAAATTAAAAGCGAGATTTTAAAATTAATTCTCTGGCACACCGGCAGCCAATGAAGTTTCTGAAAGACAGGAGTTATATGTATATATTTTCGAGTTCCTGTCAGAACTCTGGCAACAGCATTTTGGACTACCTGGAGGCGGTTGATGGAAGATTGACTGATCCCCAGATACAGCGAGTTACAGTAATCCAGGCTTGTTGTTATAAAACAATGTAGCCTATGACTCTTTCAAATTTGCGAAAGAGAGGAAAGACTTAATTTTAACCAAGCTTCGGAGTTGGTAAAAGCTTGCCTTCACAACTTGTTTTACCTATCTATCAAGCTTTAGGGCACTATCCAATACCACACCCAAGTTTTTCATAGGCCTATATGGTTTAACATACGGTACAAAAACACCCAGATCTATATTTGTTGTTTTATGTACACTGGAAGGTGTAAACACCATAACTTCGGTCCTAGGCTACTCTCATTTAAACTTAAAAGATTCAAAGACATCCATGCTTTCACGTCCTCGAGGCAGGCAGTCATCTGTTCTAAGCAATTTTTTTTGTTTAAGAAGAAAATATATTTAAGTGTCGTCTGCATAACAATGATAATTTAATTCATATTTTCTAAAAATAGTGCCAAGGGGCAGCATATATAAAGAAAACAACATAGGTGCCAGAATGGAGCCTTGGGGAATCCCACATGTCAACTAATAAGTTGCTAAGCAACACGTGAAACACAGCGTGAGAAGACTTGAGAGCTAGCTACAATTAGCCTAGAGGTACCATTTATTTTCGTTTACAAAATGAAAAGAAGCTAAAAGTGCCATATAATAAACTACTTACTAACCTTGACCGTTCGGTCATGCCGGGAAATATCAAACTGAGGCTGGAACGTATCGACCTATGGAAGTTTATTAGACTCTTTATTCAAATGAAAATGCATTTGTCAAATGGCAATTCAATGCGCAAAGTGACAATGCAATCCGCAATTCAAATGGAAAAGAAGTTGTCATGGCAATTCAATGTGCAAATGACAATGCAATCCGCAATCTTTTTGCAAGTTACAAATCGTTTTTACAGAGCTCGCTCTCCTGGCACTAATTTCACGCCATAGTAGCCACTCAGAAGCAAAGTAGGAGTTGGGTCTTACCCACAATAGGGGTGGGGACCTGCCTTGATGGGGGAACTGACAGATTGCATTTTCATTTGAATTTTGCAACAAAAAGAGCGTGATGACAAGTAAATGCTAATGCAATAGACTGGGGGCGCTGTTTAGCTACCACATTGAATCTCCATTTGAATAAAGAGTCGAAAAGACCGTGTCAATATGAAATGCAATGCATTAGCCTAAGCGTTCATTCAAATTTGTATTCAAAATAATACAAACTGAATTGCGGATTGCATTGTCATTTGCACATTGAAATGCCATTTGACAACTGCTTTCCCATTTGAATTGCGGATTGCATTGTCACTTTGCGCATTGAATTGCCATTTGACAAATGCATTTCCATTTGAATAAAGAGTCTAATAAACTTCCATATCGACCGAGCGATAGCGAGCGATAGCGAAGCCATGGCCTCACTCTTGGTTAGTAAGTAGTTAAGCTTACAGCGTTAGCAGTACTAAAAATGAGGGTTTTTATGCCTCTTCGGAATATTATTTGTAGTTTTACTATGTTACTGAATCCAATAGCTTTGTCGAGATCTCTGCCTTTTGCACAATTTTGCAAGGACTTTTTGTTCTAACAAAACTGTCAGTTTTGTCACACTATAACTCCTGTTTTTTTGTCATTGGCTTGTTTTCTTTCGAGGACAATAGAAATTCGCTGCTGGCCTGAGTGTTGAGGCTCCGTGCGTTGTTGCACAGGTTGCCTTCACAGCAGTCCAGCGTGAAGCTCATGAATGGAAGCTGAATGAGCAGAGCTGGAATGGACCCTGCACACATACTCTTGCTGGCACATCCCTTTAAGAAACTCTTCCGGCCTGAGATGTCAGCTACAAGCACAAGAAGAAGCACTGTTATTCTCTCAGTTTACCGTCACACTTGTGCTGTGCACAGAAAAAGAAACATTTTTCTGAACATCATTTGATCTATAGAACAACAAACACTGTCATGAGTGGAATTGGAAATATTTGGGAATAATAGAGAATCAATCATGTGAAACATTACCTATCATGGAGACGCAACTATTCTCGTCCCCCAGGCAGTTTACAGGATTGAGGCAATCCTGGCCTTTGCATGTGAAGCACTGTTTCCCATTTGGGGTAGCGTTACTATTGTTGGATTCTGAGGAGCAGAAAAAAAAGAAGCACTGAAGTTACCATAGGCTATAGACATTGTAGCTATAACCAGTGGAAAGTTCTCCCATTGCACATTTACATTACAATATTTCCCCCTTGACTTGAATTTGTCAATGGAATGTCAGATTCCAATTTAGATGAAGACTGTTTATCATATAGGCCGTGCATTATAACAATCATAGTAATACTGGTATACATGATAATAATCAGTATTTATAGTAAATCCTATTATTATAAAAAATACACAATATAGATTTACCGTAATAATAATAATACTGGTTTACGCGTAAAGACTAACCTGGGACAGTCTGAGAGTTGCAGAGGTCCGTGGTGCAGAAGTTGCCATTTAGAAATGTCCTAAAGATTCCGAAGTTAACTGACCCTGTCAGGCTCTCAGCAGCTCCACAGTGCTTCACGGTCACGTCAAAGATTTTTAACCCACCTTGATAGTTATGGAGAACAATTACAGTCATTCAAAACAGGATTTCATTATGTCTGTAATAAAAACAATTCTGCCAATAACCTGTATCTCGATAAAGCCAATATAGGCTACATCATAATAAAATAAAATGAGTTTCACATTAAAGTATCTGACCCCCGTAAATTGTGACCCTCTGTGCTGCACATTGAGTGGAACTGGGACATGTCTTCTGGGTGTCCGTGCATGAAAGATCTGCCCCGGGTAAGCACTCGTAACAGGTGAGTGTGAAGGCTAAAATATGGGTGTATCAGAACAGGTTATTTCGGTTATTAGAAACTGCAAAGAAATTGACAATAGACCTGTTATAACGAAAAATACAAAACAGAAGTCAATAATTCTAGTTGGATTAAGCTACTTTTATTTGGAAATCACATAACCAAAACCTTGGACAATTAATCTGCAGACAAGTAGCCTAATATTTTTTAGCTGAAACTATGCAACCAGTCTACGATATAGGCTATAGTGTATTAGAGACTTACCTGTGGAAAACAGCACACATCCAACGATAAGTACGAGAAAATGCATTGTGATGCAAATTAATTAATCTATGAAAGTCCGACTGAGTCTGGGCGGGTTGAGTTGAAGCATTTAAAAGTGTTTTCTGGGAGTGCTTTATTGCGGGGTGAAAAAAAACTTCAACGGGTGAAAACAAACTTAACTCATTGCCCACCGGGCATTTGCCTGGTATGCCAAATGACCAGGCCTGGATGTAGGATGTATGTTGGCTCGTTGCTGTTATGTTTTGGGTGAAGATAGTGACGTTTACTGGGTTAATTGGAGGGAGATGATGATGCTGTGGTTATGTGGATTTATGTTTAGCAATAGTGAAGATCATCTAATGTAGGGCAGCCAAGAGCACCCTGCAGTTAGTAGTACCCAGAAGAGCCGACTATAAAAGGCCTGCTCTTGGGTCAGCTAAAGGACACTGATAGTAGTAGGACGTTACTGCTGGGCTTAACTAATGTCTATGGACGTTATCAATAAATAGCCACACTAAGGGTTTGCTTTAACTAATGTCTCTGCCTGCTCACTGCTGTTCATGACCGCTACAAGGGTCAGCTTGACACAGTGTGTTACCACAGGCACTGTGCCCTGTCTATAATTCCAGGAATCTGTGTGCCACTAGTCTTATCACAGGCACTGTGCATCATCTATAGTACAAGTAATCTGTATTTGTGTGTTTCACTGGCATCTTAATCAATGACTCCATCATGGGCACTGTGCACTAGGAACCTTAATAATGATTCATCTTTTTCCTCCACCAAAAATACTATTCCAAATCCACCATTAGAATTAATTGAATAACCTGTAGTTAACTTCTGCACTGTGCAACACTATTGCTATTTGGAGCTCCCTCTGAAGCTGTTAGTTCTTGAAAGGACCATTCTTGAAAATGATTAGAAAAGAGCCACTCAGTTTTCTTAATGAGGCCTTAACAACTCACAGCATTGTGAAAGCAATTCAGTTTTATTTTGAGAGGGGAAAAAAAAACTAGGAACTGCATTTCCACCATGCAGAGTCAATAAATGTATAAATCACATATTATTCAATCTCCAAGTCCAGTTATTATTACAAATAAATCTGCCTCCGGCACAGCTGTGAAGCCAGACTTTCTCCTTACGTTGACACATATCATCCAATCTTGGACTGGATTTTTGTAACCAGGTAGACATCTGCATTTTGTTTCCATTTCCAGATGGCTGGGCACTCACAACACAAGGACTGAAGGACAGCACAAACATCATTAGTCCCAAGGATACAAACGTCAAAAACGTTTTTAGACACATGGACTTTGTGAGAATGCTACTTCTCCTCTTGTGGCCCCTCGTTGCTTCCAGCCTAGTGCAAATGTGCAGTGGTGCTAGGAGAGCAGACGGCTGTACTCTGAGAGAGCAGATGACTTCTTCACCCCATCCCAGATACGAGCAGCATAGTGAAACCTGCAACCACAACAGCATTACTTTCACACGTTCTAGTGACACGTAATTTCATTGGATAGATCATCCTAATATCTTTTGTAAATGTACAGACTATTAGTCACATTACAACTTCTCTTTTTGGAGAAAAAAGTGCCAATCTTGAGGGAATCAAATCTTGCACTTATTGTACTTGCACATACATTGTAATTATTTTAGTAAATGAAGTGGAAACACATTGTACCACCCCTGCCTGTCCTCACCAATTCTTCTCAGTGAGAATGGTGTGTGAGAGTTGAGAGCGAGACATGGCAAGTATTTGGCTGCGGAGCTTGGAGACCAGTGAGGAGAAGGCAGGGTGTCCTCGATAACCCGGGAGTAGGGAGAAGAGGGGGGGAGCCCCGGATCCTAAAACAAACACCGATCAGCAGGCAGGCAAGGAACATGACAACATTTTAGGGTGGATGCTAGCCCGAACTGTAAACTTTTAACTTTATAATTATACTTATCACAATTATCCAATAGTTATAGTTATCCCAAGTATAATGTGGACGGCCCTTCAGCCATGACTATGGGGGCTGTCGGTTCCTCTAACCCAGGGTGCACAGTTGGCGGAGTGAAGGTTCTATCTGGACCGAGATACGATTCTCATAAATAATTGTTACATTAAATACCGATGAAGCAACCGTTAGTTTCAATGTACAAATACTGGGCTGGCTTAGTGCAGCTGGGAAAGTCCCAGACAGCGCTTCATACGACGACATGTTGTCCAATCACGTGCGTTATTTAAATCACTTCAAGAAACTCAGACAATCAAAGCGAAAGCTTATAATGCATGTTAGGAGAGGCAGCAAAAGAAGCAACAGCAGAAGCGAGAGGGAAAGTACTTGAATTGCGTGAGCAAAAGTCAGGAACGTCGATACAGAAAATCCAGCTTTCAAAGAGGAGTGGACAGACAAATATGTCTTTATCCTTCCCGCAGCATGTGTCAGTACTTTGTTTAATAGCTGTAGGGCCTACATATACAATAATTACACCCCAAATCATCAAGAATGATAGACATTTCAAGGGTTTGGACATTTTGGGGGGAGATGTTAGTCAATGGACCTCTTTGAATTCAAATGATGCACCCCTGCTCTAACCTGTTTTCGTCAGGGAATCATCCCCCTCGTTCTCTTGCAGGGGGAGCAAGAACAGGTTGACCTCTGTCTCCAGGTAATCCCTCCCCAGGCCAGGAAAGATGTTACAGTCCAGCATGGACAATGTGCCTGCAACCAAACAAACCTAGATTGACCCACTGAACACAAAGCCCTCCAATGGAAAACTGTGAAATATTTATTGCTGTGTGTGTGTTTCATACTGAGAGTATAGAGTTAATTATATAGTATAGAGCGGCTGCTGCCTATAATGGCGGCCATAACTTTTATAATTAATAGGACAACTCTGGCAACCATGGTATTTTGCATGGTGTTCAGCTCCCAAATGCACTATTGCACAATTTTCTTTCTTAATTTTATGTTTTTCTATTTAATATTTTATTTTGTATTATATTATATATTATATATAGAATAATTTGCAACCCCAATTCCAGAAAAGTTGGGACATTGTGTAAAATTAACTAACAACAGAAAACAATGATTTACATATCTCTATTTACACAAGCCCATTATGTTATTCAGAATAGAACACATACAACATGTCAAATGTTTAAACTGATGAAATATAACATTTTAAGAAAAACATATGGTAATTTTTTTATTTGATGGCAGCAACACGCTTTAAAGTTGGGACGGGGGCAATAAAAGGCTGGAAAAAGTAAGTGTTACTAAAAATAAAACAGCTGGACGAACATTTTGCAACTAACTAGGTAAATTGCAAAGACTTTGAACATAACATCATCTACAGTACATAATATAATACAATTATTCTGAGAATCTAGAGAAATCTCTATCTGTAAAGGACAAGGGGGAAAATGAATTTGAAAATATGATTCTGTAATGGAAATCATTGCATGGGCTCAGAAACACCTCCAGGACTCATTGTCTGTGAACATAGTTTGCCGTGCCATCCACAAACGCAGGTTAAAGCTCTATCATGCAAAGAAAAAACCCACACGTGATCAAGATCCAGAAACACTGCTACCTTCTCTGAGCTAAAGCTCATTTGAAATGGACTGAGGCAAAGTGGGAAAACTGTTCTGTGGTCAAACAAATTGAAATCTGAAATTATTTTTCGAAACCTCGGACACTGCGTCCTCAGGACTAAAAAGGAGAGGGACCAAACCGCTTGTTATCAGCGCTCAGTTCAAAAACCTGAATTTTTTATGGTATGGGGGTGCATTGCTGCCTATAGAATGGTCCGCTTGCACATCTGGAAAGGCAACATCAATGCTGAAAGGTATATACAGGTTTTAGAGCAACATTTGCTTGCATCCAGGCAACATCTTTTTCAGGGAAGGCCTTGCATATTTTAGGAAGACAATGTTAAACCACATCCTGCATCTGTTATAACAGCATGGCTTCATAATAAAGAGTCCGGGTGCTGAACTGGCCTGCCTGCAGTCCAGACCTTTCACCAGTTTAAAACATTTGGTGGATCATGAAATGAAAAATATGACAAAGAAGACCCAGGACCGTCGAGCAGCAAGAATCCTATATTAGACACAAAAGGGACAAATTTCCTCTCCCAAAATTCCAGCAACTGGTCTCCTCAGTTCCCGGACAGAGACAGACTGATGTTAAAAGAAGAGGGATGCTACACAGTGGTGAACATGGCCTTGTCCTAACTTTTTTGAGATGTGCTTCTGCCATCAAATTCAAAATTAACATATTTTTTCCTTAAAATTCTACATTTGATCAGTTTAAACATTTGACATGTTTTATATGTTCTATTGTAAATAACATAATGGGTGTATGAGATTTGTAAATATTGTATTCTGTTTTTTATTTTACACAACGTCCCAACTTTTCTGGATTTGGGGTTGTACACTAGCCTGGCTCTGCCCTCCTATGTACTTCCACTCAATTTTCATTTTGCTTCTGTACTCCGTCTGGGCTTCCAGTATAGTACTTAGTCCTCCTCCCCACGGGGTTTGCGAAAAGTTTGATTTTCCAGCTAGCTCCGTTAGTGGTTGAAGGAGTTGGCAAAAGCGGACGCTAGCTAATTGATTATGGCAGATCCAGAGTGGCTCTGGGCAGACCCAATAGTTGTAAACTTCAACAGAGTACCTGCCTTCAAGGAAGTTAACGCTTGTCAATGGTGAAAGCCCAGACTCTCTGTACAAATGAAATGTACAAGAGTCTGGTTAGGACCAGGCTAGTTGTAGACTGCATTTAGAATTATTTAGACTGTTGTACATTTTCTACTTTTTCTTACATGTTTATTGTATGAACCTTCCTGCCACAGTGAATTTCTTGTTTGTGTAAAACTCACATGGTGAATAAAGCTTATTATGATTCTGAGATGGAATGCTGTTCCCCTCCCCCCCATTATTTAAGAGTCATTTACAAATAAAATGCCCCCCTTTGGAAACCAAATGCCCCTCCATTTGATTGGTTCTGGATCTGAGTGTGGTTAGGTGTCTAACCTTTGTATTTGAGGTGAAAGTGGGTGTGGTTAGGTGTCTAACCTTTGTATTTGAGGTGAAAGTGGGTGTGGTTAGGTGTCTAACCTTTGTATTTGAGGTGAAAGTGGGTGTGGTTAAGTTCCTGACCTTTGTATTTGAGGTGAAAGTGGGTGTGGTTAAGTGTCTAACCTTTGTATTTGAGGTGAAAGTGGGTGTGGTTAAGTGTCTAACCTTTGTATTTGAGGTGAAAGTGGGTGTGGTTAAGTGTCTAACCTTTGTATTTGAGGTGAAAGTGGGTGTGGTTAGGTGTCTGACCTTTGTATTTGAGGTGAAAGTGGGTGTGGTTAAGTGTCTAACCTTTGTATTTGAGGTGAAAGTGGGTGTGGTTAAGTGTCTAACCTTTGTATTTGAGGTGAAAGTGTCTGTGGTTAAGTGTCTAACCTTTGTATTTGAGGTGAAAGTGGGTGTGGTTAGGTGTCTGACCTTTGTATTTGAGGTGGGAGTGGGCCATCAGCTTGTCCACCGTCATGTGCATCTTCTTCAGGTTCAGGGGACAGAACTCGTCTCGTCGAGATTTATTCTGCAGAAAAACTACAAAACTAATGGGTAAAACACAAGTATTCTGTGCGGTCTTTCCTGCATTGTGTGTGTGTGTATGTGTGTGTACCACCTATGTGGGGGTAGTATTCAGATCCTTCGTCATTTCCGGAAGCACTTGTGCTGTCGTGGTTGGCTGATGGTGTGGAAGGTTTTAACATCTCTGCAGTCTGAAGGAACCTGCTCAGAGCAGCACACAAAACAACATGATTACAACACACCAGCGCAGACACACTCACAACATCTGGTACAGCACATTGAGTAACCTGACATTAATATGTATATATATGATATTGGTGCATATACAGTGAGGGAAATACATTTTTGATCCCCTGCTGATTTTGTACATTTGCCCACTGACAAAGAAATTATCAGTCTATAATGTTAATGGTAGGTTCATCTGAACAGTGAGAGACAGAATAACAACTACAAAATCTAGAAAAACGCATGTCAAAGTTTGTTATAAATTGAATTTTAATGAGTGAAATAAGTATTAACCCTTACCCTAGAAGATCTGCAAAGAGGAATGGAACAAAATCCCTCCTGATATGTGTGCAAACCTGGTGTCCTACTACTAGAAACGCCTGACCATTGTGTTTGCCAACAAGGGTTTTCCACCCAGTACTAAGTCATGTTTGCCGGGGTCAAATACATATTTCACTCATTAAAATGTAAATAACTTTCAAACTATTTTGACATGAATTGTTTTGTTGTTATTCTGTCTCTCACTGTTCAAATAAACCTACCATTAAAATTATAGACAGATCATTTCTTTGTCAGTGGGCAAATGTACAAATTCAGCAGTGGATCACAGAATGTTATTAGTGTGTATATTTATTATTATATTAGTGTATATATATTATATAAGTGTATATGAATATTATATTGGTTTACATATATATATTATATCAGCCGCTCCTAAAGTGACTGAATCGGTGCAACCGCAGGTTGTCCTGATGAAGGCCAGAGGGATGACCCTTAGTCATTGCAGAGTTGGTCATTCCAAATCAGCTACAATTGCTTGCCAGTTGACTGCTGAAGAGGGTAAGGATCTATCTCAGCATACAGTGTCTCCCCGTTTAAGAGAATTCAGACTGAAAGCCCACTCTGCAGTGACTACGCCCATCATCAGCAGCAAGAATTAAAGGGCTAAAGTCTAGCCGCTATACTAACTTGCAGAGGAGCATGTTGTGTGAACAGAACTGGTCCAAAGTTGAACCTCATTTGTCAACATGCGTTTCCTTCCCAGTGAACATTTCAATCAGCACACAATTTTCATTCAAAACAATGTCCCTTGTGACATTGCAAAAGGGGTAAAGCAGTTCAAGCTAAGAACATTGAAATAATGAAATGGCCAGCTCAGAGTCCTGATTTAAACCCTATTTTCAATAGGAAAAATATTCTCTGGAAAATGTCATCAAAGTTATTGTTAAGAAACCCACTACAGTTACTGAAGTGTGGAAGAGACTGTAAGGAGAGAGGATCAAGATTACACCAGAGCAGTGTGAGAAACTAGTGATGTGCTGTGGCTGCACATGTGCACTTCCTACACATTTCCTACAAGATAGCTGTAACCCTGAAACCTCTAGCTTTCGTGCCACAATGGTTGTACTTGTCTAATTTTGATCACTGTGTTTTTCCACAAAATAAAGTTTTTTGTTGAAATGCCTTGTTTATTCTGTAAAACATGCTAGTAAAACAGTGGTACACCCACAGCTAATATTCCTTCAAATTTTGAGTGATGAAGGTTGACAATATTTCAGAAGAAATCTGGTGTATAAATTGTACTCTAATTTTAATCTTAAGTGTGTGTGCGCGTGAATAGTCATTTGAAAAAGAAAGTACCCCCTCCAGTCTTTCCTCCTTGGTATTGTCTTAGCACACACCTGTAAGGCTGGGTGTCCCCCTGCCACCTCTCATAAGCTAAAGTCAGGAGTTTCTGGACTCTTTACTTGATGGCTCTCACACCCCATTGTGTAAATATTTGGTCTAATGGGTTGGTCTTGAGTATAAAGGAAATTGTGTGTGCGTGAATAGTCATTTGAAAAAGAAAGTACCCCCTCCAGTCTTTCCTCCTTGGTATTGTCTTAGCACACACCTGTAAGGCTGGGTGTCCCCCTGCCACCTCTCATAAGCTAAAGTCAGGAGTTTCTGGACTCTTTACTTGATGGCTCTCACACCCCATTGTGTAAATATTTGGTCTAATGGGTTGGTCTTGAGTATAAAGGAAATTGTGTGTGCGTGAATAGTCATTTGAAAAAGAAAGTACCCCCTCCAGTCTTTCCTCCTTGGTATTGTCTTAGCACACACCTGTAAGGCTGGGTGTCCCCCTGCCACCTCTCATAAGCTAAAGTCAGGAGTTTCTGGACTCTTTACTTGATGGCTCTCACACCCCATTGTGTAAATATTTGGTCTAATGGGTTGGTCTTGAGTATAAAGGAAATTGTGTGTGCGTGAATACTCATTTGAAAAAGAAAATATACCCTCCAGTCTTTCCTCCTTGGCATTGTGTTAGCGCACACCTAAATGCTATAAAACTGTCTTTAAAAGAAGTAGTCACACTTGCTGATGATCAATTAATCAAGAGCATTGATTAGAAGCACTGGCAACTACTCATCCTCTTTAATTCCTACGGAAGCAGTAAGGGTGTGCTTTGTTTGTCCACATATGGCTTCATTTTTGTGAAATCAATCATGTCTAATATGCCATGACTAATATGTCATGTCTTATTGTTAAGCTGAGATTTTATTTACCTCATTTTAAGATGATTTTGTATTATGTTTTGATACATTAAACCATACAATTAAAGGAGGGTGTACTATCTTTTTAACATGACTGTATATATGCAAAGGTTTTAGGCAGGTGTGAGAACATGATGTAAAGTAAGAATGCTTTTAAAAACAGACATGTTAATAGATTGTATTTATCAAATAACTGAATAAAAAGTGAATGAACAAAATACAAATCTACATCAAATCAATATTTAGTGTGGCCACTCTTTGCCTTCAAACAGCATCAATTTTTCTAGGTACCTTTGCACAAAGTCAGGGAGTTTGTAGGCATATAGTCAGGTGTAATAATTTCCCTTTGGATATTGCTCATCTGCAGTTACCTGTAAAGGTTGATGTCAGTAAACCAGTCTTGAACAACAACGACCACATGGCAGATGGTGAACAGGAAGGCAGTGATCTGAAGAGACTGTCAGAGAAAAGAGGTTGGAAAATGAGTTTGACGTACCACACGTGTACAAAAACACTTTTTGTCAGGATCAAGGATTCATCATCTCAGAAATGGAATGTTACATTTTGTTACACGTTCCTGGCCACAGTCAAAGTCAAGAAGATTTCTTAATGATTACTGCCCCCTGCTGACCAACTCCTTACCTGCATCTCAACGTATGTGTGAGGGAGGTTGTACTCTGGAGGCAACTTGCGATCATTGTTGATCAGATGATCCAGGATAGAAGGGCTGAGGATGGGCTGAAGGTTACAAAAGCAAGTGAAGCTCATTTAAAACCATGGCTACATGTAAAAGGATAGATCCTGTCCATTCTTCAGTAATACCGAACCTGTGTGTCCAGGAAGATGACTCTCTCCTGGGTTATGAAGAAGTCAATCCCAGTGCTCTGGTTCCCTCCTCTCTCTTTGATTTCCTGAGATTGGGCTCTGAACACATATCCTCTACACACAGCACACACACACAATGAGCTCCAGGTGGCACAAACTCACTTGACTAACACACAACAGTCCAGCTCTGCAACAGAGAGCCTTTATATCTATTTATCCTGTCTTATATAATTCATGTTATGTTTTGATTTATCATCTGATTCACATATTCTTATAGAGAACAGCAAGAGAGACTGTCCATGTTCAACAGACCTTTGGTCTTCCTCGGGTGTGTTGGCTGACAGGAGAGACATGATGGTGGATTTTCCTGTTCCCTGCAAGCCAATGACGCCCACTACCAGCATATCTGTCTGGTCCCTAAGATACTGTAACACAACAGTGAACATTATCTCTGAACATAGTGGAATATGTGAAACATCTGTCACTTAGACTAAACATATTTATTAAATGTATACATACACAAAGTATATTTGACATTAAATACACCTAAACATGTAATAAATGTAGAGAATACATCTACTTGTTCTCCCAATAATCCAAGATTAATTCCGATCCAGTGGCACATGAGCACCCCTCGGCCTATCAGTGCAGATATGCCACTTCTCCATGATCTCCATGGCAACGAGACGCTGGGCGCTCCTCTGTTTGAGCGACTCGTGATTGAAGGCTATAGATAATATATTTAATTATATTATACATCATTTACCGACACTACCAACAATGGCAATGGGTGTTGGACATATGGACAATTGCAAATCTGCGTTTGCAGATGCTAAAACCCAATCTGCATCAAGTTATGAGAGTTTTGATGGGACAATCTCAATCGAAAAATCACCGAGACGCATCTATGCCAGAGCGGACCTTCTGAAGCTACAAGCTCGCCAGTCAACAACAACATGCCAACTTGATCTTACACCGAAAATCCTGTTGAGGAAAGGATACGGAGGAAACGAGGGTCGAGAGGAGGAATTAGGAACAGAAGACGAGGAAGCCCTGACAACGAACTTGCATCGGAGCACATTTCAGAATACTACAACAATGCCGTCTCCAGGGCATCTGACCAGCCCAAGTTTATAAAGAAAATCCTACTTCATCATCCAGGATGCCTCCCACCCCCTCCATCAAATCTTTGAGCCATTACCATCAGGAAGAAGGTTCAGAGTGCCTTTAGCTAAAAAGTCATTATACAACAAATCCTTCCATCCCAATGCAATACATTTACAAAACTCATGCTACAGACTCATCACACACACACTGCCTTCTATCAAAAGAAACATTTCTAACATGCCAACATATTAGACAATAAAGCTTTTTGAAACTTAAATCTGATAACTCACTCACCTCCATAGCACTGTCACACCAGTTCATCTGGTCGTCTACCAGCTTAATGCTATGTTTCATCTTTTCCGGAGGAAGGAGTTTGGTCTGGCCAATCACCGCTGTAAAGTCATGGGCTGCATATAACTGTTTGTGATCAACAATCAGTGCTCAAATGGATCAATGTTCTATGTTGCATGATTATAATTTTTTTATGCCGAAGGGCCCAGCTGTGCATATGTTCATCCATAAAGATTAATCATTACAAATCTGGAGGTTCTTAAAAAAACAATGGAAGGGTTTAACACAGCTTGGTTTCGAATAGATAGTGAATGCACCTGAAGCCCTAGACCTTTGGGAAACTGGAGTTAGTTGACTCACGGTCCACAGTGCTACTTGATGCAGCAGCTGCAGCTGCCATGCCTCTGTTTTGAATCTGGTACACAGGCTGGGTTGGACGCTGTCCCTCCCTCTCAAGCTTGGAGGGCCCTGAGCTGGAGGCTAGCGGGGTCACCTCAGGAGGAGTACCCAGCTTCCCTCCATCGTCTCTGGCCTTGAAGAGCACGATCGGTTTCTCTATGGCTGGCACGCCACTGATAGGGACACTCTGAGTTGGTTTAGACTGGGGGTGGGGGAGGAGGATAACCTGGTCATAAGGCAGGCCTAATTATTACCAATGTATATCAGTCTGACTATGGACAACTCCAGAAGTATTAGCACAGTGACTGGGCTGTCCTGAATGACTGGCGTACCCTTTCTCCAGGAGGTTTTGCCAGAATGATGGGGGTCTTCTGCAGGTGTGGTCCTGGAGCCTCCTCACTGCCATCCTTCAGTAATTAACAGATAATACTGTTGCCTTTAGTAAACAATGAGTGTACCGCAATGCATTATTTAAAAAGATACGTCAGCCCTACCCTGCGTTCTCTTGGGACATATTCTCTGTCGCGACTTGGTCCGGATAGGTTTTGTCCTGGGGGTCCATCCCTGTCCCGACGTCGCCTTCTTCTCCTTCCTTGTCCATACATACCAGGTTGACTGTGACCAGATTCTGACATCTTGAGCCAGACCTCAACAAAAGAAAATATCACATGTCGTTGACGTTGGTTGTTAGTGACTGTTTGGAATTTCGTTTTACAACACACATATAGTGTCTCCAAACAAACGTGTTCACCGTATACAAAGCTTGCAAACGTTTGAAATCCAGAGAACGCCATTTAGCTAGCTGACTGTGTAGCATACTTACTTTAATTTATGACAAGTTAGATTAACACACAAACGAGTTTAGATTGAGTTGAGTCTCTGAAAAATATGCGTTTCTGTAGCTAGGTAGCGCAATGTACAAACAAACTTTGGTGTCGCTGAAATAAACTCGTGTGGGAACAAAGCGAGTGACATACGTTCCGGGCTAAAATATGACAGCAGATATTGTAGTAAGCTATCCAGTAGTTGACCTAAAATATGACAGCAGATAGTTTGAACCAGTGAGTTCTCCCTTCTTTTTTAGGTGTTGTATTCGAATTTCAGATATCATTGTATCAGTGTATGTCCACCACTTTAAAATAATTAGATTGACTGAGATTTAATTACATCCCAAAACTTTCACCGATATTTGAAATGTGAAATGTGAGTCTGAAGAATGCAATCAACTGAATGATCATATAGGAAGAAAGGCTTTTAATTCAATACATTGATTTAACAATGGAATAACCACATTTACTTACATGATCACAGATTGTGTATAATGATGCCCTTAATAAATGTCCTGAAGCCCAATTGTAAGTCATATTTCCACAGTTACTTAATTCAGAAAATCTATTAAACAAGCATTATATGGCAGAAAAAAGAAAGAACTTTGGGAATTGTAGTATGATTGTAGTAGCAGAAACCTATGACACAGACTTAACAAAAATGGCCTCTGTTGCATTCTGGGACCTTTAGGCTCAAGCCTTCCCACCAGTGACGCATGTTCCTGTCATAACAGGATATTGAGGAAAATAATGGAAGCAATTGCAAGTAAACGGTTTTGAACACATTTTAAATACAAAGAAGTTAGATAGCTACGAATATTAGCTCTAGCAGTTCCGTTTAGAGTAAACCAATTTACGTGCGCACAGGTATTTGACTTTAGAATTTACGTTTCGTGTGTTACCTGTACCATCATCCTCATTACATCAAGATCAACACAAAATTGTTGTGAGCGTGTTTGAGTGGCGATTCAAGTTACGCTATAGTATAGTCATTACAAACGATGTTACCCTGTTATTCAGCAAGTGAGCGTTCACTTTTAATTATATTACATTTTTGGGCTTTTGACCATTGGAGATGCATGTAGAATTCAAACGAACCTTCAAGTTAACAAACATGTAACATTTTTGCGTTAAGCTACACTAGCCTACTTAACTTTCTCATGGAGATGTCCACTGAAGACGGAATGCCGAAGACAGTCGTGGCAGACATGGAGCAAGAAAATATTGTCAGTTTGAGCCTGCATGAGAAGTGCGCTGCGGTGAGTTAGCTAAGTTTACGGTTAAACGTGGTCCCAATACTATGAGGTAGTGACACCGCCTAGCCTATTGCGTGATCATAATATTCTAACGCCTCCGTTGGTCTATCTATTTATTTACGGTGTGCAAATTCGTACTCCACTAAAATAACAACAGTTCTGCCACCGAGTTTGCATGCCATTGTTTAGTAAAAGTATAATTGTGTATAATGCGTCCACGTTAACATTGTCAACTTTCAAGGTACCATTCTATGATACTATTGATACGTTATTTAATATAATTGTCATGTGATTTGCAGGTCCATTCCATCGATTCTTTGTCCGACCTTACCTACTTGACCAATGATTCCAGTGATGAGGACTGGGGCGTTCCAGGAGTCAAGGCCTCAGATCACTGTGTGTCACCATCCCCTCTCCAGTGCTTGGAGTGCAACAAGAGATTCATCTCCAGCAAAAGGCTAATCGAACATTCCAAGTTGCATGACGGCGAGGCCACCTGTAACATCTGCCAGGTGATTTTCAGTCGAGCAATTTCACTGTCCATCCATCTGCAGAATGCACACCATCCCTCTCTTCTCAGTTGCAAGACCTGCAAATTGACTTTTAGCAACTTGTGGCAGTTGAACAAACACATAGGAATACATAGGACCACAAGGATATCCCCACAAAACCCAGACAACAACTTGAAAAATTGTTTTGATAGACTTGAAGAGGCCTTGCTGAATAAGCCTGACATTGTTGACATTAAAAAAGATCATGCATACAGTCGTTTGATTATTAGTGAGGACAAGATGGACCACTCGTACAACCGTAAGTATCCAAGCAACGGCAAACCTGACAGCGCTACTTTGAACCCTGCTGTGAATGGCAGGCTCAAATGGGTGCGAGAAGAGTCAGATGTTACAGACTGGGATAAAGAACCAGGTTATTCTGCGTCCGAAGTAAAGACTGAAAGCACAGGAGAGACAGACAGTAGCAGGACTAAGGTCACAGGGAAGCCCAGTCTGACCTCAAGCACAAGTGACAGCAGCTTGACTTCTGGCACAGAAGACTGTATTTTGAATTGCAGCACTTCAATTACTTCAAGTACTGGTAAGACAGAAACCACTGTGACCACGGGAACCGCATCTGAGACTGAGAGCTGTCTAATGAAGAGCCAAAGGGAGAGAGAGAGGGGTAGACGCAGAAGTTCTCGCCGAGTTTCAGACATCGTTGGGGAGGGCGAGGAGGAGGATCAGGATGAGGACAGCCAAGAAGAAGAAAATGAAGATTCATCCGATTCAGACTTCAAACCAGATGACATTTCAAATTCTGAATCTGAGTCCAGCAGTGGTAGTACTTTTGGCAGGTCTTCCCTCTCCTCTATATGCACACAAAGCAAGAAGAACCAGTCCACCCCGGACAAACCTTCTGGCATTACTGATGCTAGGTTAAACCGATGTATACACTGTAACGGAGGCCCATTCAGGGATATGGAATGTCATTTGGAGAGATGTACAAAACTGATGCATTTTCAATGCACTTTTTGTATAGCCTATTTCCCTTCCCAGGAAGCCTTGATGCAGCATTCTGTTCAGTCACACCAAAAACGTATTCCACTCAGTGAGGACTGTGGCAAAGTTTTGCCTACAAATGGCACCATGAGTGAACACTGCTGCCTCCAAAATCAATTTAGACAAACCCTGGTCCCAACCGTTCCAGCCCAAGGTATGCCCCCAGCATTGGCCCCTGCTCCAGCAAAGACCCCTCCCCAGCCTCTTTTCTTGACCCTTGTCCAGAAGCCAGCCCTCACCCCTGCCCCAGCCCTGCCCCTAGTCCCAGCCCTGACCCCAGCCCTCACCCCTGCCCCAGCCTTGACCCTTGTCCAGAAGCCAGCCCTGCTCCCTGCCCCAACCCGGCCCCCAGCCGTGTCCCTAGTCCCAGCCCTGACCCAAGTCCAGAAGCCAGCCCTGCCCCTAGTCCCAGCCCTGACCCAAGTCCAGAAGCCAGCCCTGCCCCAAGTCACAGCCCTGCCCCCAGCCCTGCCCCTAGTCACAGCCCTGCCCCTAGTCACAGCCCTGCCCTCAGTCCCAGCCCAGAAGGTCAATAACGTAGGAACTCCTTTACAGTCCAATAAATGTCCTTACTGTGGTAACGGCCCGTTTTTCAGTATGGAACATCACATGCAAAACTGTGAAAAACGGATATCCTTCCAGTGTTTCTTGTGCAAAGCTCTCTTTTCTACAAACACTTCCATTGTGGAACACTTAGTCAAAACTCACAATGCCAAGGTGGTTTCTGTTGGTGGCTCCTCTGACACCCTGCAGAACCCTGGCAACCAGGCCTCCACGTTGGTCTGTAAGAGTACTGCGCCTGTTCAGACCTCCATTTCTACTTCCCCACCCTCCACCAAGCCAGAACCTGTTTCAGCGATGGTCTCTGTGGTCCACAGCCACCCCAGTGGAGGGCAGATGACCATGGGCAAGAAGGTTCTCCAAGGTGGTCAAGCAAAGGTGCAGCCAACCACCACTCAGGTGGCCACACCAACCAAACTCTCCTCCACCCAGGTGACACCTCCCGCCCAAACCGACACGACAAGCGCGCCCGTGCTGCACACTGTGGGTAATATCATCCAAGGCATCCTCCAGGTACGTCCTTTTGTCCAAACCAACACCCAGGCCCCAGTCCACGCCCCAGCTTCTGCTACACCGCTCCCTCCCTCCTCAGACCCAGCGGCCAAGACAAGGAAACAATACAGCTTCTCAGGACCAGCCATAGCTCCAGCCACGGCCAAGTCGTCCACTCTCAGCCGTGCCCCTCTGAAGATCTTAACCGTGTTCAAGAATGAGAGCAGGGAGCTGGCTCTGTTGAAACGTCTGAAGATGAGCTGGCGCTCAAAGAGCGTACACCGTTGCCGGCAGTGCGGCGTGGTCTCGCGGCAGCCCTCGCTGATCGTGCGTCACCGCTACCTTCACCGGGGCCCGCGGCCTCACCGATGCCACTGCGGCCGAGCCTTCCACTGCCAGCTCTACCTCCTCCGTCACTGCATCCAGCATGCCGAGGCCACTAGTTACATCTGTGTCACGTGCGGAGAGACGTTCGTTGGAGCGCGGGTTTTCGCTCGCCACAGGGCGGGTACCTTGAGGAAAGCTAGGGTTATGGGCGGGCGCAGACGCTGGAGGCCAAAGAAGAAGTGTCACGTGCCTTTCTCTTGTCACTGTGGAAAGACGTTTAAAAGGCCGTCTTCTTATCTCTGGCACCAACTCCGAAATCGACCCATGGCAAAACTTGCCTAAGTGGTTTGATATTGAGAGAGTGTTTGTGTGTGTGTGTGTGTGTGTGTGTGTGTGTGTGTGTGTGTGTGTGTGTGTGTATGATTGAAACGATGTTGGAAAGATTGAGGGTGCCATGTGCTGTCTTCAAAAGGAAAGGGTTACCCTGTACCTCAGACCAAAATGACAATTAAAATGATATATTTTGTGTTAAATGGATCCATCTCTTTGCACCTTCCATTACTTGCTTTGCCATTGTCATTGAAATGATTAGTGACGGCATAAGTTGTGTTGTTTGAGACATGTAAATTGAAGTAGCAATTTTTTTTTCTCACAAATCTTCACTTACCAATAACTTAAAATAAGTAAGCTCAGAAGTTTATTAAACAATACAATTCTTGGGATTTATTTTGTGCAAATGTGCTGTAAACGTCAATCTGAAATTCAATTTAGAATCTGATTTCACAATGTGACCTGTATCACTTAATTGACCAAATGCAGATATTTTCTAAAACTAACAGTTTAATTATACAAGGAAGGAACAGAAATCCAGTTTTAATGCAACTTTGGACATTTTCCTTTCACAAGATGCTCAGTTAAGGAATACTGTTAACATAGTTCAGCACAACCATTGTGTCTGCTTAAAAGGGAATCGTGTGGGACCAATGAGAAGTGTATGTAGCGCAATTTCTATAACACAAGTAAAAATTGCTTTTCATTTAGGAGTATGGAAATGACTCAGATAAAATGACCTTTTTACAATACAAAAATGAAAATCCAAAATCTGAACATGTAGAGGCCAACTCACAATCAAAAGCAGTATACCGCAAAGTTTAAACAGACACCTACATTGGATTGCAAGGGAACTTTAATCTATTTCTATACATTGCAATGGAACTCGTAACACCTGAATGACGTGACCAGACTTTATAAGTGATTCCATTTAATGTCCAGGAGGGGGTGCTGTTTTCTCTATAACAGAGTCTAAGGCAACTTACTCCATTCCTAGCGAATTAGAGTCACAATGCAGACAACAATTATTGTCTAGAATCTTAGATAACAAAATATTGGATTTGATGCAAAAGCCAGACACTGATAAAAACAATAAAAAAAACATGTCCAAGAGACCTTCATATATAGCAGTAGACTGACGGCCATCATCTGAAGACCACTTATCGAGGACAACCTAATAACCCACAGAGGAATTAAAATGAGTAAAAGTGCTCATATAAAGGATGTGTGTGAATTCAACATGGATTGAAATAAGCAGTTCTTCAGTCCTAAACCCACGGTAGGCCTATACGAGTCTCGGTGTTACACTTCCTTTTGATACTTAGCAATTAGCGGTTAATAACCGTTGAGAGTGAAAGGCACTTTGCCTGACAATACTACGAGGGAATCAAACCTCACTTTGTAATGCCTCTGGTTCCACAGGAATAAGGCATGGGGGGTGGTCTCAGAGCCAGAAGAGAATGTGGACGAAGAGAAGCAGCATCTCCAAGTCTCTTCCACAGACCACAGGGGGAATTGTGGTCCTCTACTGAGATTGTTATAGACTGTTATTAAGGCAGTGTTTTGTGCATATTAATCACTGTAACTGATACAAACACCTCCACTGTAATGAAAGTGAGTCTTTTGTAGTCTTGATACAAGTCAGTGTTCAGTCCATTCAACACTGGGTCAGACTGTCTCGTGGTTGTGGCAGTCGTCCAAATGATTCAGCAGCAGCCAAATGTTAAGTGCAGCTTAGGGAGATGAGGCCCCCCCTCCAAGTCCCATGGACATGACAGACCACGACTGTAATATAATAATATATCCACCTCCAGTCTTAAGAAAACCAGACAGCCACATGTCACCTGAAGAAGAAGGAAAAGACAAGGGGATAGGAACCCAACGTTACAGAAACGCTGGTGGCTGAGAGAATAGTGTACGATGACCTTACATGACATGCAGTTCTTCGTTGTAGCGGCACATCCAGGCAACTGTTTCTGGCATTTACGTTGATGCATTGAACAGATGCTTTTAGCTACATGCATAAAGTGGATATATACATTTAGTCATTTAGCAGACGCTGTTATCCAGAGCGACTTAAAGTAAGTAAAGGGACATTCCCCCCAAGGCAAGTAGGGTGAAGTGCCTTGCGCAAGGACACAACTTCATTTTTTTGGCACAGCCAGGAATCGAACCAGCAACCTTTTGATTACTAGCCCTATTCCCTAACCGCTCCGCCATCTGACTCCCTATACACGCATAGTAAGTGGCAGTTAATCCAGTACTAGGAGAGCAAAGGTCTAACAGTAGTACTTTAAAAACTAGTTTACAAGTAATGGTGCATCAATAGACTTATTTCAACTACACTATTGCATTAATTTAGCAGATAAGATAATGACTTGGCTCCAGAGATTTAGAGTGTTGGGTGATATGTTTGAGTTACCTGTTCTCTGGGGGAGGGGGGAGCTTTCAATTTATGACCCCTTGATTTTATGCTCTACTGTTAAGCTATCCCTATCCCCTATTGTTACTTCAGGGTGATTGATTGTGTCAGCTGTTCTCTGGG
Source organism: Hypomesus nipponensis (assembly GCF_054491055.1). NCBI lineage: Eukaryota > Metazoa > Chordata > Actinopteri > Osmeriformes > Osmeridae > Hypomesus > Hypomesus nipponensis. The sequence goes on along the minus strand of NC_140362.1, from coordinate 4,033,048 downwards.
TGGTGCAAGGCTTGTGTTACTTGTTCTGTGGGTGGTGCAAGGCTGGTGTTACCTGTTCTCTGGGTGGTGCAAGGCTTGTGTTACCTGTTCTGTGGGTGGTGCAAGGCTGGTGTTACCTGTTAACTGGGTGGTGCAAGGCTTGTGTTACCTGTTCTGTGGGTGGTGCAAGGCTTGTGTTACCTGTTCTCTGGGTGGTGCAAGGCTTGTGTTACCTGTTCTCTGGGTGGTGCAAGGCTTGTGTTACCTGTTCTGTGGGTGGTGCAAGGCTTGTGTTACCTGTTCTCTGGGTGGTGCAAGACTTGTGTTACCTGTTCTGTGGGTGGTGCAAGGCTTGTGTTACCTGTTCTCTGGGTGGTGCAAGACTTGTGTTACCTGTTCTGTGGGTGGTGCAAGACTTGTGCCAGAAGCTCGGAGGTCCGTTGGAAGCAGCGTGTGAGCTCGTCCAGCTTCTGTTCCATGGAGATGATTCGCTGCTCCAGCTCGCGGTACGAGTTGTTCCAGTTAGCACTGAGGTCGCACATGATCATCTGCATCTGTTGACAATCAATCACATTATGTTAATAATGTTCATATAAAGTTGATATTTATCAACCTACTATGCAGAATCCACACCAACCCTGGCATGGCATTGAGGATCATTGCTAACTTTTATTAAAAAAAAATGTGTGTGCTCTTTTGCTAAGACTACTAAGCAAGTATACACAGATTTGTTTTGTCGGAACAAATACAAAATGTATGCACTGTACAGATGTACACCATCACATTAGAGCCCTCTTCATAAGCCACCGAGGTCAGGTACTATGAAATGAGATCCAACCTAACCACTGTCCTACACCTCACGTTCAGTCTTTTATTATGTGTCTATTACAGACGTTCTAAGTGATGTCATCATCCTTGTCATGTGTCAGTGGCACCTTGTCATGATGCACTATAAGGTCTGTGTAAGTCGTGAGTGGGTTCACTGATGCACTGTAAGGTCTGTGTAAGTCGTGAGTGGGTTCAATGATGCACTATAAGGTCTGTGTAAGTCGTGAGTGGGTTCAATGATGCACTATAAGGTCTGTGTAAGTCGTGAGTGGGTTCAGTGATGCACTATAAGGTCTGTGGAAGTTGCGAGTGGGTTTATTGAGTTCATATGGTGTAAACCTGCTTTGTTACAGCCACTGAAATAAAGCAATAAAGGTGGACCTGAGATGTGGCTGTAGTTACCTTGGGGAGGTCAACCATCTCACTGGCGTAGTCTCTCAATTTTCTCTGCTTGAGACGCAAATGCCGAAATCTATATTACAGGCCAAAAAAGGATTTTAGGCAGGTTATGTCAATAACATGATTTCTACGGTGTATCAGAGTACTGTGTATAATCCTCTGAGAATGGCAGGGTACCAGGTAGCTTAATTGACACCATGGAGGCAAACAAGCATGAAATGATTGTGTCGAATAAAAAGCCCTTACAATAACACCGCAAGCTCCCCTTTTTCATAATGGCCTCGGAACACAGAAGTTTTCCACCAGCAGAAAAATGATGGTCATTGCTGACATGATGGACTACATACAGTAGCTTGAGTTTAACTCTTGGCTTGTCAAGAACTCAACATACAAGAGCCATACTGTGTATTTTGAATGAGTAGTTTCAAGAAATATCCACTGCTGTAAAGTTCTTGACATTTATGGTTGGAAAAAACCCTAAAATTAGATTATAATTTGGGATGAAACCATAACTGCCTTGAGAAAGAAAAAAGTAAAACCAATATTGCCAGGAACTTCCATTAAGAAGCCATGGGCACTGAGGTATACAGTCTTTAGGGCATAACATGGGTGCCAGAAAACTCCAAACTGATGCATAAAATATGAAGTAAAAGTAAAAATGGTCTCCGAGCTGTTTCACTATTCAGAGGATTCTGGAAGTGCTTTGTAATGCTGACTTTCCACAATGTATTTATAGTAAGTCTGCTAACTGTAACACAGGAAGCTAATTCCATCCACCCTTACAAGTGTTATGTTTCTTAAAAAACGAAACAAAAAGGGATTTAAGAGGGGTTCTAAAGCCCCAGACTGCACCCTCCAGGTGTCCACTGATGGTTACCCATGGTTACTTGTAAGGTGATTTATAAGCTGGCACTGTGTTTTTGGATTAATTTGTTTTCACCAATATATATATGGGTATATATATTTTTTTTTTCTAAGACACAAACCATGGGTGATGCGACGGTAAATAGTATCCGGGCGCTCATTCTAGTAGCTAAAGATTTTCTTCAACTTCCAGACACTTCCGACCGATGACTCTTATCTTCAACTAACATCTTTGACAAATTGAGTAGAGATGGGAGAGGCGCGCCCAGTGGGAGCACAGCAAATGAGGGCTCCTCCTGAGCCTAAAACGTTAACAAACTGTTATAGCCTGCGTTCACCATGTTGATAAAGACTGACTGACTCATAGAACCAGTACCGAATGTTAACGTCATACCCACCCACCCACCCACACACACCCACTCACAAACACACGCACACACCCACTCACACACCCAGCGTCTACAGGGTGGCGGTGATGACTCACGCTCTGATGGCCTCCAGCAGACACCTCCGGTGTCTCCGGTGCTCTCCGGTGCTGCCCTTGGCCAGGTCCGTGCGATGCAGCAGCCAGCACTCCCTCAGCACGTTGGCCGCAGCGTGGCGTATCTGGGACGGTAATGCCAGCGTTAAAACACAATCTATCAAACTCCCTGACGCCAGCTTCCAGGCCTGGTCACCAACAGAGACGCTCTACAGGATCTCATCCACCCTCTCCACCCTCTCCTCCTCTTCTTCCTCAGCGTGTACTATTCCACTAAAGGCAGAGGTGTATAAAGGGTGCATAAGGTGAATAATACATTGTTGGGAAAATTGAAGATGTAACACATTTATCCTGTATAAGAATGATTCTGTGTTAAGCATTCCTTGTGTGTAGATAGAGGCCTACCCCCAAATCTGAACTTTGGGGAACACGAGGCATATGTAAACAAGGTGACCTGGGCTGACCACTCTCTCTTACTGGAGAGGCCCATACATGCCTACCATAGTCCTATAGGGTTTCCGTATTTACAGTCAAAACCATTATGTTGAAAAACATGAAGATGGTGAAAAACCACATTACTTTTACTTCAGCTGGTTAAATAAGAGTGATATTGATGAGATTCCTGTTCCGAACCTTAACGAATAAATTCAACAATTTTAGATTATACAGAGCAGGGTCAGAGAGTAGGTTTGCCTAGTAGAGTTTACTGCATGGAGTTTAAAAACAGAAGCGGATGGCTGCGTAATCATCACACTGGGAATAACATTTGAGGATGAGAATAGTCATCAGTTGCCCGTATGTGACTTACGGACATTCCATTTTTTTTATTTTTTTTCATCACCCATTTCTCTTTTCTCTTTGATTCTATTAATGTCTGTTGGCTTTCCTGTCCAGCACACCGTTGCTGGCTGGCTCCCTGGCTGTGATGATGTCACCACGGCCTGTTTTGAGGGGGTTATTATTAGGGTCTGTCAGGGGTTGCATCCAGATGTCTTCCCCTCTTTCCGTCAGTGTAAATCTGAACAGCGACAGACAACGAGCACACGCACACACAAAACAAAACAACCACAAGCAGAAGTAAGGATGCATCCACAGGATGCGGCCGCAAGCAGAAAGGAAGTGGTTGTATCCTTTGCCAGTCCGACCTCCAGCCTCACCGTGACAACAGTGGAGGGGCAGTGATGGCGCAACACAAGCAGTGTTGTAGCTTGTACACCAAACATACCGGTACTGTGGTTGTAAGTGACTGCATTTTGAAATGCAGTATTACAGCATAGTCACATCCAACTTTTTTTTTTCTTCTTCTTAATCATAACAGAGATTTGTTGTTCAAGTATGTAACCATACCCACACACCCACCCACCCACACAAGCACACAAGCACACACCCACACACGGACACACGGACACAGGACATAAACACCCACAGGACACACACGTTAGCACTTCCAGTTTCCTGTCGGTCCAAACGCCGTCCTGGACTGACACAAGTCTTTTTCCTGACAGGGACACGATTGTTTCCTCCTTTTGACGCCTTGTGGAGGCTATTAAGAGAAAGGCAAGCCCTGTCTCTCTGACTTTTTCCCACACTATTCTGCCCTCCTCTGTGCCCTATTTAGGGAAAAGATAATATTATATAAAGACTCAAAAACCATAATTCGCGTGCAACATGGAAAATATCACTACTTCCACCCAGAAGGCCATATCCGTTGTGTAAAAATATGAATTCTTCTTGTGAAACCGCGAAAACCTTTGATGGTTGGAGTCGATGGTTGTTTTTTACGATAGTTGATACTGAACAATACTGGCAAAGAGAATGATATAGGATCTACTTTTGGGATCACATATGTTTTTGTTTTTTACGGAAATAGTATAAAAAAACATATATACATACGAAAAATATATCTTATTTTTTCCCTTTACCTATTCCAAAGGCAGCAGGAATCTAACCTGTGGATAAAGAATGCTACGACAATGCCGATATTTATTTTGTCAACTTCAGATTGTTGATTCAAATCCTTTTTCACAAGCCTGGCGGTTTGAAACGGGTGAACTGAAGTCCTCACCCGTTTGGAGATCTGAATGTCCATCATGAAGAAGTGCACGTGCTTCTCTCCTTTGTTTAGAGCCAGCTTCTTGGTCATGACAGCCACAAGCATGGCGGTGCAGGCCACTCCCTGAAAACAAACACACACACAGCCGTAGCCAAGGTTACCACATTGTCCTTGGGTCTTCCCCGGGGGGGGGGGGGGGGGGGGAACGGGGAACGGGGTCACAACAGTACTATGTAAACATACAAGGATGGATATCCTACTTGCTCAAGAACTTCATTTTAACAGGTCACGGTGTGGGTGAATTGTGGTCGGGCAATGAGAATGATGTGAGACCTTCTTATGTACTGTGCTATGCCCCAAGGTTATGTTTTGAGAGTGAAATGGTTAAATGCAAACCACAGTGGAACTGCTTGAATAAAGTGGGTTTCCTCTGAGAATAACTTTGAGCTATTACTGGACAGGGAACTACAGCATGCTGACTGAATTCTGATTCAGGCGAGCCACAGAGTGAATCAGAGAAACTCACACACTCACGGGCAGCTTTCAGACATGGGAACAGATCAAATAGATGTGAGAGACTTGAGATGACAGTTATTCACGATGGATGGTTTTCAAAGCAGATGCCTCTACTTTACCTTTTATTTCCTTTTTGGGATTGCATCAGTCAAATGGAAAAAGAAAGTGAGTGTGAGTCTTATCACGGTCTAGTTAACAAGAACACGTTCTTTAGGGACACGGCTTCATGTTTACATAAAAAAAATACAAGCAACTCATCAGAACACACGCATGATGTCGATGAATTCCTGGAACAGGATTCCGTGTGGATCTGCCCCCATTCAATCTGGAAACAGGCACAACATCCTTCCCAGTATCCATCCACACCCACAGATGTGAGCTTCACCTCCCCAATCCAGCTGGAGGGGGAGTGAAACTGTGAGCAGGTTGGAGCGCGTCACGGAGGGGCTCCTGCCCACGCTACAGGTGTGAGCACCGCTTCCCTCATTCGCTCAGCGAGCTGCCCTGTTGGGAGTAGGAAACTCATTTTTTTTTCCATGTCACGGGCACAGGTTGGCACTCCCTCCTGTTCCAGTGGTGCCAAGGGCTATAAACCACCTAAAAATGGAAATGGTGGAAAGTTTTCCCTTAAAAAAAGGGGAGAGCTTATAAAAATAAGGGGCGCGAGGGAGCGAGAGGAGTGAAGGATTATTTTCCACTGTGTCAGGGAGGTGTCTCGGCATGGCTTCGCTGCTCTGGTGACTCGCAGCCGCTCTTATCTGCTCGGATCGGAAACCGACCGACTGGAGGTGAGGCGGGGAGCCAAGTCCTCCCAGTCCGGCACGTTGCCCCTGGCAACGCTCGACCACCGCACTCTGACTCCTTCTTCCTCTCGCCCGGACTCTTCTTCCCCTCGCTCCTCCTCTCTGCGTTTACTGTATATCACTTTTCCCACTCAGCCTTCTCCATGTCTCACTCCATCTGACTCTTGACCTTCCTCCAAACACACACCTCGCTATCACCCTTCCTCCAGACGCTAGTCGGAGATTTATTCCACTTTGACTTTTCACGTCAACAGTATTGATTTTCATATAAGCTAGAGCACTTGGGGGGGAAAAACATAAAATCTTTTTTTTTTGGGGGGGGGGGGGGGGGTTGGCTTCTCTCTTCGCAATGGGCGTACAAAGTTGCTGTTAGTCTTGTAACACAACAAGGGGCTACGCACCTACAGACTGCACTTGGTCTAGGGCAAGCAAGCGTACCAATCAGCACTTTTCATATCCCCAGGAACTCTCCTTCCTGGGCCAGTAACATTACAACCAGTGGCCACACAGCAACCCTCCACATCTCCACCTGGGTTAAGTGGAAGGAAGCCATGGATTATGAAGAGGAAACCCCAGCCCTCTGCTCCACCTACAACTTGTGTTCACAGTGTGCCTTTGTATGAAAGATTCACAGTAGGCTCCAGCAACCCTAATGTAAATAAACAACTTAAATAAAATATGAAATACTCCTGGCAAGGAGTAGGCAGGCAGATAGTAGTAAGGCTGATGTCAAGCTCTTCTGGGAGAAGTAGTGCCTGGTGGAGGAGGGGGCCCCTTACAGAGACTCTTAACTCCTCAACTGTTATCTATCACACCAACACAACTGAGAGAACTGGTCTCCTAAAAACTGCACACCCTAGCTAGGCACGGTAGAGCTAAATTGAGTGGAAGTCAGAATGGAATAGAATAGAATCCTAGACTCTCCACTGCATTCTTCAAGACAACTGCACTCCTAAACCGGGCATTGACAAACACTGATAACATGGAAAGACATACAGACACTAGGTCAAGAGATATAGATTAGAGTTGTGACAGGCAAACAATGAGGCTGGCAGACTCGCTACCGTGCTCCCTCAGTGCACTTAGTCATCAGAGCCGGACTGTTCCAGAATCAGATTTGTTATTTGGGTAGGGTGTTACACTCTGTGCCGTCATCCTGGATATATGTTTTCTGATAAGAGCAGGCACTTCAAACGTGACAAACCCTTCCGCAACAAGCATCTGAGGGGCTCTGAATCGAGCTTCCTTCTATTCTTCTGCACTTATAGACACATTCAACAAAACATGTACAGTACTGTTAGTCAGCTAACGTACTGTAACATGCTGTTGTATACGTAGACTGAATTTGTTTATCTTGGTTGGCCACGATAATCTATCAAGCATTTCATTTCTATTATCTACATTTATTGAGGATTTCTTGAGATCCTGGGACTGTCACCTGAATACTCAACACGCAGGCAGGCATCATAAACTAACCCTCTGCATGAACACAAAAACAACTCTACATTTAAATCTCATGCATCATAACAAACAGGTATCTCCCCCATTCTAGTTACCATGACTCCGGTGAACAGACACACCACTTTGCCACAGCTGGTGTTGGGTGCCACGTCGCCGTAGCCGACGGTGAGGAAGGTGATTGCGATGAGCCACAGGGCCGTGTCGATGCGGCCCGTCCCCGCCTGCGTCTGCCTACAGGGGGCCACAGAGAGCTGAGCATTAGCCAATGGGTTACGAGATCTCACACAGCATCCTGTAAACAACAGTCAGGTATGTTATGGCATAATATCGCATTATATCAAGGTCAGGGTCTCGGACCAGTGAGTCAAACAAAGACTCGAGATGAACCGTAACAAGTCCAACCAACACACCTCCTGCTCTGGAATCTAATTTAGAACGGCAGAATTATTGTTGCAACATTAGAACGTTGATGTTTATCAGCTGTCAGTCATCAGTCTTGCAATCTCCCCATCAAGCTTGCGGCTCAGCTCCACTAATCAACGTGCAGGGGACTAATGTACATGCAATTGGGAAGGCTTTCCATCTATTGTTGGTTCAGTGTAAATAAATGAGCTCACACTGACCACACAGAGTGCAGAGTGCTGATGGTGGGTTGGCTCACAATGAAGAGCAATTTGTTAGAGTAATTGAACAGAAAACGACTATCATCGAATCAGTTATTATTAGGCGTCCTCTCCAAATAGGAAACTCAAATTGACCATCAAGATCGAAAGCAGAGTGTACATTTCAAAGACAGTCTGTTTTCAATAAATGTGTGTGTGTGTGTGTGGGGGGGGGACCTATCCCGTACATGTGTGTGTGTGTGTGGGGGGGGGGGGGTGGAGTGGGCGAGGGCGAGGGACCTATCCCAAACGTGTGTGTGTGTGTGGGGGGGGGGGGGGGGAGGGACCATTCCCGTACATGTGTGTGTGTGTGGTGTGTGTGTCTCTGTGCTTGTAGTCTGTAAGCCTTTCGACTCACACTGCCAGGTTTCACTTCACCCTTCAATGTACAGTAGGCAACTCTGTCGCAATACTCAAGTAGGCCTGCAGATGTACTGTACGACTGAAACTGTGGCTGTGGCTGTCATGTGAACCTGTGGTCTGTCTGTACGGCAGCCTCACCACCGACCTCTCACACAGCGTGAGCATCCAGGAAGCGATGAGCCAGAAGAGCAGGATAAACACCAGCAGCGTGCGCCCGGGGTACTTGTTCATCAGCACCTTGAGCACGAAGCGGAAGGTGAAGTTGATGTTGTTGAGGGAGCCGATGCTCCTGTAGGAGGCGCTCAGGAGCACTTTGCTGTGCAGCAGGATGGCCCTGTGCACCAGGTAGAGACGCAGGAACATCAGCGCAGACAGCAACAGCTCCGTGTTCAACAGCGCCTCCCCGTGGCGGGAGGACACACACAGAGACGCGGAGGAGGCGGAGGAAGAGTTGGCCTCAAGCTCGCCTCCGTCCTGGGTCAAGGGAACGGCCAGCTCCCAGTAGGTGCCCACCGGATGGATGGCACAGACAAGGAGCTCCAAGGAGATGCCAAACACTCTGTGGGTCGTCATGGCTATCCGCCAGTCCACTTGGTTGTGATCGATGATGAAAAGCTATAGAAAAGGGGGGGTTGAGGGGAGGGGATAGAAAGAAACAGACAGAAAGAGAGAAAGAGGGGAAAGAGAGCAAGAAGAGAGAGAGAGAGAGAGAGAGAGAGAGAGAGAGAGAGAGAGAGAGAGAGAGAGAGAGAGAGAGAGAGAGAGAGAGAGAGAGGGGGCAATAAATAAGATTTTTCTTTTAATTCAGGACTAAGTAAAGGTGGGACTGGGGAGAACTCAAACATGATTAATTTAATTTTGAGATGAGGGCCAAACCAAACACAGTTCCGCCCAAGCAGATACGAAGACTAGTCAAGTCCAGAATGTAAGGGTTTTAGTGGTCGAGCACCTCTATAAATCTCGTCCATTTTCTGGTGCTACACTGAGATTGACAAAAACATACATTTATCCTATAGAAAACAGCAGTGGATCACTGTTGAATAAAATGCACACAGACAATACTCTTTGTATTCCTTACACTCCTGCTAAAGCTGTTCTCACAATGTCAGAACAGACTGTTCTTTGTTTTGTTGCTATGTCAGTATACAAAATGCAGAGCAAACACTGGTTTGACTGTGAATTTGGGAGGACAACACAGTATATCAACAGCCAGCATCACACGCTCTCATACACAAAGCTACAAGGCTTTGGGGTCGCTTTGTTCAAGGCTCGGAAACTGATGTTTTTCTAAACTGAAGCTAGGTTCAACCTGCCCTCATGTGAATCTGTCCTGTTCCACACTGAGTATTTACTTATTTAACTGCCGGAACAGAATGCAAAGATCTTCTTACTAGTGGATGCAAATGAGTAGCTGTACTGTACGTGCCTGAAAGGAGGCCTTCATGTATGCGAGTGTTCAAGCAAAGCAGGCATCTACTGACCAGTGAACCCTGGATACATGGATTGTGACATACAAACCATGGGAATCTAGTCAAAACCAGAATACAAGTGCCAAAATGTGTGTGGAGGAGGAGTGTGTGTGTGTGTGTGTGTGTGTGGGGGGGGTAGATGGGGTTGTGGATCACATTTAGACAAGTGATGGTGTTGGCAGTACTCACTTCTGGGTGCCTGGGTTAAGCTTCTCAAGACCCTGTAGGACCCTGGCCAACACTCTCCCACTAAAATCACTTCACATGAGGACCAGGAGATGACCCACGAGGGAACACACTGTATTGGGAGTTTTTTTTCTTTTTGGACTTTCAATGTTTAAATAACCTTTTCAATCCCATCATGTTATTTGACCTACAATTGAAAGTCGTAGCCTTGAGAATGGAGCACTAATAATTACTTCCGGAGGTCTGAATGAACCAGTCATAAACTGTTTCCTGAAGGTGCACTGAGTTTACGATAGTAAAACATGCTGAAAGTGTCTCACAACATTGGGCTACGGCTTCGATAAAGAAACGATAGCCTCTAGCTCCACCCTCACCTTCCTTATCTCCCTTAAGCACTTGCACCAACTCCCCCGTCCCCCAAACCCCCCCCCCCCCTCCTCCCCCCACACCCCCACACTTCGTTCAACCACACAGCTGAAGGGCTGCAAGCAGCAAGTACTGTAGCAGCATTCGTGGTTACACACATTCACCTGTCTCTTCTCTGGTACTGAATAACATTCGGAGAAACAGGAAACTGTGTAGAAGTTCTCTTACAACAAGCTTGGCACCTGCCACCTGCCCTTCACGTCACGGTTTGCTGGCTATTCCAAGGAAGGAGTGACCAGACAAGGAGGGACTGGGTCTTTTACAGATCCAGTTTTCCAGATCTTCTACCAAAGCCCTGGCGAGATGTTTAATGAGTCAGGACAAAAATAAGACGAAGCTTCCATGTTGTACAAGTTCTGAGATGTCATCTGGGCCGAGTTGGCGTTATTAGCCTGTCAACTATTGCTAGTATGGAGGATTTACAGCCTGGGTAAACACACAGTTCTGACTCCTGCTGATATCTTATGTATATGTTTACACGTGGCTCTTTTTAATAGCACTGTAATATTCTTTGCAGACTGAGAGAGAGTTGCTGATTAGAGGAGGCCACCAAATGACCTGTGACAACTGCAGAGGTCAACGTTTCAGCTGGACAAAAGATCCTACAAATGATGACAGATGTCTGATGATGAATCAATCAATGCCCTCCTCAAAAAGATAATATAAAATAATAGAAACTGCCGGGTGTTTTTCTTTGGCAGTCAAGGCATGTTACACATAGGCAACACATTTACACATGTATCCCATTCTACACATCCTCCTCAAGCCAACCTTGACCCTTGACCCTCTCGCCGGTTGGGAATGAGGTGAAGGCACACTTACCCTGATGTCCTTATAGTGGAAGGCTAAAATGAGAACCAGAAGGCACCCTGTGGATATACTGATGGAGCAGTTGATGATAAAGGCGTAGCTGGAGCCCTGGAAAGGAAGGAGGAAGAGGAGGAGGGAGGAAAGAGAGAAGATAAAAACAATAAAAGGGAGGTTTATAGTTATTATAGTCAGACTCAGTTTCAGGTTCTTTTCCACTTGATTGTTTTCCAGTAGCTGCGTGTTAGCGGAATACCCTGACCTTGGCTTCGGTCTTCGCTTCCATACCGATTTGGTGACAACTTTATTGTCACACATGCACATGCGTATGCACTCACACTGCAGTAGAAAATAAATCAAGTTAATGTGGGCCTATTTGACTAATATAATCCCATTCATTAACTGCATAAAAAGCATTATGTGAACCAAATATATGTAAGTCACTCTCACTGAGTATTAATGTTTTGAATTAATACAATTAACATTTACGTAGACTACATAGAATTTGCAACAGCGGAATGAAGATGGAAGAAAACAATCAAGGGCACAATGCCTTTTATGCACCCCTCATAAAGGTCAACAGGCCCCAAACTGACCCTCTGTCAAACATCTGACTATGCACAGGTCGACATGCCCTAATGTAATAAAAAAGCTTGCTGTTTAGAGCCATGACGTCGACTGATGTAACCTCGATGGAAGTTTTAACGGGGAGTTAATTTAATGACGGGCGGTTTACAGTTTAAAAGATAATTGCAAATTTTCAGACAAAGTTGAGGAAACTTCCACGTGGAGAGGTAGGGAGCTGGATGGTGTGATGACGTTTGTTGGCAAATTCGATTGTTTTCCACAATTTCTCCTGTAGCATCTGCATCATGTCTAATTTTACCCTGGCTAATTGGGAAGCTTCATATGCGTAGCGTTCATTTGAGTGCATTCTATCAAGTCCAAAACACGTTGCTTGCTCTAGGTGTTTACATTTTGTTTTAATTTTTTTCCTTTGGAAACTCAGTAGTTTTAAGCTCTTTTGAAACGACCTAACGTGGTTAACATTGTTGCCTAATGACTTGGCCGGATAACGCACGAGCCACCCAAGACCACGGCTCATCCTCACTGTGTCCACGTTCAACAAAGTTTAATGTAAGGGTTACCTTGTAATAACAAAGTTTAATGTAAGGGTTACCTTGTAATAACAAAGTTTAATGTAAGGGTTACCTTGTAATAACGAAGTTTAATGTAAGGGTTACCTTGTAATAACACAGTTTAATGTAAGGGTTACCTTGTAATACAAGTTGTCCATGAGGAGAATCTTTTAATATGCAAATTATAATCAAGAAGTCTCACGCTTAATGCAGTGTTTACACAAGCTAGCAGCAGTGACATCAGTAGGCCAAAGGCTATAATCAACGTCGTCTGTTTTGTTTCAGTCACAACATGCGGATGTTGTATCGGCTTTACTATAGAAACGCATCCTCTTGGCAAACTGTTCGATGAGACAGGACTTAACTGCGGAAGAGAGAGTTGCAAAGAATAGGACGTGTACGCACTTCAGGATCCCAGGACGGCCTCTCAGCCGTAGGCTACTAGCATTTCCCCAGACCTTGAAATCAGCTGTGCGCCTCGAGGTGAACCTCTTGAATTATTCAAATAGTCTCTAATTATACACCAAATTATGTGGAAAGAGCCATACCGTGAGCAATTTCACTAAGGGAAGTACTGAAATGTGGAAAAACTGCTACAATAGCCCAATTTCCTGCATAATTTGGCGTCCAAGAAAAGACTTAATTGTCAGAGACAGGCGACCAGGCGTTACAGTAAATTTAAACATGTAGCCTAGTTTCATTATTCGTAACGGTTTTGCATTGGTCAAATACTGAAACCCATAATTCTTTATCAAAGCTTACAGTTACTACGGTTTAAATAACCAAGTTCATGTTCTGTTGGTATTTATTACAGAATTTGTTGATATTGACATGAACTGGCCAGTGCATTCTCTATGGAAGTTATTTACTTAGCCTAACTATAAGCAGCTTTATCCGTTGTGATCTGCATGCTAATATAATGCGGGTGCGCCGGTAATCATAGGGTCAGGGTTTAATCTCGGGTGTCGGTCGAACTGTTTCGCTTGCGTGCACGTTATGAGTGTCGAAGCGGTCATTAAATCAAGAAAAATGTTAAGATGATCAAGATAGGCTACGTGCAGTTGAATTGTGGCTTAATTGATCTGTGAGTCTATGCTCCGTTGATTTGCCAGGGGATTAGATAAAAATGTTACTCTCAGTTTCACCCACCAATTCAACGGAAGATTCTCATAGGCATGTTGAACCACGAGACTGAGTTCGGTTAACCAGTTCGAAAAACCTCTACATTAAATTAAGGCAGAATTACCTACATAGCCTTATATATGAGGTTCCAAAAACACCAAACAGCCTAAAGTTGCATACCATACACACATTTGTATGGTCATAACATAAAATGTTAAGGTTTCACAAACACATCATGTGAATAAAAAATGTTTTATTTGGTATTGGGCTCTATTTTGAACCTATTTTAACCCAGGAAATGTTTTGACATGACATGGACTTGTTGAATAGCTAAGTGGTGTTAACAGCCAGCAGGTTGCAATGTCATGATATGCTGGGCTTGCACTTGTTGAGCATTTTATCACTCGCTAATGTCTTGATCGAGACATATAATAATTTAGCAGATCCAGAGCAGTAGCGCATAGTAGCCTAAGCAGAGCAGATCACAGTTTTAACAGGATTTTAGGGACTAGGTCAGCACTAGCCCCCCCCCCCCCCCCCCCCTCTCTCTGACTCTGGCAGGTGACTGCTCAGGTCAACAGGTGTCTTTGACATGGCCTGGGTCTTTGTATTGATCCAGAAAGGAGCTGTCAGCACTTTAGTCCTCCACCAAGAAAAAGCTTTAGCCTTCTTGTGTTTGATAAACATTCCATGTCATCTCTATTAGGTAAGGCGAGGTCATGAACAGTGAACCACGTCTCCTACTGCCTGCCCTCTGTTTCAGTTCCCCTGATTTAAAGACGGATGACAGATTTGTTTTGAAACACGTTTTGCTTGTTTTACGTCAGTTATCTTGACTTTTGACAAAGAAATGAGACCACCATTTATTTTCAATGTTTGCTATAGCCAAAAGTTATTATGCGATAGTATTTATTATCAGTTTATTTTGGAATTAGACTGTAAATGTAAATAGACCTACCGGCTCATAAGCAAATGGACACAGCTCCGCGTGCAAAATCATGAGCAGTATTCCAAGCAGAGCTGTGCCCAAAGCCCACGCGCACAGGCGCTTTTTGTCCTCCAGCAAAAACTTTCTGTCTCGTAGTCTGTAAAGATTGTCCCCCTCAATAGGGGTCACCCGCTTCCCTGTGTGGGATAGTGGGACAGATATTTCCGTCGTGTCCCCGCCGTTTCGATTGATCAATCCATCGCAGTTCATACCGTCCACTTTAGAATCGTTGTTGATGTTGTGGGAGGTCATCTCCATAGCGCACTTGCCACGGCTGTTGCCGTTCTCCCTGTTGCCGTCCACTGCTGCCTCGTCCTCTCCTTGTCCAGCTTCCCCTTTGTCCGTGCTCTGCCCCCGAGTGCGAAAAGACATAGATGGGCAAACCGTGAACCGGGTCCTCCTCCCCTCCGACCCACATGTAAAGTTGAGGATTTAGGAGGTGTGATACGCGCTCACCTGGAAATCGCCACCACCCGCATGGTTACGCGCGCCACTGGCTGTTGAGTTGGACTATGCGCTCATTTGCATGCGTTATTATCAGAGCACACCAGTCTGACACTAGTGTGCCTGGTGTTTGTCTGTTGCGTCTATATTAACAATTTGCATAATGTAGGAAGTTCTACCAGCCGTGCTGTAAAGATTGGTCAGGCATGATTTGAAGGCATTTGTTTGGCAATTCTCGTAGGCTTCAGTGAATATTTTAACGTTCTTTACCTTCTTTACCAAGTGCCATCCAATAATGTTTAGCAATATTTGGGGTTAGAGACTACTGACATGAAGTAGCTAGACCGTGCATTCCCATTTGTTAGATCCTTTGACACCCCCACCGAAATACTGAATAATAAACTCATCATGGGGACATAATATACATTAAATGAGGCTAAATGGCCTTACAGTACTTGATAAGGTTGTTTATGAAGTACCTGTCACGATACCCAAAAGCCAAACCATATAGCAGACCAATAAATGATCAGTGTTCCAAAAATTAAGTGAGCATACTTATCAAAATGGATTGAGGGAGCCCTCTAGTGGCACAATTATGTTAATAGTGAACAAATCAAAAGACAAAACACAATCATGGGAATACACGTCCCAATTACAGTTATTACATAATCACTCCCCACAAACCATAGCCTTTAATTCAACAGAACAGTGTGGTGTATGCAAAAAATGAAACATATCCACACACACAAACACACACACACACACACACGCACACAGCCTCTCACCCCAGTCTGTTGGAGCTTCACTTTTTCCACATTATGTTATGTTACAGCCATATTCCAAAATGGATTCATGGATCAAGTATTTTTGAGCATGATGCTACAAGCCTGGCACACCAATTCTTGGGCAGTTTCTCCCATCTCTCAAGCTCCATCAGGTTGGATGGGAACGTCGGGGAACAGACATTTTCATATCTCTCCAGAGATGCTAAATCGGTTTCCAGTCCGGCCGAAGCCACTCCTTTGTTATCTTGGCTGTGTGCATAGGGTCTTTGTCCTGTTGGAAGATGAACCTTCGCCCCAGTCTGAGGTCCAGAGCGCTCTGGAGAAGGTTTTCATGAAGGATGTCTCTGTACATTGCAGCATTCACCTTTCGGCTGTTACATAACAACGTGTGGTAAAAGTGGAGCGCTGTGAATACAAAAAAATATATATTAGTAATTTCAACACTATCAAATACTATTGAATTTACAAGTAACACAGTAAATAGAATAAACAAACTTAAACTTAAGTGTATACATGTATCAATATAAATTATATTAACAAAAATTTACGCTAGGAGAAATAAAAGTTTATATTAACATATTTAAATGAGTACAGATTGTTACTGTTTTAAAAATCTTTTGTTTAAGAGATTTAAGCGCTGAATACTTTCTGGATGCAGTTTAGAAACAATGTCCTACACTAACATGAGTCAGGTGGCTGAGTGGTTAGGAAATCGGGCTAGTAATCAGAAGGTTGCCGGTACGATTCCCGGCTGTGCGATATAAAGTTGTGTCCTTGGGCAAGGCACTTCACCCTACTTGCCTCGGGGTATGTCCCTGTACTTACTGTAAATCGCTCTGGATTAATTTTGTCTGCTTAATGACTAAATGTAAAATGTAATCCCACACAAATCTGTCCGCCAAAGCATCCTGTCCCAGTGCAAATATCTAAAATTGTCATTAATCTGAGCACAAAATGCAGATTTTTGGAGCTATGTAATAAAAATCTTTTAGACTCATCTCTCTAATAATGCCAGGAATTTCTGTGTGTGTATGTATGTATGTAGCCTATTTAGGTATCCTCTTTTTAGAATCAATTTTTAGGACAGCGAGTTTCCCACGATTATCTCAAAAACTGGGCATTGGGCGGTTCATATTTTGCAGGCGTCATTTTTATAATCCAGTGGAGGACAGTGCAGCATTTCGACATAAAAAAACGTGACTGATAACATGATGTTTTCTATTTTTCCTGTCACCAGGTATTGTGAAATAATTATATAAATAATTGTAAGTACACTTTGTTTAGATAATCTGCAGGAACACAAGCAACCATTCAAACCATTTCTTATTTATTTGTTCTTGCAGCCCTACCAAAATAACAAAAAGCATTTGTCCCTGTTTGCTCTGACAACTATGTACAAAAAAGCATTGGGGGGAAGCACCCTTCCTGCAGATGCCTGAAGGGAGCGCCAATATACCAATTCCCCACAAACGGAAATGATTTACATGAAAAAATGCCTGCTCGGTCTGCCCGTGCCTAAAACCGCCCCTGCGTGTGTACAACAAAAGTAGCAAATACAAGTTTCCACCAGGAATGAATTTTATTCTTAGACCAAACACACTACGGATAGTAAAAGATTGCCTTAGAAAAATCCAGCCTCCTCATCTCATTACCCGCTTATCTAAGCCACTTGAAGAGTTAAGATAATGGAAGGCATCAGACTGGAGAGCTTGGATGCTTAAAAAAATATATATATATTGACCATGTATTGAAGGTGTGCAAATACAACTGTATTTTAAACATCTCAGTCAATTGGTCTCAGCTGTTTTTTTCCTGGAGTCTATTACCTATTAAGAAGTCAACAAGGCAGATGTCAAGCTTCTTGATTTTGTCATAAAATGTCAGTTATTTATGGAAGACAGCCATGACTTTCAACGTGCATCTTGTCACTCACCATGCAACGTCAGTTACTGTGGGGCCCACTGTGGGCACTCTCTTTCTTTTTGAAAGTGCAAACGGCAGGCTGTTCAAGTTGGTCCATGGAACCAAATGTGTTGCTGTTCAGATCATTAACACGTTTCTGTTGCATCAAGCCTTGGTGTGTTTTGCAACATAACATGTGATCGGTGATCGTGTTTTAAACTTCTTATTTTGTCCTTAATGTGTGTGAGCCTACACAAATTTACAGATAATTAACAGATTTCCATTTGAATGATTTTATATTTTTAATTCTCATGGAAGAATTTATTTTGTAAAACTGAAATGATAGAAAAATGCAGCAATTAATACCACATAGAATAGCTGTACATACACTTCACTATCTTAAAAACAGTATCATAGTACTGCCATGATGCGGCAGGAAAGGTACAAAATAGCTACTGTAACAGATCACAGGAACAAATCCACTGTCCTGGCAGAATGTTAGGGTTGGGCTATGTTTGTTTCCCGAGGAAGACAAACAGTCCTTCTCCCAGGACCCGTGGCAAAATAAAACAAGTACACAAGTCATAAAAGAAAACACAAGTCATAAAACCAAATTTGGGGTGGATGGACAAATAAGAAAATACAACTTCCTCCACTCAAATATATGCAAAATATATGTCCTGTCACACCTCTTTCAGTCATCTCTCTCCCTCCCAACCAGAATCCTCTGGCATTCTATGGGTCTCAGCTAATTACCCAAACTTGCTTCAGGTGTGTATAATTAATCCTATCCACATTCTGATGGAAGAGTAGAAGTAGGTCTGGGCTTTGCCTCCCCCTGACCTGAGACCATATGTCACACTACCATTGATACTACTCATAGCTAGTTCAACATCGGCAGAATTCACAAGTAAATAGACCAATTATTTGTTTGTAAACATTCGGGATGCACGCGCAATGTGGTTGCAGAAAACCGGGAAAAGATAGCATTTTAACTGGCAAAAGGACCGCACGGATTATACAAATAGTTAGACTTCAAAAGATCAAAAAGGTCGAGGAGGACAGGCTTTAAAAGAGAAAGTGATTACCCATTGATCTGTCGCATCCGAATTTTAATTTGGGTCACGAAAGTCTTGAAATTTGAGTGAGAATGTTGCCCGGTACAGACCGCATCGAGCGGTAACCATGTCTTCACGTCATGTCACAAAGTTAATAATTTTACAGTTTTACAGCCAATTCTACATTTAAAAAGTTGAGCAGGGCAGCTTTCAAGAAATATGGGAATTCTGCTTTTAGCCAGCTGGTCCGATAATTTTTGTGATTTGTTTAAACTGGCAATCTGAGTGAGGCTGCGTCCCCGTTATACTGTTTGACGTTAGCCTAAGTCAGACTCGCTCACTGGCAGTGTGCTCAATGTTGTATTTCACTCCATTCTACAACAGAAACGTTAGGGAGGACTGCCTAATGTATATACAAGCCTGATGAAGATAGCCAGCATCTCGGATTTCTTTAACCAAGCCTGTTTCATTCATCATTTGCCTGAGAAAGCGACCTCCGTTAGTCAGGCTAGTTTTGCCCGATCACTTGGTCAGGCTTTTTAAGGGTATCGGGGTCAAGTGACTTTTGTGCATAGACAAGTGAAACGTAAATGTATTTGTCCAAAGGCCAAGAGCCTCAAAAAGTTAATATCAAGCCCTGCAATCCAGTGGCCAGAGATATATGATGACCTGATCGACACTCCAAGAGTAATAGACCGGGGAGAAGTTTGTCTTTTGCAACCGACATGCGCGGTTGAGCCTGCTTGACAGTTGTGTGACGTAGGGTGATAATTGGTCTATAAAAGCAAAAGTATTTAAATGTGACACATTACATGACTAACATATCAATTGTGATTTGAGCAGGAACTATGACCTGGCTGTGTCACAACAACCAATGAAAACAACGGCAATAACTAAAAAGATAATAATGAATTACCCAAAGCTGACTATATTTGGTCAGACAATTTATGGTGAATGTATTTGTTCAGACCATATTTTGATCTGGTAGATTCCGGGCATGTTACAGATTTTCTATTATCATTGATTTGTGCAACCAGTTTAAGAATTAAGTTTTAGAATTTTCAGATATATTTTAGATTATTAACAACTGGAATAAGCATTTAAGCTATGCTACCCAGCCTGCCTGGCTACCCTTGTAATTACCATTGTCAGTCGGAGCGATATGATTAATTAGTATATAGGAAAAAATGAACATCAACTTGGCTAGGCTGGGAGACCATCTTAAACCAGTCAACTCCATCTTAAACCAGCACAGAGCCAACCAGCCTAGGCTGATTTTAGCTGTTCTTTTCAGTGAGGAAACTTTGTCTTTTTCTTATCAGATGGCTAAATAAAAGTCTCTTGGAATATTAGAAAGGCGGATTGTGTTTGTTGTCATAAAATACTATGTAGGATACTGTTCTGTAGCTCTATGACAATCAATAGTGAGTATAGCAGATATTTGGGCAAAGGTGTTTCCAGCGTCGATTTAAGGGTAAACAAGGTAATAGGCAAACAGTCTTGTCCTATCTGAATGAAAAATTCCTAGACTTCCCCAAAATAACATTAGGTTTTTTGTTTCCCCCCATTATCTATATAAATGTTATTAACTTTATATATAATATGCATTGAGTTGTGTTGTACTTTATCAGTTAATCGGTTCTCCAAATAACCCAACAAAGAACAAATACTTCAGCAGATTATACATATTTAGCATTCATTCTTTGTGTCCCTCATAAACTTTCATATAGATCTGCTAACTAGATCTACCACCTCTCCCTAGAGGATGCATCAAGAACTGCAGGGCCCTAAAACTGTCAGGGCCTTAACCGTCGGTGTTCCAGGGGTGCAGGCTCCCCATTCAGGTCACTCAGCGCAGACCATCAGACCCACACCCCCTCAGACAGTTAGTCAGAGCTAGAGATGTTCACTGACATGCTAGACACAACATTTATTTTGACAGACTGTTACATCATGTTACAAAAACTCACACATCATCACACACCTTGTTTTTTTTTGTTGAGATATAAACATTATATTCAGGCCTACACTCAAAATGTTCGGGGCAAAATGTTCAGCCAAGGTCCTAGGTAGGGGCTTTGGCACTAAAACTGTCAGGCCCGTTTAACTGTCAGTCCTCCAGGGATGCAGGCTACCCTTACAGGTCACTCAGCATGGACCATCATACCCAGACTCCTCAGACAGTTAGTCTGAGCTAGAGATGTTCACTGACATGCTAGACACAACATTTATTTTGTTACATCATGTGAAGAAAACTCACGCATCATCACACACAGTTTTTTTTGTAAAGATATAAAAATTATATTCAGGGCAACACTCAAAATGTTCGGGCTGTAGCCCCGGCAAAAATGTATGTGTATGATAGAACAACATATTGTCATTATAAAACAACTCAAAATAGTCACAATTTGGAGGTCTAGGTACAGTGCATAGCGTGTTTAGATTGCTTCAGTATAGAACACTTTTTGGGGATAGTCATGTTATTGGGGAAGAGGGGGGGGAGAGAGGAAGTTGGGGTGTGTTGTGCATTCCAAAGATAGGTGTGGATATCGAGACATGATGAACAGATAGAGTTCTGTAAAACACACAAAGAAATATCCTTTACACCACATTATGTAATAGGCACAAAACAAAGATGGCAAAGGGATGCGATCATGATGGGGAGGGGTGTTACAGGGCAGAGGATGAGCAGATTGTGAGCACAGAGGAAAGCTGCAGAGAAAGATGGTTGGATGAGGTGCATCATCCTTGGACTGTGCTTCTCAGTGGAAGAGGGAGACAGAGAGCAGGGGGGCCACCAGGAGCAGCAAGCTCACGGTGAGGCTCGCGGCGGGACTCGCAGCAGGACTCGCGGCAGTACTCGCGGCGGGACTCGTGGCTGGACTCACAGTGGGAGTCCGTGCGTCGTTGCACAGGTTGCCATCACAGCAGTCCAGATTGACGCTCATGCCTGGCAGTTGAGCTGACATTGACCCTGCACACATACTCTTGCTGGCACATCCCTTCAAGGAAACCTTCTGGCCTGAGACATCAGCTACAAGCACAAGAAGAAGCACTGTTATTCCCTCGGTTTACCGTCACACCTGTGCTGTGCACAGACAAAGGTGCATTTTTCTGAAAGTCATTTGAGATATAGAACAACAAGCACTGTCATGAGTGGGATTAGACATTTTTGGGAATAATAGAGAACCAGTCATGTGAAACATTACCTATAGTGGAGATACAGCTATTCTCGTCCCCCAGGCAGTTTAGAGTGGTGAGGCAATCCTGGCCGTTGCATGTGAAGCACTGTTTCCCATTTGGGGTACTACTGCTGGATTCTGTTGAGCAGAAAAAGAAGCACTGAAGTTACCATAGGCTATAGACAAGGTATAACCAGTGGAAAGTTCTTGTATTGCATTTTTACATGACAATCTTTTTCTCCTTGAATTGAATTTGTTATTAGAATGTCAGATTCCAATTTAGATTTAAGACGGTTTATCAGGTGGTACAATATAACAATCATAATAATATTGGTTTTACACAATAATAATCACAACATATATAATACAAATATAATGAGTATTTGTAATAAATATGTTTCTTTTAAATTCATCATTTAGATTTAACTTACTAACAATAATATTGGTTTACAGGTAAAGACTAACCTGGGACAGTCTGAGAGTTGCAGAGGTCCGTGGTGCAGCACTTGCTACTCAGCGATGTCCTTGAGATTCCGAAGTTAATTGACCCTGCCAGGCACTGAGCAGGCACAGCACAGCTCTTCAGGGTCATATCTGAGATTGTTGACCCTCCTTTATAGTCATGGAGAACAATTACAGTGATTCAAAACAGGATTTAATGATATCTGTAATTATAACAATTCGGCCAATAACCCGTATCGTGATAAAGCCAATATAGGCTACATCATAATAAAATGTAATGGGTTTCAAATATCTGACCCGCGTGAGTTGTGACCCTCATTGCTCCACATTGAGTGGAACTGGGACATTCCTTCTGGGTGTCCACGCATGATCCATCTGCCCCGGGTAAGCACTCGTAACAGGTGAGTGTGAAGGCTAAAATATGGGTGTATCAGAACAGGTTATTTCGGTTATTATAAAACTGCAAATGAATTGACAATAGACCTGTTATAATGACAATACAATACAGAAGGCAATGATTCTAGTTGGATTAGGCTGCTTTTTATTTGGAAGTCACATAACCAAAACTTTAGACTATTAATCTGCAGCATAGGTAGCCTGATATATTTTATCTGAAACTATGCAACCAGTCTACGATAGGCTTTCGTGAATTTGAGATTTAGCTTACCCGTGGAAAACAGCGCACATCCAACGAAAAGTACGAAATGCATCGTGTTTAATGTATGAAAGTCCGACTGATACTGGGCGAGTTGAAGCTTTTAAATGTGTTTTCTGGGAGTGGTTTATTGGGAGTGGTTATAAAGAAACTTAATTTCTGAAAAAATCGATGGGTAGGACATAACACAGGCCACAATCAACTGAAGTGAAACATCAGTACATATAGATTGTTTTTACGGTAGGCTAATACGTTAAATTCTGGTGGTCCCTGCACGCAATTTGGTTTTAAGAAATCGTAGTCTATCGTAGTCTATAACCAACTTAGTGTAAGTAGCCTATTGTATTGTCAGTATTGTAAAGTGCAGTAGAGTATAGGCTACTGACCTAGTTTCGAATGTATGTGCTGCATGATTTGGTTTAATTTCTTCAGGTCGTGTAGGCCTATCAACATCGGCGTATTTTAAATTTGGATTATGATCACCTGCGAAAACTGTAGGGTGATGTGGTCAGGTAATGTGGGACACTTTTTTGGTAGAGGCTTCAGTAGACTTACAAAATAATTGTTAACTCGCCACTGTGCTGTTTCTGTAAATCGTTTTTAGGGCTTACGAACATTTTCATGTTGGAATGAAATGGGAAAACACAATATTTTAGAAGCTACAAACTTTCAAACAACATGACCCCCTCTCTCACTCAGGCAGCATTTTCAGGTAATGTGGGACAGCTTGTCTGGTCAAGTGGGAGTCATTGTCTTTCAGCTTAGTCTGCTAATATAATAATAATTAGTTTAAAAACAATGCTAGGTGCAAGGGTGTGGCAAGATTCATTTAGTTGTGGGGGTTGACTTATACAATAGGCATTAAGTTTAACTGATGTAAACCTTAGTGATCTGCAGTTTATGTGCTAGCTAGCTAGTCCCACTGCATTAGCTGTCACACTTACAAGTCTGAAAGCGCTGGTTCGATGACAGTGTAAGTTGTTATTTAGTTGGGAACTTAAGCTTTTGAGAACTGTTGAATTAAATTATTTTTTATATCATAAACACAGCATTAGTAGAGTAGATGTCCCACGCAGAGGCGTGTCCAGACATTTTTGATAGGGGTGGCACCAGGGGTGGCCCGCCTCTGACTGGGCATACAGCCAATCATATTTTAAGATATTGGGGTGGTCATTCAGATTTCAGGGGTGGCCCGTGCCACCATACACATTTTTTTGTGTGTTTCAATCAGTGGTTAAATCCCTTCAATATGCTGCAATAGTACTCATTGTAACTTCATTTAAATTCCTTTGCCAGCCTTATCATTGAGAAATATAGTGTCATATGCCGCTGAATTTTCAATACGTTTTTTGTGTATAGACCTCTTGTCAAGCCAGATCACGCCTACTCTGATGATGTCAGACAAATAAAAACCACTGCATAGTGACCAAGTGTTGTATTTAGAGTCAAGATCTGCTCAGGTGATTGGATGTCAGTTTTGCACATTAAATCATCAAAATGCATAACTGTCCCACTTTACCTGATGTCCCACATTATCTGAACTCACCCTGTGCTAAAAGTTTGCGACATTGTATGCACCAACAAACAACCATTTGCAAATGTCAGTCTTGTAAGTGCAACATCGAATTGAATACACTGTTATTTTGTTTGTTGTGTATTTTCATTTGTAGTTATTTGTTCTCCTGCCCCTTTAAGAAGAAAAGAGAGACCGGAGGTTGGGGGTTGATTTGAAAAGGGAGAGGAATGTTCTTTGCTGTTTGCAGACTGAATTAAAGAAAGAAACGTGAAGTTTCACCGTCTATGTCTTATCTCTTACATTGTCCCCGTTGTTCTGCTAAATTACTAATTGTAATTTAAATTAAACTGCGGAAGACACTGGAAGAAGAGAGGACCAGGATCACACCAGAGTGATGTGAGAAACTAGTGATGTCCTCCTGCGACTATAAATGTGCACTTCCTACGCATTTCTTACAACACAACTGTAACCCTCAAACGGTAGCCTACCTCACCGTGTTAAAGTTGGTTGGAAGTTCGATATTCAACAGATATTCAGATGCCCACGTCTGTTTAGGGACCATCGACAAATGACACATTTCAAATTTCAGCAGTCAATAACTTTTCAACAACATGAAGTAGGAACATAAAAATTATGTTTAAATGTTCAAAATGCATGCATACACATTGCACAGTCTTTATTTGGTTTATTTTCATATCAGATTGTAACTAAATATTCTTTAATTCAAAATAAATCTTCAAACTTCAATAGCTTTTTGTTCATGTGACCTATCATCATCAAATCACTTTTCAGAGTGTTCATGGACTATGTATACATGTTGCACAGCCTTCAGTTTTTTCATTTTCAACTCCAACTATTTTCAGTGAATTGTTTAGTATTTCAAACTTCAATAGCTTTATGGTCATGTGACCTATTACCCTCAAATCTATTTCAGAGTGTTCACTGACTATGCATACATGTTCCACAGCCTTTAGTATTCTCATTTTCACCTCACATTTTTTTCAATGAATTCATTAGTATTTTAAACTTTAATAGAGTTTTGGTCATGTCACATGTCACCCTTAAAGTGTTCACTGAGTAGTTGAATAAAGACCCAGTTAACACGATGCGCATTTGTCGTCTCAACTGGTTACATTCTTTCTGGCACAGAAACAGCTGACCAGCTGACTCATCCCCTTGCGTTTTGATTTGCTGTTCTAAACCTACTGATTGAAGGTGTACGCTAACCTCCAGAAAAAGACTATCTAAACCCGTGGTTTAAAAACTGTTTCTTACCCAATGCAACGTAGAATTCCTTACACTTTACTCGTGTGGACAACACACTCTGCAGTGTATTTGTATGTTTTTAAATACAGTTTTTTGTGTTGTCAATAAATATTTGGTGTTAAATGTAAGCTATATATATGTAGCCTACTGTCTAAAACGGAGGTTGTCATGTAGTGTAGTCAAGTGTGTGTAGAATGTGATTATTAATAGGACTAAGAAATCCACCCCATTTATTACCAAGATATAACGTGTTGAATAACTAAATAAATTATAATATTATCAATATTAATTACTATTTTAAAAGGCAGAAGATTCTTGTAATCATTACAGAATACTGTATTTTTCGGATAAGGCTCCACAACAACTAATACTATGGAGCTTTTTTTCTACTAAACTACAAGAATATACATCAAATAAAAATACAAAAGTTATGATTTTCTATAGAAAAGGCTAGATGATAGGACAAATAATCAGAGATATGACAAAAACAAGAACAATGCATTGCAAATGGTTAAGCCATTTTAGTGAGTGCTTGTTCCAACTGGACAACACTGACTGATAAAGCAAAGGTGAAGCCAGGAGTCCAGTCTTGTGCAGTCTTGATGTCCTTGGTGTCCAGTTGACCCAAGTGATAGCTGTTCATAGTTTAATATAGCAGTCTTCAAAGAGCTGGATCTAGTGATCTGCTTTAACAGCAGGATCTGTGCCTAGTTAGTGCTGTATACAATTGTGCTGGTGCAAGTGGACCGGTGTATTCACTCACTCTTGACGGACTCCCTGGTGGTGAGAGGGGGCAGTGGAGTAGGCCCAATCTCCATATTCAAGTAGTCGTACAATTGTCAAAGATGCTTTACTGAAAGTTAAAGTATAATTTGAAATTATGTAATGAAATAAAAGTAGGCCTAAGTAAATAGTAAACTTTTTAAGTATGTACAAAGTATGGGGAATGTGTCACATCATCACATTATCTCCAGTGTACAGAGATACAATATTCAATTATTGTGTCTCAATACCAACAATTTCATCTCCCTTTACAATAAAAGCATTTTCTTTAGTAGCTTATGCTTCTCTGAAACTCTGTTGATTACAATGACTGTGTCCAAAGCTGTCCTCGTACATCGTTTTTCAACGTTCATTTGTGTGGTTTATTATCATCTTCGTTGTTGTCATAGCATGTGCACTAGCTCCACAGATGTATGTCTCTGGGCCATGGCATCTGACTCACAAGAAACATATTAATAAGGGGAATGGGTGGGGACTTGTAAGAGAAATGATTAGGCTATCCCAGTGTCAGCATATAAAAAGAACCAATGCCTTCCCTGGTTCATGGGCCAGTCAATGGGCAAATTGTTATTCTTCTTATCACGTTTTTATTTTACACCGGCCCAAAAAGTGCTTCAGCCAGCCAGGCATTTGCCCGGTGTGACAAGTTACCAGTCCACTTTACAATTGGCCTTTGGGTTTTACCCCTTACTCCACTTCCTTGGAGTCAAAGGGTTTGGATATGTCACTGTCATTAGCACAAATTGTGATTGGATGAGAGAAAGTCTCAGCCTCTAAATGGACATGTGCAAATGTACTTTGTCAGCAGTTAAACAGGCCTTTGAAATATACAGGTCACATGACCGAAAAGCTTTTGACGTTTCAAACATTCAGAAATTCAGCTACAATAGTGTCAGAGGAAAATCTGAATCAGAATACATTTTTACTCACCAAGAAGGTTAACACAAACATGCAATTTACTGTGGCCGGAAGGTGCAAACAATAAACATACAGATTTTCAATCAAAAAGTATAAAACTACAGTTGTCTAACTAAACCTAGGAAATAACAATCTAAAAAATAAAACAATTTAAATTCTAAATGGTTAAATATTAAAACAAATATATAAATATGATCATATTATAATAAGCATATGTATGGGCAATAGTGCAAAAAAGTTGGCTTGCGCGTAATGCAACAGGTGTGTCGGAAGGAATAATAATAGATAATAGTTAAAGAGTCCTTAGCCTTGTTGAAGAGGCCAGAAGAGGTCGGAAAGAAACTGTTGATGTGACGTGAGGTTTTGGTCCTGATGGACCGCAGCCTTCTGCCGGAGTGGAGTAGCTGGAACAGTGTCCAGGGTGGGAGGAGTCGGCCACAATCTACCTCGCTCGCCTCAGGGTCCTCCAGGGTAGGCAGACTGCAGCCAACCACCTTCTCAGCAGCGCAGATGATACGCTGCAGTCTACTCTTGTCCTTGGCAGTGGCAGCAGCGTACCAGACGGTGATGGAGGAGGTGAGGCATGACTCAATGATGGCTGTGTAGAAGTGCGCCATCGTTGTCTTTGGCATGTTGAATTTCTTCAGCTGCCATAGGAAGTACATCCTCTTTTGTGCTTTCTTGGTGAGGGAGCTGATGGTCAGTTCCTACTTGAGGTCCTGGGAGAGGATAGTACCCAGGAAGTGGAAGGACTCCACAGTGTTGACTGGGGAGTTGCACAGGGTGATGGGGGTGAGTGGGGCTGTATTCTTCCTGAAGTCTTCCAACCAACTTTACCACGGTTCTAGCTTTCGTGACACAATGGTTGTAGTTCTCTAATGTTGATCACTGTCTTTTTCCAGACAGTAACGTTTTTTTTCAGGCCGTTTCATTCAGGTCTCTGCCAATAGGCTCCAGCCCTACCTTATCATCCCATAGTGCTCAATCGGTTTTCTTGTTCGGGCATGACTCATGTGCGCAAGTTACCCATTGCTCTTGAACGAGTATAAATATGTCAGCTGTTGTTTTCAACCCCATGGTTTCTGGGTGTATCTAACGACAGTCAGACAATTTAGTGACAACATAATTCCTCCCTTAGAGGCTTAGCCAACCCTCTCCAAGAAATATACTAGATGAAAAATAATACACACAAAATAAAAATACAAACAATTATTACAGTGCAATGGATACATAATGCAATAAGTGCTATCTTGTAAAGTGCAAACCTTTCTACTTTGGCTAATACATTTCAAATCAAAATTATTGCTGTGCATTCCTTTCTCCACCACATCTATCTGGGTTTCACTCACCTCCATGTCCTTGCCCAGTTGCAACACAACCAAGGAATGGATTACTTGGCAGTTGAGTTTCCACCGCCTCTTTTAGCACGATCCCTTTTTCGGGAGCTGGCTTGAGTGACTCTTTTTCCGTTGTCAAGGTGGCTTTGTCAGATTTCCAAGCCCTCTACCTGTTCCTTCGTCCTAGGTAGCAACCCTGATGTTCCTCCTCTGGGGAGCACCAGCAGGGACCTGTCAGCCCTCATTCTCAAGCCCAGTCCTACGACTGAGAATAACATAGTCATGTGTGTACTTTCCTTCAGGAGAGGTCCTGTGCTGTAACATGGAAATCAAAGTCAATCGGCATGGTCAAGTCTGAACTGGGATCCTTAACACATTGATTCAGATGAAACCAGGGTTGACCCCTCAACAAAAACTTTTACCATTGTCTGAGCTCATTATTGTTAAACTTCCAAATGTATGGAATAATCTCCCTAGTAAGAAACCTTATTACCGTTTGTGCAGGTTGATATATGGCTGTTGTGTCTTTAACCCATCTACTAAACCTGATGTTGCCTAACCTGTATTCGAATTTTGGAGACCATAGACCCATTTTTTGTTGTTACTTATTACTTAGTTGTGGGCCCTTCAGACTGGCTTTTGTCATGTTGTTGCTTGCCTCTAATGGGTCTGGCACTGCCTCTGCCCCTCCCTTATCAAGAGTCCTTCTGGTTAGGGCAGAGCTAGTAACCATTTGACCAACTTAGGGTGGGGGCTGGTCTGCCACCTATTTCCCTGTCAGTGTCATATTGTCAGTTTGGGAAGCAAGCCTGGATTCTCTCAGTGTGTCACAGGTACAAGTGCACCCAGTTCCTCCTCCCTTTTTCTCAGTCTCTCTTTGGGCGGACCCCGCCCAGTATCGTTATTTATGAGGACCTGCATGTCATCACACAGGCTTAGATCAAATGTTCCATGTTTTGGCCACATGGTGAGGGTGCACTTGTTCCATTTCTCGTTCAGTCTCAGGAGTCGTTCTTTCAGCAGAGGGTTCTTTAGAATCAACACCTGTTCCACTGTGGTGCGGGGGACTACGGGTGGCAGAGTCTGGTCATTGGGCCTGGCTGGGCTGTCTTTGCTCCAGAGGACCATCGTTCCCTCAAGCATGTGTGTACCTTTGGGACAGTGGCAGGTGATCTGAGTCAAATACAAGTATATGATTGTCAGATCAATCTCTCCCAGCCCTCAGTTTATTGCTGGTTAGACAATGAGATGTGAATCGGTTTGTGAACTCTCAAGGTTACACCCTTTTCCCTTATATTGTGTTGTTGTCCCATTAGATTGGTGTGGCACAGGTTTGCTGAACAATGAAAGTGTTACAGATTTTCTGTTATCATTGATTTGTGCAACCAGTTTAAGAATTTTGTTTTAGAATTTTCAGATATATTTTAGATTATTAACAACTGAAATAAGCATTTAAGCTATGCTACCCAGCCTGCCTGGCTACCCTTGTAATTACCATTGTCAGTCGGAGCGATCTGATTAATTAGTATATAGGAAAAAATGAACATCAACTTGGCTAGGCTGGGAGACCATCTTAAACCAGTCAACTCCATCTTAAACCAGCACAGAGCCAACCAGCCTAGGCTGGTTTTAGCTGTTCTTTTCAGTGAGGAAACTTTGTCTTTTTCTTATCAGATGGCTAAATAAATGTATCTTGGAATATTAGAAAGGCGGGTTGTGTTTGTTGTCATAAAAGACTATGTATGATACTGTTCTGTAGCTCTATGACAATCAATAGTGAGTATAGCAGATATTTCAGCAAAGGTGCAGATGATTCAACTGCAGCTTATGTCTGGGGTCAGATGGCTGAGTGGTTAGGGAGTCGGGATATTCATAAGAAGGTTGTTGGTTTAATTCCTGGCTGTGCCAGATGACATTGTGTCATCCTACTTGCTTCGGGGAGAATGTCCCTGTACTTACTGTAAGTCGCTCTGGATAAGAGTGCCTGCTAAATGACTAAATTTAAATGTCTGATGGGCTAATATAATTCAATTGCACTGTCTCTGATGAAGCTCTATGGCTACAGTAGCAGATCATGTCATTGCCTTGTCCATCTGATCCAACTTTGTGTGTAATGTTTCAATTAACAAAAACACTAAATTGTCTCCTTTAGGCTATATATGAAAACAAACAGGAAACATCTACAGGTGTTTTAATCCACAGTGCAGATCATTATACTGTCTTAGCCTATCTTCATGCAACGTTTATATTTAAATTGACATAACCAATCAACGCGTCCACATTTATGTTAGGAACGGTTATGTAAGGGATAATGCACAACGTGGTGTACAATATAATAAAATAATGGACAAAGCGGAGGCGTGAACTATCCGACCATCCGTCCACCCAAACCATGGTTTAAAAATGTGTATGTTTCCAGCGTCGACTTTAGGGGAAACCAGGTAAATAGGCAAACAGTCTTGTCTTATCAGAATTATAAATTACTTGACTACCCTAAAATATACAATTTTCTTTGCGTTTTGGTTTACCCATCAAAGATTATACATTTAGCAGTCCTTCTTTGTGTCCCCCATAAACCTTTTCTCTCCCTATAGGATGCATTAAAAACTGCAGGTCTGTAAAACTCTGTGTTCCAGGGGTGCAGGCTACCCTAACAGGTCACTCAGCGCAGACCATCAGACCCACACCCCCTCAGACAGTTAGTCAGAGCTAGAAATGTTCACTGACATGCTAGACACAACATTTATTTTGACAGACTGTTACATCATGTTACAAAAACTCACACATCATCACATCATAGTTTTTTGTTGTTAAGATATTAAAATTATATTCAGGGCTACACTCAAAATGTTCGGGCTGTAGCCCTGGCAAAAATGGATGTGTATGATAGAACAATATATTCTCATTGTCATTATTAAATGACTCAAAATAGTCACAAATTGGAGATCTGGGTACAGTGCATAGCGTGTTCAGTTGGCTTCAGTATATAACACTTTTTGGGGATAGTCATGTTATTGGGGAAGAGGGGGGAGAGAGAGGATGTTGGGGTGTGTTGTGCATTCCAAATATGGGTGTGGATCACAAGACATGATGAACAGATCGAGTTCTGGAAAAAACACTGTAAAAAAAAAAGTCTTAGAAATATCCCCTAGACACCACATTATGTAAAAGTCTCAAAACAAAGATGGCAAAGGGATGTGATCATGATGGGGAGGGGTGTTACAGGGCAGAGGATGAGCAGATTGTGAGCACAGAAGAAAGCTGCAGAGAAAGATGGTTGGATGAGGTGCATCATCATGGGACTGTGCTTCTCAGTGGAAGAGGGAGACAGAGAGCAGGGGGGCCACCAGGAACAGCAGGCTCACGGTGAGGCTCCGTGCGTCGTTGCACAGGTTGCCGTCACAGCAGTCCAGCTTGAAGCTCGTGCCTGGCAGTTGAGCTGACAGGGCCCCTGTACACACACTCTTGCTGGCACATCCCTTCAAGGAAACCTTCTGGCCTGAGACCTCAGCTACAAACACAAGAAGAAGCACTGTTATTCCCTCGGTTTACCGTCACACCTGTGCTGTGCACAGACAAAGATGCATTTTTCTGAACATAATTTGATATATAAAACAACAAGCACTGTCATGAGTGGAATTGGAAATATTTGGGAATAATAGAGAACCAATCATATGAAACATTACTTATAGTGGAGAAACAGCTATTCTCATCCCCCAGGCAGTTTAGAGTGGTGAGGCAATCCTGGCCGTTGCATGTGAAGCACTGTTTCCCATTTGGTTTACCACTTCTGGATTCTGTGGAGCAGAAGCCCTGAAGTTACCATAGGCTATAGACATTGTGGAAAGTTCTCATATTGCACAATTACATGACAATCCTTTTCTCCTTGACTTGAATTTGTCAATAAGTGTCACATTCCAATTTAGATGAAGACGATTTATATAGGCCTAGGTGGTGCAATATAACAAATATACAAAAATATAATATTACGAGCATTTCTATATAATAATATAACCAAATTATTATTAAAAATACATCATATAGATTTAACGTAATAACAATAATATTGGTTTACACGTAAAGACTAACGTTGGACACGCTGAGAGTTACAGAGGTCCGTGGTGCAGCACATGCGATTTAGAGATGTCCATGTGATGCCAAAGTTAATTGACCCTGTCAGGCAGTCAGTAGGTTCAGCACAGCTCTTCGTGGTCGTATCTTCAATCATATCTCCGAGTACTGGCGCTAGTTGATGCATGAAAAACAATTAGGCCTACAGTAATTCAAAACAGGATCACCTGTATTGTGATAAAGCCAATATAGGCTACATCATAATACAAATTAAATTAGTTTCGCATCAAAGTATCTGACCCGTGAAAGATATGACCCTCATTGCTGCACATTGAGTGGAACTGGGACATGTCTTCTGGGTCTCCACGCATAATCCATCTGCCCCGGGTAAGCACTCGTAACAGTTGAGTGTGAAGGCTAAAATATGGGCGTATCAGAACAGGTTATTTTGATTATTAGAAACAAATACATTGACAATAGACCTGTTATAATGTTAAAACAAAATAGAAGGCTTGCATCAACGATTCTAGTTGGGTTAGGCTACTTTTATTTGGAAATCACAACCAAAACCTTTGGCTATTAATCTACAGCAATAGGTAGCCTAATATATTTGAGCTGAAACCAGTCTTGGATAGGCTATAGTGTATTGCAACGTACCTGTGGAAAACAGCGCACACCCAACGAAAAGTACAACGAAATGCATTGTGATGCAAATTGATGATCTATGAAAGTCCGACTGAGGCAGCGCGCGGGTTGACTTTAAATATTGAAAGGCAGGGGCGGATTTAGAAAAATATTCATGGCGTGGCAAGAGGGTTGCAGGAGATTTTGATGGGTCGCACCCCGTGGCAGAAGTGTGTGAGAAAATGAAAAAAACTAAAGACTGTGCAACATGTATGCATAGTCAGTGAACACTCTGAAATCGACTTGAGGTAGGCCTATATAGGTCCCATGACCAAAAAGCCATTGAAGTTTCAAACTTTAAAAAATTAATCTAAAATAGTGTGAGATAAAGATAAAAAAAACTAAAGGCTGTGCAACATGTATGGATATTCAGTGAACACTCTGAAATGGATTTGAGGGATACAGGTCACATGACCTAAAAGCTATTGAAGTTTGGAGATTTGTTTGTACTAAGAAATTTATTTTTAATAACCTGAGATGAAAATGAACAAAAGAAAGGCTGTGCAGCATGAATGCATACATGTTCAACAGTTTAACATTATTTTGACGCTCCTAGTTCATGTTGTTGAAAAGCTATTGACTTTTGACATTTGTAATGTGTAACTTGTTGATAGTCCCTAAACATACGCGTTCTTTCGGAAGCCAAAAGCATTGCCAATGCGGCTGGTCGTAGCGGTGCTAAACAGCGGTTAAAATAACACAATACTGGGCGTCCGAATATCTGTTGAAGATCGAACTTCAAACTAAGACTGTTACTTGTTTAACATACGTCAGCTGTTGTTTTCACTTTTCAACCTCATGGTTTCTGGGTTTATCTAAGGACAGTCAGACAGTTTAGCGACAACATAATTCCTCCCTCAGAGGCTTAACCAACCCTCTCCAAGAAATAAACTGGATAAAAAATGGATACATAATGCAATAAGTGCTATGTGGTAAAGTGCAAACCTTTCTACTTTGGCGAATACATTTCAAATCAAAATTATTGCTGTGGATCCCTTTCTCCACCAAATCTGAGTTTCACTCACCTCCACCTCCTTTGCCCAGTTGCAAACGCAACCAAGGAACGGATTACTTGGCAGTTTAGTTTTTACCGCCTCCTTTAGCAGGATCCTTTTTCGAGAGCTGGCTCGAGTGACTCTTTTGCTCTTGTCAAGGTGGCTTGGTAAGACTTCCAAGCCCTGGACCTGGTCCTTGGTCCTGGGTAGCAACCCTGACGTTCCTCCTCTGGGGCACCCCCAGCTGGGAGTTCTCAACCCTCATTCTCAGGCCCAGTCCTAGGACTGAGAATAACAAAGTCATTTGTGTACTTTCTTTCAGGACAGCACCGTCCTATGCCATAACAGAATCAATTGGGGTGGTCAAGTCTGAACTGGGATCTCTAACACAGTGATGCAGATGAAACCACATGGTTGACCGCTCAACTTGTACTGCGGTCATAGTTGCTCGTCTCTCATT
This sequence comes from Hypomesus nipponensis, assembly GCF_054491055.1. Classification (NCBI taxonomy): domain Eukaryota; kingdom Metazoa; phylum Chordata; class Actinopteri; order Osmeriformes; family Osmeridae; genus Hypomesus; species Hypomesus nipponensis. The sequence goes on along the minus strand of NC_140362.1, from coordinate 3,997,984 downwards.
GAGTGGACCCTCTCAGTGAGTAGTGTTCCACTTCCTCTGGTAGACTTTGACAAACACGTTGTCACCAGGCTGGATACAGGAGACCACGAGGATCCGTCTCTCTCTCCTTCTCTTCCTGCAGAAGTATCCCATGGTGTATTCTAGACATTAAGCACTTCTACAAAATAATTGTCTTCAACAAAAGCTTTTACCATTGTCTGAGCTCATTATCGTTAAACTTCCAAATGTATGGAATAATCTCCCTTGTCAGAAACCTTATTACTGTTTGTGCAGGTTGATATTTGGCTAGTGTGTCTTATACCCATCCACTAAACCTGGTAATCATTGATTTAATGTTGCCTTAACCTGTACTCTAATTTTGGAGAGCATAGACCAATTTTTTGTTGTCACTTATTACTTAGTTGTGGGCCCGTCAGACTGGCTTTTGTCATGTTGTTGCTTGCCTCTAATGGGTCTGGCACTGCCTCTGCCCCTCCCTTATCAAGAGTCCTTCTGGTTAGGGCAGAGCTAGTAAGCATTTGACCACCTTAGGGTGGGGGCTGGTCTGCCACCTATTTCCCTGTCAGTGTCATATTGTCAGTATGGGAAGCAAGACTGGATTCTCTCAGGGTGTCACAGGTACAAGTGCACCCAGTTCCTCCTCCCTCTTTCTCAGTCTCTCTTTGGGCGGACCCCGCCCAGTATCGTTATTTATGAGAACCTGCATGTCATCACACAGGCTTAGATCAAATGTTCCATGTTTTGGCCACATGGTGAGGGTGCACTTGTTCCATTTCTCGTTCAGTCTCAGGAGTCGTTCTTTCAGCAGAGGGTTCTTTAGAATCAACACCTGTTCCACTGTGGTGCGGGGTGTTATGGAAGAATTTCAGTGGCACTGTGTAGATCTGAATAGTCAAGGGATATGGTTACAATACAATTTACTTAGACTATACAATACATATGTTTTAAACAAAGTACTTTGTGATCAGTCATTAACGAAGGAGGTGCCGTTCACACAGATCGTTCGTAAGAGTGATAGCCAACTATCACACATGCTCAACCTTATATAAACTTTAGATCAATGGCATTCTGTAAGATCAATCAATCAATATAGCAAACTCTGTGATTGGCTAACTCAACTTAGTGAAAGCTTGAAACAATACATCTCCACCAAGAGTCCCAAAGTTCTTTGTTGTCTGGCTCTCTCCAGAGCAGTAGATCCACAGGGGTTGACCAGTCAAATGGTCGACTGTCCTTTGTGTGACCATCTTCAAACAAGAATTAGACTTCCTGTCTCCTAAACTTCATGTCTCCTAGTTAGGTGTTATAAAACTACAGGTGGCATGTCTACCAAATGAAGTCGAATCAACATACATTGTATCAAGCTTCTTATCCAACTGGAAACTTTTCCTAAACACATACATTGTACATAGGCCCAAAATTTCTACAACAGGGGGACTACGGGTGGCAGAGTCTGGTCATTGGGCCTGGCTGGGCTGTCTTTGCTCCAGAGGACCATCGTTCCCTCTAGCATGTGTGTACCTTTGGGACAGTGGCAGGTGATCTGGTCTTCAACCTACCCAGACGCTCCAATGTCACCCCACTCCTCATCCCCCCTGGTACTGACCTTCCGAGCAGTGAACAGGTCTTCACCGGCCTACATCCAGTATCTCCTCCAGCCTTACACCCACACCCTCTACCTACGGTCTTCTTCTGACAACCGTCTGGTGGTCCCACCTCTCAAGAGCGCCGCTTCCAACCCAAGCTCTTCTCCTGTCTGGCTCCCCAATGGTGGAATCATCTCCCCACGTCCATCAGAGATACTGACTGTCTCCCCACCTTCATGAAAGTGGCCCTTCTAAATGTTAGATCACTAAATAACAAAACATCTCTAGTTAATGATCTGGTCAAAGAAAACAACTTAGATTGCATCTGTCTAACAGAAACCTGGCTAAACAATGACACGGCAACAGCAACTTTGATAGAAGCGTGTCCGCCCGGTTACAGCTTTCGCCAAGTTTCTAGAAATCAAAAAAAGGTGGAGTCGCCGCAGCTATTTTCTCCTCTGAACTATTGTTCAAAATCACTGAGCTTTGAGAATGTTCTTTTATTAAGCCATGTCAATCATAAATAGCCTCTCACCCTTGACAGTATAAATGATCCAAAAGGTTTAGAGCCATGCACTCACCCCAAATCACTTAGTGTTCATGAAAGCCTTTGTTCCTCTCCCTCCCCCAGGGAAATTCGTAGCAGAAGATTTGTATCTTAAGACAAGGTGGGGCAGAGTACAATATTTGAATATTGAAATTCTGGAGTAAATGGAGGAAACATCACCCCCAGACAACACTGGCACTCCCCAGAACGTGAATATTGGAGATGTTGTTATTGTCAAGGAGGAAGGGATTCCACGCAATGAGTGGAGACTTGGAAAAGTACTTAATATTTGTCAAGACAAATATGGACTGGTGTGAAAGGCCACAATAAAAATACAAAATGGAAAGCCAGGAAAGGATAGTCAACAATTCACTAAAACTTCCGCATAGAGATAAGGTATCAGACTTGGTCTAAGTGTTTACAGGAATTACTTGGTTCTAGAAATTACTGGATTTAAATGTTTGAAGTTATCATAAATCATTGTAATTTGGTGGGAGTGTGACTGTCTTGAAGATACAGGTTTCAGTTATTTAAGAATATTATTTAATGTAAATTAATTTAACTGTTTTAGTCTAACAAAGGATTTTAATGGTAAGGAAAATAAAGTATACCAATTAGAAATATGTTTTGGTTACTGCTATAATGCTTTTATTAGGTAAGTGTGGTTTTTTTGTCGAGTCATGCGATAGAATAGAAAAGCCGTTATTGTCATTGTATTTGCATACAACGAAATTTGGAGTGCTTCTCCTGTTGGTGCAACGAAGGACAACATTTAACACAACGACAACATATAACTACAATATTACTACCAAATATAACTAAATATAACAATATTACTACCAAATATAACTACCAACTAACTAATATAACTACCAAAAAACAGTACGAATAGCTTAAAAAATAGATATATATATTTTAACAAAGTGCGGTGGTATAGATTGAAGTACTTTCCTGAGGAACAATAAATATATCAACAGTACTTCCCTGAGGTGCTTTACAATAAATACAACAGTTTTGTTCATACACATGTGTAAGGTGACTGAGATGATATGTGTGACGTAGTCAATAAAGTGATTAGTGTTTAGTGTATGTCTTTATTTAGTGTTCTGATGGCCGTCGGGAAAAAACTGTTCTTAAGACGTGTGGTCCTTGCTCTAAAGGATCCGTTCCGTCTGCCTGACAGCAGGAGAGTAAACAGGGGGTGGCCTGGGTGAGAGGATTCTTTCAAGATGTAATTGGCCCTGCTAAGGTAGAGGGAGGGGGTAATGGATTCCAGGAAGGGCAGGGAGCAGCCAGTGATTGTTTGGGATGTGTTGATGACCCTTTAGAGGCCTCTTTTGTGTGCTGCGGTCTAACCGGAGAGATGCAGTAGGTTAGTATACTTTCGACAGTGGTGCTGTAAAAGGCCACCATGATCTGAGCTGGGCATTGTGGGTCAGAGAAAAGAGAATGGCTGCAGAGGAAAGTCACAGGTTGCACCTCAATAATTTCAACTTTGTCTTTTTAATTTCTTATTTTCACGCTGTTTGTTGAAGGAATAGAGAGAGAAATGTACTATTAAACCTCAAAGAACTTCTGTACAATGTGTGGACACTACGTCAAAAAAATTAAAAGTGTTGTAAAACGGGTTAAGTTCACTGTTAGCCTCAGCACATAATGACAGAGATTCAAAGTCTATGATGAGACATGGAAGCAGCCTTATGAGGGTAGGCCTGAAAGAGGAGTTAAAGGTCCATCACAACTTATTAACGTGCCATACTTTGATATTGTACGGGGCTTTGTACCTGATTATATGCATGCTGTCTTTCTTGGTGTAACTAGACAAATCACAGCATTCTTATTTCAAAGTAATGTAGTGACAAGCCCTAACACTGTTGCCACACCCCCTCCCTCTCAGAGCTTTTACTTTAGAGTAGTGTAGTGACTAGCCCTAACACTGTTCCCTCACAGCAAGAAGGTCCTGGATTCGATTCCTGATTGAGACCCACCGGTGCTCAGGTGGGTAATCTTCTGGGCCTTTCTGTGTGGAGTTTGCATGTTCTCCCTGTGCTCACCTAGGGGTTCCTCTGCTAATAACCCCTACACACACAAAAAAAACATGCAGAACAAATACTCTACTGCCCGTGTCCCTGGCCATGACGTGGGTGAGCGCTTGGTCCTGGTCCCCAGGTGCCGCAAACAAAGGCTGCCCACTGTTCCTGACTGTCCCGGGAGGAGGGCAGTCATGGATGGGAGAAACGCAGAGGACAAGTTCCAGTTTGTGTGTCCTAGATTGTGTATGTGTGTGTGGGGGGTTGTGCCCGGTTGTTATGGCGCAATATCTGTGACTGAGTGTGAACCTCTGCAAACCAGGGCAATCAGATGAGAATGGCTAAATTCGAGGCATCTTACAGCAACGGGGGCTACGAGCCATCGCGATACATCCGTTGTAAACAGCGCATGTTGCCGCCCCTCTCCTCCTTATTAGCATTTAAAGCTACAGACACAGAAACAGCACGTTTTGAGGAAAACTCATTGTGGGACTACTTGTAGTGGCTGTAATTATGCACCAAGTCTGAATTTCGGGAAAGATACTTCAGATACAGTAATAGGGAACTAAGCTACTAAAGCATCCAAAAACAGCATATCATGTGACCTTTGAACGTTGCTACTTTAACAGTAGTTGCCTTGCATTGCATACAGTATTACTAATCCGCCTCTGCTCCTGTGTACCAGAGACGTCTACAATCTACGGTTCTCTCCTAACTACCTCTTGTGTTGCACTTGACAGTGACAGGGTTCACCTGTCACTGCCCAGGCAGTGCCTATCCCCTAGTTCTTAACTAGGGGATAGGCAATCCAAGGCGTTCCGAAACACTAAGACAATTGAAACATTCGAGTTGGGGCCTTTGAAACGCTGTAAACTTTTACTCAACAGTGACATCTGATGGCAGCTATGACTGTCATACACAAGTCTTATTGCTAATTCCTCAACTAAATCGTATGGGTCATTCTGGTTGAACGGAATTATTTCCGCCCTGCAAAGCAGATGGCTTGGTACCGAATACGGGAGTTATAGCTTTTGTTTACCGATACCATCGGGTCAAATCATGATTTTGGAACTGTTTCAGACAAACTCAATGTTAAGTTGTTACATATTCATATATACATGTGTATTTATACATCTTGAAAGTTTCCAACAAAAATGCAGTCAACTCCTCTGATAACACTGGAAAGAAAAGTCTTAGGACAAAGCATTTTTGTCTTGAAAGTGTTCCTAAAAGGTTTCAGTCACCCGCACACAGCAGGCCTGATTAGATTTCAGCTCAAGCTCAGCTTTTCCCCCCTGTCTTTCTTACACATCCTGTCTTTGTCCAAAAAAGGCCAAAAATATATCTTCTTAGGGTTAGTGCAGTACATGGATTTCGGGTGGATGTGTCAGTAGTGCTTGTGCAATAAGACGTGAAGGAGAAGGTACATCTACAGGTGTTTTATTCTGAAACAGTATTTTTTTCCAAATTTCCTGGGCTCAGGCAATCCCGTTTTTTGTCAACCACCTGGCCAGCCTTAAAAAAAATGCCAGTCCATAAAGATGAGAGAATACCCCTAAATGTTTGGCCCAGTACACCACCTGGTCTTCCAATCTTGCCAGGTAGGCATCTGCCAGGTACCCTTGTACCTCAATGGTAGCACTAGCAGTAACGGTCTGCACCTCCTCGTGTCACTCACTCGGTTGTCAAGGAGTGAACACAAGTTGTTTTCGTTGACACTCCCCTGGTGTCCCTGTTTAGGAAATAAATCATTAGTGTAAATCATTTCCAAGGAAAGTTAAAGATACAAATACATATCCAAGAATAACACCTCTGATGTTGTTGGTCCATCTTGTCTCTAATGGCTGGTGCCAGGCGTGGGAGCTTGTGAACATTGCGTGGGAGCTTGTGAACATTGCGTGGGAGCTGGTGGAGGTGGCGTGGGAGCTGGTGGAGGTGGCGTGGGAGCTGGTGGAGGTGGCGTGGGAGCTGGTGCTGTTGTCTTAATTAGCTTTGCACACTCTGCAGTGACATATTTAACTGCATCCTTAGCTTTAACTGGCGATCATTTTGAATCGTGGATTCAGTTGCAGCCTGTAGGCATATATAGCCTCTGGACTTTGCCTGGCTTTCAAGCATCGCAGTAGCTTCTCCCCAAGTTTACGTGTTCATTGTTTCCACGTGTTGTATTGTAAGTGCTGTTGGACTGAAGGGCGTAGTTTTGGTCGCAGCTTTGGTAGGGGCACTGAACGCCTCCCCCCTCAAAAAAAAAAAAAAATTAAGTAATTGGTTTAGGTTTTATGGAGCTGTACTAGGCCTACATAATCTGTACTGGACTTCTTAGAAATAAATAATGATTTATTTTTGGGCATCCCAATTTATGGCACCTTTTTACTATTTCGCTCGTTAATTTCCAGCCACGGCATAAATATTCAAATGAAAAATAACATTCTCAGTAGCCTAACCCGTTTCAGCTAGACCTATGATAGGCTAGTCTCATCTGGGTCTCATTTACATGATATATTTTGTCAGGATTCGCATACATGCCACTGCAAAATGGCTGAGGGCAGGGGCAAATCTAGGTTCCCACTTTTGGGGGGGATAAGCCCCTAGATAAAACCTTTTATTTTTCCTGAGACCCAGCAAAACTAGGGGGGTCTGGGGGCATGTTTCCCCAGAAGAAATGTTTGAAAATATCCTTTTAAATAGAGTTCTGTGGGTTTAAGGAAGAAAGATGAACTAGTTTAGAATATATATATATATATATATATATATATATATATATATATATATATATATATATATATATATATATATATATATATATATATATATATATATATATATATGGGGGGCTAATTAAACTTTTGGGGGGGCTCCAGACCCCCAAAATAGGGCTAGATACGCCCATGGCTGAGGGTGGTTGTGATATCGTCCTTAAAAACGCTTCATGCGTTTTAAAAGCTGAGATATGGAACTTCATTTGATTTTACCAACAGACTGGGGAGCATGAACTGGATAAATCGCATGAGATATGCAAAGCCTGTCACACCTAAATTAAATACGTAGGGAACACTACCAACTTTAGGAATCACGTTAGCCGTTTCCATCCTGAGTTGCCAGCAACAACACCTGCCGCGGAAAATGCAAACTGGGCCAGTGACTCAGAGGATTGATGCACTCCGTTTTCAACAGTGCTAGCTAATAATGCTGTCTGCTGTGTTCAGACTGTTGAATAAAAAAAGATTGTTTATATCTTACTACTTCATGGATATATCTTAGTATATCTTAGTATGTTTGGATGAAAACATAACCATATTAAGTAATATAGAAAACGTTATAATATTGAACAATACAGTATCTTAATGCATTCTGTCAAGTCAAATATCCTATACGGCTTTAATATAAAAATGTTTGACGCATCGTGATGCATTGAGATATCGAATCGCTGACATGATAATCATAATCAAACCGAATCGCGAGATCAGTGAAGATTCACCCCTCTAGTGTGAACACAGAAGAGCCAGACGGTGATCTTAAAACACAGACGGGCAGATCGGTAGGCCTATCATTTTTAAACTTTCTTTCGTTTTGTAATGTTTTCTTAGCCTACCTCAAATCTTACTTGTGTCCGAGTCCAATACCTGGACTTCTGTGTATGTGTTGCAGCGGCAAATTTGCAAGCTCAGAAGAGGGCGGTGACATGGAATTCTGCAGGCATCAGTTTGTGTTTTTGGTTAAACTACTTGATTTTACAAGCGTTGATTGGGATACTGCGTTTATTTTTATTTTTGGGATTATCAATCTAAATGAATGCACTGACTAATAAAGTAAATTGTTAAAACTCAAACTTTTGATTTTACTGGGGCACAGCAGATTTATACTGGGGCACGCGTCCCAGTAAAAAGGGTCTAACGATGCCCCTGGGCTACACTCAAAAGATTTGGGTCCGTAACCCCAGCAAAAATGGATGTGTATGATAAAAAAATATATTGTCATTGTCCTTATTAAACGACTCAATAGTCACACATTTAAGATTTAGGGACAGTGCATAGCGTGTTCAGATTGCCTCAGTATAGAACACTTTAAGTGTAGTCTGGTTTTGGGGGAAGGGGGGGGGGAGGAGTTAATAAGTAAAATGTATTTGTATAGCACCTCAGATAAAAATCACAAAGTGCTTCACAACAAAATGCAATACAACACCACAAATTAAGATACAAGAACATTTTAAATAGAAAACATGACAAACAACCATAAAAAACCCTCAACTAACTTCAATTGCTTTTTAAGTGTTGACAGAAGTCACACACCGTAGAAAGGGAGGCCAGACATTCCACAGCCTAGAAACTATAGCTTGGAATGATCGATCCCCTCTAGTTTTAAAATTAGTACAGGGAACCACTAGTAGCTTCTGCCCTTATGACCTCAGATGACTAGTGGGGGTATGAAGCTGTATCAAATCCGAGGTGCAGGGACCATGCAGAGCGCTAAAGGTAAGGATCAATATTTTAAATTCTATACTGGACTGGTAACCAGTGACTTCGATTCCTGGCCGGTGCACATGACGTTGTGTCCTTGGGCAAGGCACTTCACCCTACTTGCCTCGGGGAGAATGTCCCTGTACTTACTGTAAGTCGCTCTGGATAAGAGTGTCTGCTAAATGACTAACTAATGTAAATGTATTACAATAATCTAAACAAGAGGAAATAAAAGCATGAATTACCATCTCCAATTCACCCTTTGACGCTAGTGTTCTTAATTTGGAAATATTCCTCAGTTGGAAGAAACAGTTTCTAACTAATTGTTTAGAATGATGCCCCAAGAACATAGCTGAATCAAAAACAACACCTAAGCTTCTTAGGTTGGGGTGTGTTGTGGATTCCAAAGATGAGTGTGGATCACACGACGTGAACAGATCGAATTCTGTAAAACACCAAGAAATATCCCCTAAACGCCACATTAAGTGAAAGGCCAAAACAAACGGTTTTGTGAGCACAGAGGAAAGCTGCAGAGAAAGATGGTTGGATGAGGTGAATCATCCTTGGACTGTGCTTCTCAGTGGAAGAGGGAGACAGACAGCAGGGGGGCCACCAGGAACAGCAGGCTCACGGTGAGGCTCCGTGCGTCGTTGCACAGGTTGCCTTCACAGCAGTCCAGATTGACGCTCATGCCTGGCAGTTCAGCGGACATGGACCCTGCACACATACTCTTGCTGGCACATCCCTTCAAGGAAACCTTCTGGCCTGAGACATCAGCTACAAGCACAAGAAGAAGCACTGTTATTCCCTCGGTTTACCGTCACACCTGTGCTGTGCACAGACAAAGGTGCATTTTTCTGAAAGTCATTTGAGATATAGAACAACAAGCACTGTCATGAGTGGGATTTGACATCTTTGGGAATAAAAGAGAACCAGTCATGTGAAACATTACCTATAGTGGAGATACAGCTATTCTCGTCCCCCAGGCAGTTTAGAGTGGTGAGGCAATCCTGGCCGTTGCATGTGAAGCACTGTTTCCCATTTGGGGTACTACCGCTGGATTCTGTGGAGCAGAAAAAAAGAAGCACTGAAGTTACCACAGGCTAGACATAGGCGCCGATTTATGTTTTTCTGATGTCTGATACGGATTATTATACCATGGTCTGGGTGAATACTTGATTCTGATTGGCTGCAGGAGTGTCCATTATCGGGTGATAACAATAACGAGAACTACTGCGTCATTGCAGCAAAACTGTCTTTTCACCGTTCTAAATTATTCCGCTGGCAATATAGTATATGAGCCTGTACAATGTGGCTGAAATAAGTAACCATAACAACAGTGACAGAGTCAAAGCCTCTATTTACAACTTTGAAAGACTTTAACAAGAAGCTAACTTGTAATTTACGAGTGACTTCAATATTTATTTTAACCTATTTGAAAATTTTACCTTTCCGAATGTACTGTGTCAGTGTAATGTAACCGCTCATCTCACATCCCATTTGCTATATATTAGTCAATGTACTTCAGACAGGCTGCGGCCAACTCTTGACATGGCCGATTATTTATTTTTATCTAGATTTTATTTGGGGACAATGACATTGTTCGATAGCTGGCTAGTCATGTTGTTAAATTATAATTACTGTAACTCTTTGGAGCGCATAGATTACCCTATTCCTTACGAGCATATTTGGGAAACGCAGGTAAGAAATATTGATGGTTTAGTTTTTTGCTCGGTCGTTGCTACGATCCATCGTTATCGGGAAACGCAGCCCTGGGCGGTAACCCGGATGCGCGGCCATTGTGGAGACACTCAATTGTAAAAAACTGAACAGAGGACAATGGAGTATTGTGCGCTTTGGATACTTTGAGTGAATGTAGCCATGTCCAAACAACCGAAAATCCCGAAGATCCCTACGAGTTAGCTCCCTCTTCTTGGATCCGCGACGACCCGGTGATTCTTCCTTCCGTTGCATATCCCGATATAGTCAACAACCAGGTTTTCTCGCCGAGCCCATACATAGCGGAAGACCTTAAATCCTACAAAGGTTTGGAGGCCTATAACCAGATGGTGTGTGGATGGGTGAGGGAGACGCAGTACCAAGTTATCAACAACCGTTGTGTTGTGAAGGCCAAAGTAAATAATGCGATAACGTCTTTAACCAACCTAACCTCAACTGTATGATATCATTGCAATACTCAAGGTGTAGCCAAGTGACTCTCAATTGTGTTTTTTCCCTGGTAGATCTTGGTTGAGCATTGCCAACCACAAGCGCCTGCTTTACTTTGATAATCTCTGACATTCCTCTCCTTGGTTTTTAAATAACTTTTGGAAGTCGATAATATTCCAAATGTTTTTCTCGATCTGTCCTATTGGTACAACCTGAAACACGGCAATAATTAACCATTTTCCTTGACGACGTTCGGTATATACTTCAGTGCCTGTGCTTTGTTGTGATGCGGAGTGCCTCCAATATGGCGACTTCCGGTCTGATGACGCGTTGTGAAAACCCTCTATAGGGTCAATGATTCTCCGTAAAAAAAAAAAAAATGAATTGTTGTTTGACAGCCATCAACAGAACAGAAGACTTAAACATTATTTGCAGGCAATGAGGGAGTGAATGTGACCGTGCACCGCGTGTGCACCGTTGAACAAGGGAGCGTGGCCGTAGCGTAGTTCAGCACAGACTTGACATTTTCTCAGGAATTTTCACTGTTGCAATCGCTGTTGTGTTTATTTGAATGAAATGCAGTTTTGCAGGGCAAAATAGCATTTGCAATACCGTTTTTGTGCAAAATCTATATTAAATATTAAAACATATGGGGGGGGGGGGGCAAGCGTGAAGCTCGCCTGGAACATCAAATGTGCAAGGGCCGGGTTTGCTGTATCCTTCTCAACTTTTTTACCCCTGACCTGTTTGCATGCCTGCTAATTATAATAAATCATATAGCCTAATTGGGGTGTGCTTGCCTTCGGCTAGCACAAACCATTGTAATCTCACATATATATTATTATTGTTTATTTTCGCGCTCCCTAAGGCTCAGTCAATATTTGAACTACATAGACAACGGTGGTGTCAAAAGTTTCGTCTTGGTAGCGATTGCATTGCTTCTATTCGGATTTACGTTCTGTTGCACAGTTTAGGAGGTTACAATGTTTTTGTGGCGACAAAGTGCCTTTAGTCGATGAAGGGTAATCTGAGCTAGCAACGTCACCACACTTCAGCAACGACGCATGGATACAACGTGATAGAGGAGACGTTCTAGCACACAAATTGGAGCTTGGATTATGAGTGAAAAATCCCACCCATTTGACTTTGTTGAGAAAGTGATTTCGAGTGGAACTGAAATATCGGATGTTTGATTTAGGTCGTCAAAGTCTTTGAAATTTGAGCGAGTGCAGCAGGTCGTCCGTGAGACCGCCTAGTCTTTTAGGCGGCAGCCATGCTACTTGCTAGACAACGTCATAGTAGTATTTTTGTAGCCAATTTTATAGTTCAATTTTACACAAAAAAACAGAAAGAGGGAAATGTTATGACGATATGACTTGTGATAACAGCCAGGTGGTGAGATTTTAATGTAGGTTGCTGTAAAAACTGATTTGTTTGCTACGTGAGAGCCCCGTAATTGCGGCAGCAACAACAGTGTTGTCGATCTGCGCCTGGTGAGTATTTTCTTAATTTCGTACCAGGGTCAATTCTCCATCCAAATGGACAGCAGTGTTTTTAAAGATATGGCGATTGCGAAGACAGCCAGCGGGTCAGCATATTTTTGTTATTTGTGTAAAACTTTGAATTTGAGTGAGACCGAACAGAACATCTTGTTTTGACGTTAGCCTTAAAGTCACAGACTTGGCTCGCCCACTGGCAGTGTGTAGTAGTAGCAGGCTACAGTACTGTCTTCAATGCCACAGCTATGGCTAAACTTTATTATGTCTTATTACATGGCTGTTCTTAATACAGTACAATGCTCCAATCACTTGAATGGTGCTTCCCAACGTTCTGCGGTGAACAATTTTCTCATATTTGACCGTTGCTATGCATATTTGACAGCTGTCAATGGAAGTGGCCTTTTTGCCTCAGATTCACGTCTTTCGTAGCACTCCGCAAGTAGTCCGGTAACTTTTCAACCCCAGCATACTGTTGCTTAGCGACGTCAGCTGATTTGAAACAAAGAACGTTCAAAGTCTATGAAGTTCAACGTCTTTGGCGAACTATTTCTTTGCTGATCGACAATACGAATGGTAACAAATACATTGTAAAAAAAGACACACTGTGTCAAGTTATTTTTGTTCGCAAGTAGCCGTGTAATAAGCGGGATAATGTATAGAACGCCGGTCATTATTGGGAAAATAAGCCCCGACAGGGCGAACAGCACTTCGACACGCAGCGAAGGCGTTTTGTTTCGCCCTGAAGGGGCTTATTTTCCCAATAATGACCGGCGTTCTGTACATTATCCATTACAAAAGAAACGTTCTCATTTCCGGCGCTTTCAAACAATCAGTGAAGTGTGGATAGCAACAGCAGCTAGCTTGCCTCTAGCAAACTGCTTTTTAATTAGCCATGTCCCCCTAAATTTATACCGAACTTATTTACGTTTTGGGGGGCTTATTTTCAGTTAGCAGACGGTACTATTTGAATCGCAATTCCATCTGAAATACTGCCAGTGACAACGTTGTTACAGTAGCTTGTTTCAAAGGGGGTTTCTTGTTTCAAAGGGTGTTCTTAATGAATTATGCTCTGTGCACGATCGTACTGACGAACTTCCGCTGTAGCCAAAATTCGGGAAATCAGTTTCCGGTTTACTGGAGACCATCACCTGAGTTTCCAAAATGCTCAGCTTCAGTAGATGTCTCCAAGACCTGCCTTAAATAAGCGTCAGTCCATCGCATCGTAAATGCTTTTTCCCCTGCTCCAACAAGCAAGCGGGACAAGGGATTCAAACTGTACATATCCAGTTATCTGCACAACTATGAGCGTAAGTAGTATAATGTGGTGTTCCGGTCGGCTAGCGTCTAAGCTGGTTAGCGATGTGTTCATTTTAGTGTAGTATAGAAGCATGTTTTTCCTTATTTGAAACGCTTACTGTCGGTTTTTATGTATTATCATTTGTATTTCTGCCCCTCTCTATCCATAATCGTTTTTCTTTGAAACATGATAGCTTAATATAGCCCGATAGCCCGAATTTTGGCTACAGCGGAAGTTCGTCAGTACTATTGTGCACAGAGCCTATATCAGTAGGCTAAATGCTTGAAAATATCACTAGATGGGAAAACGGACCCACCTGCAACCGACGCAAGCACACCCTACAATTTCCCCAGAAATTGTACCCTCTCTAGTTATTATTACAAATATAGATTTTACGTATGTAAAAAATGTTTACATGGAAAGACTAACCTGGTACATTCTGAGAGTTGCAGAGGTCCGTGGTGCAGCACTTGCTATTTTGCAATGTCCTTGAGATTCCAAAGTTCATTGACCCTGTCAGGCACTCAGCAGGCGCAGCACAGCTCTTCATGGTCATATCTGAGATTTTTGACCCTCCTTGATAGTTATGGAAGATAATTACAGTCATTCAAAACTGGAATTCATTATGTCTGTAATGAAAAGAATTCAGCCAATAACCTGTATCGTGATAAAGCCAATATACAGTACATCATGATAAAAATAAAATTAGTTTTGCAGTAAATTATCTGACCCATGTAAGATGTGACCCTCATTGCTGCACATTGAGTGGAACTGGGACATGTCTTCTGGGTGTCCACGCATGATCCTGATGCCCCGGGTACGCACTCGTGACAGGTGAGTGTGAAGGCTAAAATATGGGTGTATCAGAACAGGTTATTTCGGTTATTAGCAACTGCAAATACATTGACAATATGTCTGCTATAATGAGAATACAAAACAGAAGGCTTGCATCAATGATTCTAATTGGATTAGGCTACTTTCATTTGGAAATCACATAACCAAAACCTTAGGATATTAATCAGCAGCCATAGGTAGCTTAATATTTTTTAGCTGAAACTATGCAAACAGTCTAGGATAGGCTATAGTGTATTTGAGACTTACCTGTGGAAAACAGAGCATATCCAACGAAAAGTACGACAAAACGCATTGTGGCGCAAATTGGTTGATTTATGTCCGACTGATCCAGTTCAACTCAACCCGACTGGGATCTTTTAAAGGTGTTTTCTGGGAGTGGTTTATTGCGGGGAAAAGAAACTTAACTCATTTCTGTGAAATGGATAGCCTACCTATTGTCACGGCCACAGCCGTGCCCCCGTTTTTAGTTTTGCCCTGCCCTAGTGTTTCCCTGTGTCTCTCATTGTCTTCACCTGTGTCTCATTGAGTGGTTTCAGTTCTTGTTTGTCTCATCATGTCCACCAGTGTCTTGTTTGGTTCTGTGTATTTGTGTCCAGTCTTTGTCTGTCCCTATGTTGCTTTGAGTACCTTGTCTGTTTTCCAGTTCTGATTAATAAACCTTTTTTAATACAATGCTTGGCTACTCTCCTGCGTTTGGGTCCTACCCCACGTAAACATTGGTGTATTTTATGTTTTGATTAGATTATGATCACCTGCGAAAACTATGTTAAATGTTTGCGGTTTAATAGATCCTAATTTAGTTTGTTGTGTATTTTCATTTTGGTTTTCCTGTCCCTTAAGGCAGGTCACACACCTGGTAAAAGAAGGGAGACCAGAGGGTTGGGGGGTTGATTTGTAAAGGGAGAGGAATGTTGCTGTTATGTTGCAGACTGAATTAAAGAAATATTCATTTTCACCGTTGTAACCCGTGTCTTACTTTGTCCCTGCCGAAGAGACGTGATTTTACCGTGAAGGCTTACAGAAGTAAGGATAACACTAGAATTAGTTGAGCATGATGTGGACCATATTGTTTTTGTATGTATCTGGCTCTTGGTAAGATTCTCATTTCCCAGTGTGGCCCTTGGTGAAATTGAGTTTGACACCCCTGTGCTATGGCTAGGATTCATCTCTTCTCTCTAATATGCCAGGAATCTTTGTTTGAGTGTGTCCACATTAGGTTCCACGATTATCTAGAGAACCGGGCACTCTGCAAAGTTCAAAATTTCACAGGTGTCCTCTTTATAATCCAACGGAGTAAAGTGCAGCGATGTACATTATTCACATCAGCATTCCGATTTTATTTTAAACAATCCCTTTTTATTATTTTTTACAATCTTTCATGTGCCTCCACCGAGAACTTATGAGAACTCATCCCAGCCCCTTCACTCTGATTGGTCCTCTGGTCATCCCTCGCACAATACACGTCCCTAGCGGCTACACTAGGTTGTATCGAGGTTGTATCGGAAGCTGGATGATAACTTCAGTAATTATATTTTGTTAATGAATTAATGCGGTTAGCAAAGACATTAGCAATTACACTAAGCGAGTGGCGAACGACACCTTGTGACGGAGCGTGATTTCAAACAAGGGTTTTGCCACCAAGTAAGTCATGGTTTGCAGAGGGGTCAAATACTTCTTTGACTCATTAAAATGCAAATCAATTTATAACAATTTTGAAATGTGTTTTTCTGGATTTTTGTTTTCTGTTCAAATAAATCTACCATTACTATAGACGGATCATTTCTGTGTCAGTGGGCAAATATACAAAATCAACGGTGGATCACAGAATGTTTCCCTCACTGTGTGTATGCCGCTCCAAAGTGACTGAATACATGCAACAGCAGGTTGTCCAGATGAAGGCCAGAGGGATGACCCTATCAGCCATTGCAACATCAGCTGGTCGTTCCAAATCTGATTCTACAATATTGCAGCTTTACAAAAGACAATAATTCATTCAAGTCCCCCCAAAAGCCTGGTCGTTTACATAAGACCAATGCACAAGAGCACAGGATAATGTGGAAAGTCTTATTGGGGAATCTGTTCAGCAATGCAGCTGGAATTGCTTGCCAGTTCAGTGCTGAACAGGGTAATGCTTGGGACACACCATAGGATAATCGGGCCGATTTCCCCCATTCCAACAATCCTAGGTAATGTCCCGATTATCTAAATGGTTCTACAGATTATTATATCAGATGTTCCCTCGGTGTGAGGCAGGGGCGATTCAAGGATCAGACCTTCACGGGTGCTCAGCCCCCAATGAGAATGTGACATGAATACAGTGCCTTGCAAAAGTGCTAAACCCCCTTGCTATAACTCCCTAATTTCACTGTATGACAATTAATACATTTATGTATTATTATGCAAAATATGGAATGAATGAAAAAACTAAGGATGTCCCTTTCTTCATGAACTACCAGCATCAAATGATACAATAATAATTTGTATTTTATTACTATTTTTAGGTGTGCTGAGATGAAATGTAGGCTTGAGCAGCCCTAAAAAGGGTCTAAAATTGCCAATGGTGTGAGTTGAAATCTTTCAGTGTGTCCTCAGCACAAGGATCTGTCTCTGCATACAGTGTCTCGCCGTTTAAGAGAATTCAGACTGAATGCCCACTGCAGTGACAATGGCCATCAGCAGCAACAATTAAAAGGTGGCATCTGGGAGCCCGGACAAGGTGGCGCATGGGAGTGCGGCCAGAACTCCTCAGCATGGACAGCCTCGGTGGTCTGGATGCTGGGCGGCTCAAGCTTGGTTGACTGGGCACTGGGTGCCACAAACTTGGGGCGAGGCTGGGACACAGGGCGGGACCGGGACTGGGTACTGGCGGCAAGCAGCCGAGACTCCGGCAGGAACAGCTTCTGTCATCTGGGCGGCTCAACCTTGGTTGACTGGGCGCTGGGCAGCACAACCTTGGGACGAGGCATGGACACAGGGCAGAACCGTGGCTGGAGTCAGGGTCTACTAGTCCAGCGATCTTTCCATTGCTTCACAATCACATCCGTTCCACTTTATCAGTAGGGAGAATACCCATAGCAATAGAATTCCACTCCGCGTTTTCTAGACAAACAGCATCACGCACGCAGGCTGTGTCTACTACCGCGCACTTGTGCACTTCGAGCACTGACTTTCAGTGCTTAGGGCGCTTCACTCACAAAACCAGCAGAATTTAGTGCACTGAAAGTACCCTGATGGTGCACTTCAAACGGTCCAAAAAAAAATGTACAACGATGGACACTACTCGCCCTAAACGGATGCCATCTTCACTGCGTAGCGGAAGAGGAGGAGTCCTTTCGGCAGCTTTTTCCACTTGGGGTGGAGAAGCGCGTTCATTTTGGCAGGTTTCGCGGGTGTCGCGAGCAGATTTGCGTCCGTCACTTCCGTCAGTGTTCATTCAGACAGCACTTATCAGCGACGAAGTGCACTGAATATGTAAGTGCACTGTTTCGCAGTGCACTGTATTGCAGTGTCCTTCTAAAGTGCGCGGTAGTAGACACAGCCGCAGATTCAACTCCCATACTCTTTGATCGGGGGGGGGGGGTTGCTCAACTTTTAATTTTGGCAATTCGCAGAATTTCATTGCTACATGTTAGTCTGTAACATGAAGGCAAAACTGATTCGGAAAAACTGTTAACAGCATGTGAGCCTACTCATAAAAATGGATAGAGGGAGACCTCTAGTGGCTAAATTAAGTTTCTAGTGAACAAAACAAAAGACTGAAATGTATTTTGAAGTACACAACACAATCTTGGGAAAACACGTCCCAATTACAGTTATAACATTATCACTCCCCACAAACCTTTATTTCTACAACAGGACAGTGTGGACTATGTAAAAGATGGCATTCTCACACTGACACACTGACACACACACGCACACACACACACACACACACACACACACAGCCTCTCACCCCTGTTAGGTCTGTGCTGAAAGACACATCAGGACCTTGGGCCATGTGACACACTAACCCCACACAAATCCTGTCCCAGCCTACTTACGAAAGCATATCAGCGCTCTCAGCCGGAACTGCTTTACTCTGAGCCAGGGGCGTCGCTAGATCCTTTTTATTGGGGCACATGCAATCTGCTGTGCCCCAGTAAAATCTCAAGTTTGAGTTTAAAAAATGTACTTTATTTGTCAGCGCATTCATTTAGACTACCCATCATCTTATTTTGACTCAAACATAATAACAACATGAGTGGAACGTATTATATTACATGAAGCTCAAAAAATGTGCTCACTGACATTAACTATTAATGTCCCTAACAAAGCTGCTGCAAACTTAAGCCCCCGAACTGTAGTTATAGTGGGTTAAACAAGAGAGCATAGTGCATTATGTTGCACACTTATTGTACGCAGCAAGCTTGGAAGATGAAAAAAGTGATATCAGTAATTAGGAGCCTGTGCCCGTCTAGCAACGCTCCTGCTCTGAGCTAGTGTAATCTCTCTATTTCACACTTCAAATCGTACAGTATATTTGCTCTGGATGAGAGCATCTGCTAAATGACTAAAACTATATTTGTAGTTAAGAGACATATATAAGAATAAAAAACACAGCAAAATGTTATGTCAGTTCTTGACAGATTTAATCAACTATTATATGAAAATTGAGGTGCAAGGTATAAAATGTGACTTAAAAAGCACAGTTTTAGAATAAACAGGTAAATTAAATAATAAATATGCACATATCAACAAGGACATAGTCTCTAGTATGAAAACTACCAACAGTATTAAAGTCCAGGGTTCTCCTTTCCAGTGTAGAAAGCGATTTAAAGCTATATATGTCCATGCAAGCAAATTACCATGAAAACCATTTAGGGTAAGACCTACCCAAAAGGTTTGTGCATGACATTGAATTAACAGTATATACATGAGTGCCATTCAATGATGGACCAATAAATAAGTCAATTAATAACTAAACTTGAACTATACATGCAAGATGAATGTGGCAATTGATTGCAAAAGGCTGCAGCATTGTAGCTTAAACGTTATTTAGTATAAAAATATATAGGTTATCATCAGTCAGGTGACAACAGTAATCCACACTAGATTAAAATATCAAAACTAATGTAATACACACACAAGGATTTTGTGTCAAAAATTACATATTGCTATACCGTCTATACACGGGATTTATAATTTCAGCATTGAGAGGCTGAGGTACAAGATTAAAGAGAATCACATCCAAGGATCAAATGTATTACAGACATGGTTGGCATTCAGCCTATTGCTCATTCAGCCTATTGCTGATTCAGTCTGTTGCTGATTCCCTGAGATGCTGTCTGTAATGCAGATCAAACAACAAAAATGACTTTACAATAATTTTAACTGAAATGAGATTCACAGATTAATAATCACAGTTACACGGGGTAATATAACATTGCTATTTTGTCAGCCAAGTATTTGAACACATCAGAAAAAAAGATCTATACACTACAGCACAGATTAGGTTACCTCAAAGACATAACCTGCGGGTAAACCCTTTATACTGTAGGTAAGATCACAAGTCCCTTTTTCCTAAATAAGATATTATTTGCCAAGAGTGTAAAAAAGCTATTGCCTAGTTCTGAGTTGTATTTACTCTAGCAAGTCATTTATGACCTTAATGAGAACATTATGCCTAACTTGAACTAGAAACCCGCCAACTCATAATTATTAACTACAAGCAAGATCGGCTCAAACATTCTGTTGTTTAACCCCTTCTCACACCCCCGTCTTACGTTTTGGTTTAGCCCATAACAGCACCCCATGGCTGAAGGGCGGCATGGGGCAAGATGAACTGTGGGGAGGGCTGAGGCAAAACATAGTAGCCAAATACTGGTGGTGGGGGTGGAGGTGCACACACTGTGGTAAGGAAGACAGGGCCCTTCTTCTTGTACTGAGGCCAAACAGGTCCCGGGTGATAGAAGTACTGCATAGTTGTGGGGGCCTACAGATGGAGGAGAGAAGATGGGGTTTAAGCAATAAACAAGGACACGATTATAGATACTTGAGCTTTAATG